>NC_140485.1:13423042-13645542 GCF_964271855.1 Acomys minous
AATACTTTTTCTTCTAATCAACCTACCATGTAAACAGTGTTTCATTTGATAATAGGTCTCCTGTTTCAAAACCACCAAGTAATGCTTTTTCCTCTTCTGTTTTGCACATTTATTTACTCATTATTTTATGTGCATCAGTGCTTTTCCAGCATGTATGTCAATGTGAGAGTTCCAGATCCCCTGGAACTGAAGTTACATACAGTTATGAGCTGTCTTGTGGGTGCTGGAAATTGAAGCCCTGTCTTCTGGAAGAACAGCCAGTTCTCCTAACAACTGAGCCATCTATTTCCAAAGAAGTGCTATTTCAAAAGAAATACCAGTCTCTGTCTATATGACTATAGAAACAAGTATTACCCTGCAACGTGGTACAATTCTAAAGACTCTTCTTTACATTCAGAGTTCGAAACTGAAATAATTTTTCAAGCACTGTATGTAAAGTTCTATCTTCTTACAGTTGTCTGGATGAATACCACGAGATGAAAAGGGGGAGAAGAAAAAAGGGTCGAATATGTAATAGAAGTTTCTAAAAATCTTAAGACATGAAATGTGTCGTCTGACAGCCTGCACTGTATTGAAAAGGCAAGACTGTCAGACAGGGATGGCTACTTCCATGCTACCCCTCCACTGCTCTGAAATGTAGACAGTTCTGTTGGGCAGAGAAGCCCTTATGGAGAGGGGTAGCTGCTGTCACCCACTTAGCCCATTTGGGGTTTAAATAGCAGAGGAAAAGTCCAAGGAGCAGTTCGTAGGACCAGACAGAGCTGCCCTTTAATATATCATGTTTATAGATAGAACTGCCCATACTTGAATATGTATTAAGGAAGACCAGTGCAAGTAGCTTTCCTGTTTCCAGCCATACACACAAGGGCTCACACACAGTTACTTACCTTCCTTCCTTTCTTCTTCCTTCCTTCCTTCTTTATTTTTTTGAGACAGTCTTCCTATGTAGCTTGAGGCTGTCCTCTAACATGTGATCCTCCTGCTTCTAACTGTTCAGTACCAGGACTACAGATGTGTACAGATCATGTGTGTCTCCTATATTTACAGGTATATGTTGACAACAAGCTCAAGTCAAAGGTCATGGACAGTCTCAGTGCCTCTGCAGTAAGGCACTCTCCCTAGGAGAGAAGCCTGGCCTGAGCTTGCTCCCTCTCTCTCCCCTTTTGCTTTTACATTCTGCTCTTGCCTGATGCAAATGAGAGGGATCAGAGTTGCTGCCCTGACAAGACTGCATACAGAAAAGGTTTCCTCAAGGAGCTGCCTGATCTCAGGACACCACCGCACTGCAAAAAGTCAAATGGGGCAAGAGTCCAAGGGAACTATGCATACCTGTTCCTCTGACATTTAACATGCCCTCTGCTCTCTACAGAGACAGGAACTGCAGAAATGAAATGCTGGCTTGGAGGAGAAAGAAGGAAATGAACATTTAATTCCTTGCAATTCTAATACAAATGGCACTCCTCCTCCCTGTATTTCCTCTCTCCTAAGAGCCTGGGTACTCTAACCTCTGCAGTTCTCAGAGCCTGCCGCTTTCTCAGTCAGCCTGGGTGAGTCCGCATCACCACTTTTAGAGGCTGCTCTCAAGCCTCCAAGTTAAGGTCTCAAACCGGTTTTCCCTGGTCTTTCCCTGCAATCTCTACAGAGAACTCCAAAAGCAGTTCTATTATGATACCCGATTAAAGCCTGTCACTGACTCACTGTCCTGCACAAGATAGAAACCTGTATTTAGTGACACAGTTTGACAGACTTACATAGCCTGGCTCTAGCATACCACCACTAGCAAGGCCACCACAACCATTTTTTTTTTAACAGAATTAATACCCAAAAGGTATCATTGATACTGGGACAACTTCCCTAAGTATGCCCCCTCTCTCTCCCTCCCTCCCTCCTCCCTTCTATATGTACACACACACACACACACACACACACACACACACACACACACACCCCACCACCACCACCACCCATAATGTTTACAGAGAGGCCGTGATCTGATTTACCAAATTATTTGAAAATGACATACAGAATCTTATTGAAAACAAGTTGTGTTAAAACTTTTCATATGTATCAAGTCAAATGACCTTGCTTTAAAATCCAGTGAGTCCATGTTCCAGAGGCCTGGAATACTTAGTTACCACACACTGTCAGACCTGTGATTCAGGAACAAGCATTAGAAAGAAGCCCACTGCATTTGCCACCCCAGCAACTCTCCCTGGAATAACCTCACTAGTCCATGAAATATTTTATGAAGGAAGTATTACTCTCTCATTATTCACATAATTCGAGAATAATTTCTGGGTGTAGGCAATCTAGACAAGCAAGCATCACACTAATTATTAGAAACAATGAACTGTGTATACATATACCTACACAGAATAGCACAGGCAGTCCATGGCCCCGGAAAGACATCAAGCCTCAATACAAAGGAAAAACTAATTTTCAGTGATTATAAGCAGGCTTTGTCCCCAGACAGCCATGAGGTCAGGAGCTCTTCATGGATAAGCAGTGTGAATCTAAGCAAAGGCCCTTAATTTCCTTGAATCCCGGTTTCCTTCACTGATGGATATTGATAATACAACTGATAGGGCTGTGTGACAGTGAAAACAATAACCAGATATCTGGGGTGGACCTAATAAAAGCCAACAGTAGCCACCCCTGCCCCCAGTCGTTGAGCTGAGCCTGGGAAAGTACAGCACAGAAAGGGGTTTGCTTTTAAGTAACTTGTAAAGTAGACACCCAGAAGCTTGAGACAGTGAGCACCACAGGCCCATCGAAAAGAAATATAAGTCTTCAGGGATGAATGAATCCAAAGCTACATCATTATCTCCTACCCAACAAGGACACTAGAAACCTAAGACTAAAATGACCAACTTTCCTTTTCTTAGCTTTTTGGCTAATAGTGCTTCTCCTGTGGCAAATGATAAATCCATTTCTACGATGATTCACCAAAATGTGACGGTTTGTGTAGAGGAAAGGCTCTCCGTGAATAGAGTAAAGAGATTCTGGTTTATATTTCCAATGAGAATCTGGATTCCCTTCACTGGCTATTCAACTCTAGTCTAGAACCAATCTGTGACTCATCAAAAAGTTATTTCCACAATTTGGGGGGAAATCTTGAAGGGTGAAATGGGTACTTTCTATGCTCTCACAGCACAGAGCGTCTATACCAGAAGGAAAAGGGTTCCATTTCTCGAGATGTGCCTAATTATATGGCTCCAATTCAAGCATAAATAATAATAATTAGACCACAAATCCTCATCAACAAAGAGAAAGAACACAAACTTTGAATCACGCAGGTAACGGAGGACATTCATATTCCTTCATTTAAAAATATTGTGAGTAGGAGGACGAAGTAGAGTTCATAACACCTGAGTTAATTAAAACATCTGTAAGAGCTGACATGCTGCTCAACATTAAGGCACTTGCTCATCGTGTGCAAAATTTTTATCCTAGCACCAAATACAGAATAAAATAAAACAGAGATTTGAAACAAAGAGGGAAAATGTGTGTGTACGTGTGTGTGTACGTGTGTGTACGTGTGTGTGTGTGTGTGTGTGTGTGTGTGTGTGTGTGTGTAAAAGAGGATAGCATTCATTAAAAAGACATGGGATATTGACCCATTTAACAATACTGATGAAACTCCAGTGCATCTTACTAAGTCAGACCCAATGTACCTAGTGTAATATGACAGTCTGGAAAAAACAAAGCTGCTACTGATAAAGATCAGAGCAGTGGTTCCCAGGAAGTAGCTGAACATATTGGTAGCAAACAGGAATGTGCTGGAGTGACGAACTGTTCTGGTCCTGAGTACACCAGGGGTTGGAAGACGCAACACACACGTCAAAACACATATAACTTACATAAAAATATGAATGCAGCTAACTGTACTTTGTAAAATGAATCTTTAAAGGAAAAATTGTGCCTGGCTGTTTAACAAACATCAGTTTAACACTGTGTTAAGCTGCCATAAACAGGTGGTTTCTTTTGAAGAAAAGCAGAACAACGTTACTGGAGAACACACTTTTAACAACTGCAGCACATACAATGCCTTGTCTCCGAAAAGCTCTGCACAAATCTTCCTCAGTCAAGGGTCTGCAAAGCTGAACCGTAAACTTTGAGCCATTTCCTTCTGCTGCCATTCTAGGCAATAAAGCTGTGAGAGCGGATCGCTGGCGTGTCACGAACTCAAAAGTCCAAGTGACTGCACTGTTGCCCCTTCTCCATCATTTCAGGCCATTTTGGAAGCGTCCCCAATCCTTATATTAAATTCTCTCAGCTTGAAACACCTGGAGTGGTTTCCTTTCTTGCTTTCATCTCCACTGACAGAAATGTCATGAAAAACACCTCTTGCCCTAGTCCCCAAAAGTAAAAGAATTTGGGAGTCAGAAACATTTCATTGGCCAAGGTGACCCAACTCTTGACTCTCTGGGTCTATTAGTTCCCTACTGTTACTCACTGTCTTAAATGATGATTTATGTTAATTTTGCAAGGATCTTTAACTTACCCACCCTTCCTTCCTTCCTTCCTTCCTTCCTTCCTTCCTTCCTTCCTCCCTCCCTCCCTCCCTTCCTTCCTTCCTTCCTTCCTTCCTCCCTCCCTCCCTCTCTCCCTCCCTCCCTCTCTCCCTCCCTCCTTCCTTTTCTTTCTCTCTTTTTCAACAGCAACAGTTTCAGGCTCATATACCTACCACAGTACCACCGTTAGCACAAGAAACATTACTTCCTGGAGCCTCAGCAAAGCCTCAGGATTGAACTTGTTCATGCTTAACAGTCACATCTGGATATTCAGTCCATTTCCAAACCAAGAACACTCTACTCCCGGCTCTGGGAGGTCACAGCTCATGTGACAGAACAAAACCCTTAATCTCCTAGTCAGCTGCCAGCATAGCCATGAGTCTTCTGTTGTCTGTTACACAATGCTTTAAGAGCATCTTTCCCCCTCTGTCACCATGTAACTAGATTAGTTAAACTTCAAATAAGCACTGTAGACTTGTTTAAAGAAAAAAAATTTCCCATGAGGCTCCGCAAACATAGCCTGCAGTTTTAGGATTAAACCTCATTCTGGGATGCCTAGGGACTGAGCTAACTTCACGGGACATCCCCTGGGATGATCTCTGAGCAAATTCAACCCGCTTTCCTACCCTGCTCGGATGTTTACGTGAGCAAAGCATCTTGGACCTGATATGTGACAACAGGTTTCAAAGGGAAAGCATTCAACAAGATTAAGAACCACAAATGCAGGGATGACAACTCCGTGCGCAGGAGGCACTCAGTGCATCTTCCCGAGGGGACAAGTAAGATTTGGTTATTGGGTTGTATGGGAGAGAGACTGCCTATAAAGCCTGAGCTGATAGGGCAGGGCGGTAACACAGGACATGAGAGTTGGCCCCTTACCACCACTGACTTTTGTTGAGTGCCTGCATGTTCTGTTGTGAAATCTTTAGCTCTCCTACTCTTGGATCCCAGGATCCCTAAGATGCTACAGTTAGAGGAACAGCTTTAATTAGAATGTCCCACCCCTGGGGAGTGAATACTCTTATCTCGGGATGGACAGCACACTGGGAACACATCTTGTTCCATCACACTCTTCTCATAGTCTTTGCAAATTCCTCCAATCTTCCCAGTCCAAATCCTTAATGGTTATCCTTGGAAGGTACCAGAACCAAGATTTCCACATCCTAAGTAGAGCATCCCATTCCCTTTTAGCATCACATTCATCCATGTGTCACTCGATTTTCAGAATAGTTTCTGTCGGTCTGATGTATTTTGATACTAATAAATAAAAGGCCTTCACACCTGGGCAGGGCAAATGGGGTAGGGATGGCCAAGGTTCCCGGGCTTGAGGAGACAGAGAGAATCTTGGGAAGAAGAGAGACGGGAGGAGAGGAGCGGAGAGGAGAGGAGAGGAGAGGAGAAGAAGGTTGTGCCATCATGGGTTAAGTGGAGGAGAACCACATGGCCGGTGTGGATGGAGACTTGGCCCAGATGATGATAATTAGCAAGTATATGGGATTGTGGATGGGAGGTAGCTTGATAGAAATTATTAGAACTAGATGCCATGGGATTGGGACAGGTATCCCACACCTGCCCCACTATGAGAAGTAGTTTAGAGGATTAATATCCACCCTGCCTCAGGTTAACAAAGTCTATCTTAAAATATAACAGGTGTCTGTGTCTTGACTGATTGCCAGCAGATTATACTGCCATAATAACAATTATAGGCCTGATAATAAACATTAGGTCATACTGATATTATAACCTCAACAAGTTTCCATATCTTTTTTTTTTTTAGATATAGTCAATACTCTCACAGGTGGAATTTACCTAGATAATGTTGGTTTAGGCCAAATGATTCATTAAAAGTAAACAAGCTAGCTAAGAGGAATCTGCAGCCTTCTGCCTCCTTGAGACAAGGACAAAATGTAAATTTATTCGTGCATTATGCAGTTTCTACTTTTTCACCTGTAGTGGGTAGAGAAGTGCAGAAACAGTCTCTTCCCATTAAAGGCACAGCTATGGTATGTTAAGTATCCATAGGAAACCCCATTCCCCTAACACCAACAGCTTAGGAAATTGCCATTGATTATGGCATTGTAATCATTTTACTATCTTTTACTTACAGGATCAGTTATACAATCAGAGTCAGGTATAGGAATAAATTATTCAATTCTAACCAGGAGATCTATTCACTTCAAGTTTAAAGTCTTTGGATGTTGAATTGATTTCTATAAATTTATCTAGCTTAAAGTAATTACAACTATGCTGATGAAGAGCAATCAAGACTGTGAAAAAGCACCCACAATATAGTACTTCTTGGGAAAAGCAGGATAAACATACATACTGTGTCTTCTAAGATTTGAAAATGGTCATACAAATATATCTAGAAATACTAGAAATACATACAACAAAACATTGTTGGTACTTACATAGGGATGTCAGAGGTACTTAAGTGTTTGATTTCTTCCTTGTAATTCTGAGCTTTCTAAATGCTTTGCAACACACTGCATAGAGGTGATCAGTATGGTAAACATCACCAACTGAGCCACACATTCTACATTCAGTCTAGAAAACGACCCATGAGTCTGCTCTGCTCTGCCTGTCCTGCCTGAAGTACAATTTGTTACATCAATGTGATTTGCTTCACTGCTCATGAGCTCCGCTGCAATGAAGCACAAGACAAGAAGTCGGCCTTCGGCGCCAGTGACCAGGTGAAGAGCTGATTTTAGGGTTATTCCAAAAGGGGTTAAGAGTTTCCTGTCTCTTGAACCATTTGGAGGGAGGAAGGCGATGCCTTTATTATTTCTCCTGCACTTTATCCTCTTTTTACTTCTAAAAATAAAAAGTGTTTCTTTCTTCCTTCTAAGGCAAAGTGTTGTGTTCTGTTCTGAGCGAATTCGACTGTCTGAACGCATCTTTTAACTTATTTTTATCTCCTGAAGGAATTTTTATTTGCAAAACACGAAAATAGTAAAAAAAACTAGACAAATTTTAAAATCCTAATTATTGTTCTCTGAATATTTATGAAATAAGACTATGAGTTCATTCCCTGTGCCCTTGAATTCTGACGTATAAGATGTTACTAACACGAGTAGTTATTGTAATCGTATATATCCATATGTACAGGCACATGTCCTGTAAGGGCGTAAGAGAATGAGTATATGTATATATTCTTTCAGTGCAAAGATGCATATACGATTTGTAAAACTCAAAATAGCATCAAGCTATATAGGTTATATATATATTTATTTGCAGTTTACATGTACAGGGCACACAGAAGGAATAAACACTCTAACTTAATTATGCAAGTTATAAAAACCATATGTGGCACCCTTTACTCTGAAACATTCTTTATGGGTACAGTTCTAGAACATCAAGTTGGTTCCTAGCACCAAATTAGGGCAGTTTACAACCACTGAGATCTAAAGCTTATTCTGGCCTCGTAGGTACCCTCAATCACATAGCACACACATCTATGGATACCCACACATACACATAAATAAAATTTAAACATACATTTTAAAAACTTTATTTAAAGAATATTATTTTTACCATGGAGACTGAAGAGGACAGACACCCTCTAACTAGACAAGACTCACAGTGGAGGGAGGAGAACACTAACCCAACCACAAAAATTTTCGACCCAAATTTCACCCTGCCTACAAGACATGCAGAGAAAAGATTGGTCAGACAGAGCACAGGCTGAGGGACTGTCCAACCAATGTCTGGCTCAACACAAGACCCACCCATGGAAGAGAGCCAACCCCTGACACTATTAATGATACTCTGCTATGCTTACAAACAGGAGCCTTGCAGAGCTGTCCTCTGAGAGGCTCTGCGCCGCAGTTCCCAAAAAGATCTTGAGACTCACAGCCAATCATTGGGCAAAGCGTAGCGTACTGAGTCTTGTGGAAAAGTGAGGGGAAGGAGAAAAGGACCTAGAAGTGACCGGAGCTCCACAAGAAGGCCAACAGAGCCAACTAACCAGGGCCCAGAGGGGCTTGTAGAGCCTGAAGCATCATCCAAGGACCATGCATGGAGTAGATCTAGGCCTGCTACACGGATGTAGCCAGATGAGCAGCTCAGGCTTCATGTGGGTCCCCTAGTAAGGCAGTGGGGCTGTCCCTGACATAGACTCTGTTGCCTGCTTTATGATCACCCTGCTCCCAGGGATTCCTGTACAGGCCACAGGGGGAAAAGATGTGTGCTCAGTCCTGATGCAATTTGATGAGCTGGGGTGGGTGGGTAGCAGTGGGCTCCGCTTTTAAGAATAGGGAAGAGGGGAGGGGGAGGAGGGAGGCGGGGGAGGACTGGGAGGAGGGAGGCTATGGCCATGATGTAAAGTGAATAAATAAATGAGTTAATTTTAAAAAGAATATTATTTTCACTATTAAAATCATCACAGCCCAGTAGCCTGTATAGGAGCAAGAAAATGCATTCAAAGCCAACTATGCTTTCTCTGTTGCTTCAGCTGCAGGTGATTTGAGATATTCCTTGTCTTGTTATTGTTTATGGCCTCTCATTGCTTTTATAACATAAAAAGTTTTCTAAAAGCTATCCCCACTGTATCGCAGCCACCTCTGCAGTGACCTTAACAGATCAGTTCTGAATTCAAGTCCTCTATTTACTTCTGTACAGTTAGGTCAGGGATCATTCAACAGATGTATAATATCAGACACAGTTTGGACTCAAAATCTTTTGATAGTCACACTGCAAACAATCAGGACTTCACAGATGCATGTAGGGAACACCTTCAGTCCGAGCAAGGCCTGAGCTCAATTGCCTAGCACACACAAAGAAGAGACAAAGAAAGACAAAAAGAGAATGGTGCACAGTAAAATTGATATTAGTAACATACATTATATAACCAAATATACCCAAAGTGGTATAACATGGTACTATATGTAACTATTTTAAAAGTGTGGTATTTTACACTGTTTTCCTCACACTATCTAGGGGGTAGTATGTATTTCACATGAAAAGCTCATGTCAATTTGCACACCACTTCTGTGATTCAATAAACAAATGTGATATACTGGGAAGTTAATTCTAGGAAATACACTAAAATTCTTCACTCTTGATTTGCCAATTTAAGAACTATCCTTTGACTCAATGCTCTGCCACTGCCTCTTCTGCTCCCCAATTTTCCAGGTGTTTTTTGTTTATTTCTTTGTTTGTTTGTTGGCCTCAAAACTATATTCTTCAACAGAATCTAAAGCAGTAGTTTGCAAACTGTGGGTCACGACCCTTTGAGGTCCAAATGACCCTTTCACAAGGGTCGCCAATCGATTCATTTACATTATGATTCATAACAGTAGCTAAATTACAGTTATAATGTAGCAACAGAATTAATGTTATGTTTGGGGTCACTGCAGCATGCAGAGCTATATACTAAAGGCAGAAGCATTAGGGAGACTGAGAACCACTGAGTGAGAGCCCGTGTTTAAGCCTCTTTCTCAGCTCACCATGATGAGACAGGCTGAGCAAGGATGAGCTGGGAGCCCGGGCTTTCTTCTCTCTTTCTCAAGCATTGTCAAGCATTGTCAAGCTCCTTTCACACTCCAAAGTTCTATCATTAAGACTCCACCAAAAGGACTAAGCCGTATCAAGTTGACAGTTAAAACTGACTGGTATACACCCCTAGAAACCTTTGAATTAAATACTGGTCTTTCTTACTGAAGTTTATATATATATAGGGCATTTGAAGGTCTAACATACATTATTTCAGGGTAAGGATTTTCCCACCCTATAAAGAGTCATGGTTACACTTCATCATAACAGCAACACTGAAATAGATCCTAGAATTAACTTGGTACTACTGAATCAGTTGGATGAAATTTGTCTTACGGTTTGAGTCCACACAGCAAGTAAACACATTCAGTTTCATATTATTCACCAACCTGCCACGTTAGGTCACTCTACCAAGACAAAGACAGAGTCAGGACTAGTTACCTCACCCTTCCTTATTGGAAGCCCATGACACGTGGAGCGTGCTGCTTCCAGAAGGAGAATAAATATTGCTTCAGACCAACGACAGGAATCTCAAAACACAGGAGTGGGATCCAAAATGGGCTCCAAGTGCCCATTTAATTGTCTTGCTGCCAGGCTCTCATCAGACCCCTGTTACCACAGAGCTACTGAGTAACCTTCTTTCAGCACTGAGCTCACCCTTTCTTCAGTGTGCAGGCACCCTCAAAGAGAAAAGTCTTGCTTATGAAGCTCACTTTGGGGACTGTGTTCCACTATTTCAACTTTGCTTTCTCCCCACCACCTTGCTAACAACGTACCAAGGGTCACATCTCATCAAAGTCCCAAAGTGAAAATTCTTAGGAAAATGGACTTCTAAAGAAGACCGTTCTCAACTAATTATACCTATGTCTTAGACATTTACATAAAAATGTGAATAATGTTATTTAATTCTCCGATTCAGAAAAACAAGCTGCCAGTGCTGGGATGCTTAAAAAAGATATGCTCCTCGGGGGAGATGAGTATATGATGTTAAATATCTATAATGAAATATAAAGGCCCCCGAAACGGGAACAGATGCCTCAGCAGATGCTGTGCAATTTGCCTACCCAACACTCCTGCTCCTCTTTTTGGAAGGTGATAGCAATGCTCCCCACTAAGACCCTGTGCATCCTAAGGCTTCCTCACAACTGTGATGCTGTTTAATCTAACACAGTGATCAATGAGAAATGGAAGACTCCCTAATGTTCTAGTCTGATGTAATTCTACCTAGTTCTCGTTCGTTCTCCTGGGAATACACATGTGATGCCTGGGGGTGACGCTGAGCCACGCTGAGTGTGAGCATGGAGGGCAGCTAAGAGTGTTAGCGGATAAGCAAAGACAGAGCCTGGATCCCTCCTGTCCACGTGGCTCCTACACCAGCTCTGCAACAACCTACTTCTGACCCAGATAGAAAAATAAAATATGAATCCTTGGGGGTGAACACTGTGGCTCAGCTCCCTTTGATGAGTGTTCTAGCAACAGAGGAACCTCAGTGTCCCCCTGGTCATGAGTCCCCCTAGTCACAGATCTGTAGGAACTTCAATAATTGGCCATGGCAGAAATGACATTCTGTTTTATAATACTTATTTTTTTCTTAATCTGAGAAATGAATACAGAACCTCAACCAAATCTCTGGTGGTCTGGCACGTTTTCAAAGGTAAAGCGATAATATTGTCATAATAACATCAAAATCATGTGATGGTCCTTACAGATCTGTGCACCACCCTATAGTCCATGGAAGGAGCAACTGGCCAGCAGGCCATATCAAGTTCACCAAACACTTTTGTAGAGAATCTGTTGCTGGAACTCACTGGCACCTTCATTGGCTGATAGTCTAGGGCTGCTTTAATGATAGTGACAGAGCTGAGAAGTCGCAACAGAGATAGTGAGCTATTTATTAACTGGCCACTTGCAGGAAAAATGTTGATTACCAAAAACATAACTATTTATGGAACAATACCTATGGCTAGTCACACTACGTAGATAAGTACTATATATAACCTTCTATTAATTCAAACATTATTTTGTTCTTAAATTTATGTCAAACAGAAAGAAAAACATCTACAGTTTTAATGTTTCAATGCCTTCAAAATTATAAACAAAGAAAGAGATGCTGTGAGATTGGGTGGAGAAGAGAAGACTTCTTCTGGCTGCTTTAAGTGGTCAGACACAGTTCAGCATCTGGCAAGCTTTCTAATGTCTAAAAACCCAGCTTGCCTAAAATGTCATTTGACTGATAGTGCTAAGAAATGACAGAGGCCCGCTTGGAGGAAAGCTCACCACGGGACCAGCAGGACCGAGCTAGCATCCCACCCCACTGCTGACTCTGCTTGGCAAATGCCAAAACCCAAATGTGGTTTGGGCGCCGCCTTTTCTGCGAGCATCCCTGACTACTAGGTATTAGGTCTCTTTCAACAAACCTCCAAATATTTCATGAGCGATTTACCATGTTCACTTGTAGTGATGTTGAAATATTAGAGACTTATGCGAGATGTATATGTTTTGAAGGTAAATGTTTTCTTTTGAGAAGGGGCCATACTATGCGCTCCTGGCTGACCGGGAACTTTCTGTGTAGACTAGGCTGCCTTCAAACTTGTAACAGTCCTTCTGCCTCTGCTTCCTGAGCGCTGCAGTTACAGGTATGCGCATCTAGCTTAGCTTAAAATATATTTTAAGTCTTACATTACACTTAAGTTCAAAAATTCTATTTGCTAATCTGAAATCTACTTATGTGAGGATGCAAACTGAGAATAGGAGACTTGCCATCAAATTTAAGCTGGGAAACTGATTGTACTACATTCCAGTAGAACTGCTGCTGCTTGGCCTTCAGACACTTTTTTTAGAGCACCATTTCAGATAAAAGGATGGAGACCTGATAAGGTTTTCCTGACACTTAAGTTACACTGAAATGAACAGAGACTCCCTCACCAACTACACAGTGCACTCCAGGGAGGCCTTCCCCCAAGCCCATGGAATTGCAAGGACTAGGAATGTGATGTGAGTAGGGCTTCTCTACCACGCCCAGGTCAGGCATCAAGACTGGCATTCAGCCCTTTGTTCTTAAGTTCAGGGACATGGATGTATTTCTGCTCAAATATAGCTGTGGTTGCACCAAAAAGCCTCTGTTGGAGATTCCCAATAAGAACGTAATTATCTTTCCCACTATGTCCTTCTCTATCAGCCTCCTCCGAAGAGAAACCCAGCATGTTGGGCCTTCGAAAGGAGTTTGTCGATCTACAAGCCTGTGTTCTGAGTTATGAGTATGTTCTCCATCCCCAGGGGCCCAGAGATATGCACAAGGGCAGCTTACAACACTCCCAATTATGGTAAAAAAAAAAAAGAAAAGAAAAAAAAAAAAGAAAAAGAAAAAAAAAGCATCTAAATTCTGACTCCAAAATCCAGGGATGCTTGAAATGGGCAGATGGCATGGCTAGGTTCACCTGATCTCAGCATCGAGGAAGAAGCAAAATATAACTAGAAAAGCAACTGCGGAGCTACAAGTACCTAAGGAAGAACATGGCCTTCCGTGTAAGGAAAAGCACTGAGAAGCAAGCACTGTCGGGACCGCAGACACACTGGAACCACAGTGGGAATCAGGACAAAGAGGGAGCTGCCTGGTGACACAGATGGCTTCCTGGTTAGGGAAGCTCGGCAGGATGCAAGCCCCACCTGCCAGCCACATGGCACAGATAGGAAAGGAGGTAGTGGGAATCTGGGACAAGGATGCAGTAGGCGGAGGCAGGGCAGGAATCCGTAACTCTAAAAGTCCGTACCAGCCAGCCAGCTGGCTCTGCTGGAAATTACCTCAGGCTGGACAGATGTTTGTGTGGAGGCCACTGCAGGCTACTCATCCAAGAGCATCTCCACACTGCCAAGGGGCATTGTGTCCCAAAGTGAGCCAACCGATTAGGACTCAGCAAGGCTGGTGGTTCTCAAATCACTTTCACCGGACAAAGAGGATCCAGGATGGACTGGGTGGGCAGGTACAGAAAGAGATACGTTGAGAACTGACTTACAAAGCCTCACAGTTCACACAGCCCAGAAGCTGAAACCAAGCAGAGCCGTTAGCCTGAGAACCAGGAAGAGTATCTTTGTCTCCGTCCAAGTTCAAAAAACTGAGACTCAGAAATGCCAGTGTCCAAGGACAGAGGATGGATACGCCGACTCAGACAGGCTGCGCATGCGTGGTTCGCGCAGTTTGTCATCCTACTAGACCCCTTAGCTCAATCAAGCTGACGCATAAAATAACCATCGCAGACACCTTGTTCCAGAAAAGCTGCTGTGGATACAGTATTAAAAATCCTTCAGTTTAGTGACATATACAGCCATTTATGTTATAAACCCCCTTTCACCGTGGCTTTTCTGAAGGTCAAGTATGGCTGAACAAAGCATCTGACACGGACCTGGTGTCAGCATTAAGCAGATCTGCTTCTGCTAACTCAATGTCAAGTAAAGTCTATCAGTATCTCACCGAGAGTCTTTTGCATATTCTTTCCATACTAACATGATAATAATATAAATTTGGAGAGGGGCAAAGCATAATTAAGACCCATTTTACTGCTTTCCTTTTTACTTTAAAAAAAAATGCTGCTGCCATAACCTCAAATCCCTGTGACCCCCACACGCTGCTTTTGGAGAGAGCACTACTCAAGACTAAAGCTTCGCTGGGGTGCCAGTATCTGACCTACCAGGTAGAAAGGTGAGCAAGATCTAGCTGATAGGGTTAAAGAAAAGCCTGGAAGTGACTGTTCTGAGCAAACAAACAAACAAACAAATACATAAATCGCCCTTAAAAGAAAAGTACAAGAAACAAGAAAACCATTCTTTTCCACTACCTCTTCCCATCTTGTATTCAAATATAGCCAGCGGGAGCCACAATGCATGGAGCTTTGGGAGTCATCCTACAGCTACGAAGATGTAAAAGCTATGGCCAGTGATAACCGCATTGAGCTGCAATTAAAATAAGATATTCCACTCCCAAATGTTATGTTAAGGAAAAAAGTAAATATGCATATCAGTGATTCTGAAATGCAACCGTGTATGCAAAAACAAAAACAAACAAAAATCCAAGGACAAATTTGATGAAACACAGATTTCTTTTAGTACATGTAAGGTGTTGCCTAAAATTTCAAATTCCTAACAAGCTTCAGATAACATCTATGCAAGCAAGCAGAGACTCAAAACAGAACTACTCGGATCCTGCAGTGGAAGTTGCTGACGGCATTTCTAACAGACATAAGAGACATCTGCTCCCAGCAGCACAGGTGCTCCCTTCTTCATACCAGAGCTGGAAGCACAGCCATAGCTAGACAAACGGGGACTTAGGCCCTAGGAATTTGTCCTACCAAAAAGACAATAGCTGCGGGAGTGAGGGAGCTGGAGAAGAGATGGCTCAGCCTTTAATAGCACTGGTTGCTCTTCCAGAGGACCGGGATTTAATTTGCAGTAACCACATGATGACTCACAGCCATCTGTAACTCTAATTCCAGGAGGTCAAACATCCCTGCTTAGCATCCACAGCACGAGGCGCACACACACATGCATGCAGGGGAAAACACTCATACAGACATATAATAACAACAACAACAACAACAATAATAATAATCTATTATATATAATATATAATATTCTATTATATAATATATAATAATTTTTTATTATTATTGTTGTTGTTATTATTATTATTATTATTATTATTTGCAAAGAGAAAGAAGCAACTGTGGGAATAAGAGAACAAGATACAAGTGTCCTCTGCTTATATGAATTTCTTTGAAAAATATTGGGTTGAAAAAAAAGTAAAAATACCTTAATATGTATACTCACTTCTGTGCTAGTGCACTTAGCTATGAATGTACCTCAGTAGGAAAGCATTTGTCTGTCAAGGCTCTGGCTTTAATCTCCACTTCTGTCTCCTGCAAACAATTTTCAAAGTATTGCTGATTACAGAATTGATTACAAAGTCCTTTCTTTTCATAGGCAACATCATCAGATGAATGTGAGCAGGTTTTGGGGTTGTTATGCATTATTCAGCTCATGAGTCAACAGAGAGCACCACCAACTGCAAATTGTGATACCAGAGAAAAGTATTTTTATGTGGTGCAAAATGTACAGCATTGCCCAGATCCAAATTCTGCACTGGGCTGCACACACAACAGGTGAGCTATGTGAAGAAAGGCAAGCCACTTATACTGCACAGTTCATGAGACCAAAAATAAATAAATAAATAAATAAATAAATAAATAAATAAATAAATAAAACACCTGCCTATGTCACAGAACTACAGAAAGGATAGCATGTGTGCCTGTCTCAGCATCTATATGCACAAAGTTAAAAGTTAAAAAAAAAAAAAGACATGCTTAGGCCATGCAAACTCCTCCTTGCATTCAGATTATGTCATGAGGGAGACATGAAGGATTTCAGGATGAAAGACAGCTTATAGTCCAATAAATACACGCAGCCTGGAAAAGCTAGGAGAGGAATAAACTCTTCAAGTTCCCTACAAAGTGAGGCAGTCCTAGAGTCCCCTGGATTTTAGCCCAAATAGCCCCATCTCTGCCTTCAGAGGTATAACTGAAAAAAGGTACATATGGGGTTGTCATTAACTCTGGCAACTGAGCAGTAAGGGGACATTATAACCAGAGACAGAAAACTATGAAGGAAGCACCTTAAATGTGGGTGGGCCGTAAGGAACTAGAAGACACAAATAAGATGCTCAGCTCGATGAAGAAGTTCATTTCAATGTTAGAACACTCGCTAGGACGGAGTACATTTTTCTATTCAAATGCACAAGACACAAAGCCAAACAATACAAATTCTGGCTTGCCAAGAGAATTCCAATAAAAGGCAAATGACTTGTGCTTATGTGAGAGGTGCCAAGATTAATTAAAAAAAAAAACTGTGAACTGCTCCTTGAGCCTCAAGTGGTCACTGCATCTATTCTTAATTTTACCGACTAGTCCCTTTTCCCAAATCAAGACTCTACCCGTGTTAACCTGGTCTACTAAAATATAACCAAATATGGTATTAATCTCAACCAAATAAAAAAGCCTCAGAGTCAAGAAGACTTAGAGAGCTTGGAAGACAGAAAAACACAAACGTGAGCCACATGAATGTTGGCAAGGTTCAAGTAGGTATGTATCACATGTGCTTTGGTCAGTATACTCATGTAGTCGCACACGTTGTAGTTGTACATAAGCACACACAAATCCAGAAATGGATCGAGATGCACAGTGCAGATATCAAGCACACATTTGTCTTATTTGTGATTAACAGAACTAAAACATCAAAAACAGAACAGTTTGTATTTTAAACACCCTCTACAGGCCACACGTTAAAGGCTCAGTCCTGAGCCCATGCCTACTAGAGGATGCTAAAATTCTTAGGAAGTGGGGCTCCACAGAGGTCTTGGATCAATGAATGCTTTGCGTTGATGGGAACAGTAGGACCGCAGCCCTTCATCTTCATTTCTGCTTTACACTCACAGGGTAAGTGCAACCCACAAACAATGTCAGCCACTCCAACACTGAAACCTCTACAGCCAGGAGCCAAAATACATCCTTTCTCTTTCCAAGGTGACTGTCTCAAGGTTGGCACGGGGCATGGTAGAAAGCTCACCAACACAGTCAGTAATGGTAATTTTGATACATTCCACTAGCAGGGAGTAGAGGATGCCTTCACAATCTACTTCCTATTTTATCTAAGCCCATGGGAATGAGACCAAAGTGTAAGACCTAGAGTAGGGAGTGGAAAACCTAGTCATGGGCACCCGAGCACCAGTCTCCTCAAGGCACCCAGGCAACAATTACCCTAGAGCTATTTCTAAAGGGGGGTTTTGCTAGCCCCCTTAGCCTGGGATTTAAGAAAACTGAGGTGACCTATGAATAAACTAAGGTGGGAATAAAATTATATCTTTCAACTAACCTGGATTTAAAGTATAGGGCTTTCTTTAAGGCTGAGCACAGGCAACAAACCATAGTTCTAAAGGAGTCTCTGATTCTGTCATGCACCGAAACCACAGATATGTTAGGGTCACCCTAGGGCTGTTGTTAGTGTCACACTAGAGCTGTTATAGTGCCTTGTGGTGCTACTTGGAAATGCTAGGAGCTAAGTAAGCTAACTTACATTAAATAGATATTAAAGTATTTAATGTATGAATATAAAGATGCAGAAATATTATCCTATCACAATTCTATCACAAAATAATGCTTTTGGAGCTGGTTTACAAGATAATTTCCCAAACTACTTTATTATAATTTTATGGACTAATAAGTACTATTCTATGAAAGATCCTCAGGTTCCTCAAAAAGTCAATGACTCCAAGGACAAAAGTGTCACACACCCATTCTGCTAAAAAAAAAAAAAAAGCCAATTCACCTAATAGAGTCCAAATTCAGTCAAATGAGTGAGTAGGTGCAGGTGACAAGACAAGTAAAATTATTTCACCTTTCTAACTTATGTACCATCTGACACAGCAGATCCCAAAGTTAACACACCTTCAAAGCACCAGGAGAGACAATGTAGAAGACACAAGCTACTCGCAGTGAGCGAGCCTCACAGAAAATAACTACCGTGGTGGACAACCGTTCTGGAACAGTTTTACTCCGGAGATCTTAAGGGCTGTCTTGAAGACCTATCAGCCACAACTGAACACCATTAAAGGTTCCCCAGCCAGAGTGATTTGTCCGGGAGAGAAGTAGGTCCACTTGCTGGAAGGAGACTAAGATCATCACCAGATCACTATGATAATCTCAACATGGCTCATCATGCTGGAGCTAAGTGTTGAGAGACAAAGAGAATGGTGACCCAGGGCATACAGCTATGTTGTCTCATGCAATGGCTCCGCCTGAAAGTGTTAAACTAGAGCAGCTTAATGTAACCACACATTATGTCATTAAAGAAGCATTTTCTACAGCGGCATAACAACACAGAGAAATGCTTTGTCAAACTAAGCGAAAAGGCAGGAATTAAATTGCATGAACACGTGGTGGATGATTGCAATTCTTTGTCTATCCCTATGTTCACACCCGCATTAGTTTTCTGATGCTACCACAATAAATTAGCACAAGCTCTTAAAAAAAAAAAAAGACACTGACTCTCCTACAGTTCTGAAGTCCAGATGTCCCAACTCAAAGCAGTAACCCTGACAGTCACGCTCTGAAGAGACGCTAAGGGACATTCCACTCCATGCCTTGCCAATTTCTGTCCTTGGAGACATTCCTTGTCTTGAGGTCATATCAGTCCAATCTATTTTCATCATCACAGTGCCTTTCTTCCATGGGTCTCCCTGAAACTCCCTCTGCCTCTCCTTATTTAGCTATAGATGACTTCCTCAGCACCCACAAAAGTTATTACTCTAAACATCTTTAATTTAATCGCATGCTTTGTCAGATGTGGGCTCCAGGCAAATGTTGACCTAACACAACACCTCTTGTGACATGAACTTATGGTTCCTGCCATCAAGAAATGAAATCTATCTCTTTACCCATGATCTGGACTAACTCTGGGACCGACATTGGTGGGTGGGTATAATGCAGACGAGATGACCTTGTACCAACTGCTAGTACAGTCACCTTCTTGGGGCTGAAGTGATGGCTCAGTGGTTAAGAGCAGCCACTGCCCTTCTAGAGGAGCTGGGTTTCGTTCCCAGCAAGCATGTGGTGATTCACAACCTTATGCAACTCTAGTCTCAGAGGATCTAACACCCTCTTCTGGCCTTCATGGGTACTGTATGCATGTGTTACAAATAAATACATGCAGGAAGAACATCCATACATAAAAATAAATGTAAATAAAAGAGACTTACTACTGTCTACTTGTCTCTCTTGAAATCCTACTTCTACCATATGAATAGGCCTGGACCAGCCTTCTGCAAGAAGGGAGGACACTAGACCAGGAGCCCCTATTTCAGCCTATACAAATCCTCAGTTGTGAAGGAGTTGGCTGTCAAAAACAAAGCAAATACTAGCCAATGAACCAACTTATGTATGAAGAGCCAGCTGAATCAGTCTGGCTTCTGTACTTCACAACTAGTCAGAACCCACACAAACTAATGAAGACCAATAGCTACTGAATCTTCAAGTCCACACACACTGGTGCTGTAGTATCTTTTCCATAGTGAAAGAAAGATAACAACAACAACTACTTACTGCCAGGCTGAGTGCACATCATCCTGAAAATTCAAAGTGGAACTTCACTTTTCAATGAAATCACAAGAATTTACTTAAATACTCATTTTAGTAACTATCACATGAGTCTGAAAGATGCTGAAGAGACTGTTTTACTAGCAACTTGGGGCTTATTACATGAAGTTTCAACAGAGTGCAGCCAGAAACTTTGCACTGTATATGGCCAGTATTAGCTTTTCTTCATTTGATATTCATCTTCGAAATGTAAAAGTACCTAATCTCAATTGGATTCACAACTGTGATTAAACTAGTTGTAGGATGAAATTTTTTTCCCACAATTCTGCTTCCTAACTAGCAGAACTAAATGGACTTGAAGTTCAAGTTTCTCAAAAAATATTTTGAAAATGTCATTTTGTTCTCCGTGACATTATATGGCATTCTTTTATAGGGTTTTAATTGAATTCAATTTGTAATGGGAAATGAACACAGTTCTCTTGGGGGTTTCTGGAAAATGTGGGAAAGCTCATCTCAGAACGGAAAGAGGAAAGGCTCCTGACTCGATGCAGTAGTAGCACAGAGCAACCCCCTTGTAAGATCAAGCTAACACCTTAAGATGAAAGGTCACACACAGAGATGGGGCATGATTGCTCACAAGGGACAATTCTTCATCAATGAAGTGCCATTCAACATGTTTGCAGCTATAACAACCTCCAAATGCCAATGATACATATATTTCAGTCCTTAACAAGATAAAAATTAATACTTATGTTTCTGTTCTCACATTTCACATCAGTAAATCCAACTAAACATCACAAGAATGTAGAGATGATTATTATTAAGAACTTTAAGTTAGTTGCTGAGAAAGGTAGGGCATAAACTTGTCTAAGACTACACAGTCAGGAGAGGCATAGCTGGGCTCGGAACCCATGGAGTACCACCCCCACCCAGAACATCCTTGCCACGTGTCTGCCTTGTTTCCTAAAACCCAAGTTCCACAGAATCTCAAACTCAAAAAATAAATAAAAGACTGTGGACCTTTCTTAAATGCAAGCATTACACATCCAAACCAGTCTTGGCATAGTCATAAGAGGCCTTGAGAATTATCTGCTACAACCTCCCTCGGCCACCGTCTCTCTCAGCTGGTTGGGCACAGAGGTTGGAGTCCAAGCTGCATTACAATCACATGAGGCTTTTAAAAGCATCTGCAGACATTTGAGAATCACAGAACTCACTCAGAACCCCCACTGCAGTCACTTATTGGCGGGAAGCTTTGCCTTGTCGTAAGAGAAATCTCTTCTAGGTTAATTTAAGCAGCCATAAGGAATGGCTCAGAAGCGTTCCCTTTAAGTATAATCTTCCAGGCCATTTGTCTCACCCATGTACTCCTCTTGGGGAATCATCAAGTCAATTTTTAACCTTCCTAGAATTCTATCCCACTAAAGACTTCGATTGTTCTTTGAAGCCTCTGTAGTTTTTTTTTTTTTGACATCTCTCACTATGAATATGACATAAAACACATGACACAAAGGTATATTTCATTTTCATATCAACAATAAATATATATTAAACATTACAGACAACATATTTGGACTAAAAAGTAATTTAGACATGATGCAAAAATTTAAATATGACTGTATACCTCATGTTTTTCCCATCTTTTAAATGCAAAAAAACACTTTTAAGCATGTCAAATGCCAGACAATTCTAATTCAGACCTCAACATGCTACATGCATCAGAATTACCAGGAGACTACTGCACCCCCAGCCTCTGCTCCTGGGACCTGGTGGACGTGGGGGCACTTAGGACCTGTATTTGTAGTAGGTATTGCAGACGCTGCTTATCTGGGGGACCTGATCTGACCCCTAATTCAGACACAGCATGAGGAAGAAGTACCCCAGCACATCTGGAAAGCCAGCTGCATCGATCATGTCCAGCAGAGAGCAGGTAAGTCACATCTGTGTTCACGGAGGCCTTGAGTTCCAATATCTCATAGAAAGCCTGCACGTGAGGAGGACCAGATGGACTAGGCCTCTTGAAGATCAACTAGATTCTCACCTTCTAATTTATCATGCATCCCACAGATCATCCCTGTGGCTCCATTTCTACTGGGAGAACTTGTCCCTCATTCTTGGGCAGAAACTTGGAAAAGGATTCCGTGCCAACTGTGGTTCCTTAAAGCTGAGCAACTGCTGCTTTAACCTTGGAATTGTCTCCAACCTTCGAGCCCTGGTAAGGTCCCCAGCTTTATGAGTCTGACCGTAGAGCCACCAAGTCCCTTAAGCACAAAACTGGGTAGAAGGCCTGGGGCACATCTGCGGCCTTCAGCTAACAACTTCCCTTGCCTGTTCTCTGACACCTGACTCTCTTCCCATGCAGACTCACTTTGGCCATCAGCCCCACCCCCCCGCCCACATTTCAGCCCCTTCTCTTGCAACCTTGTTCATAGGCCACGAAGACGTTCAGCCTAAACTGACCAAACAAGAGAGACAGCACAGAACAAAGCCGAGTCATCACAACTGGAGTTATCCCATACTGGCCAGCTCCCGACTGACCCTCTAGCTGACTGCAAGTACGCAAGGAAACACACATGAGCGGGGCCACAAGCAGTAGAAATGATCAGCTGACATTTGTGACCAAGTGCGCAAGGGTGTATGGTTACAAACCACAAGTCCAGACTTTAGAATCTAGAGGGAAGACGATACAGAATCATCACGGCCGTAGATGGCTAACTGAATCCTGGCATCACGGGCCTCTACTAGCTCAACTCTCACTCTGTGCCAGGGTGGCACCTACCAAGGCCCTCTCTCTATGGAAGGAGATTATTTCAGGATCCTCCAGGCTTTGCTGCTGGCTCACTGCCACCCATTTCTCAGGCACCCGCTTACTCATCGCCCCCCCAACCCCCACCTGTCTTGAACAACTGTGTGCAATGTTGATCCACACCAATCAAGGTGCTTTCGCTTCCTTTTCTTTCATGCATGGCCAATTTGGTTTCTCATTTTGCTTTTGGTTTGGTGCTTTTAAAGGTTTAAAAGGTTTTGGGTTATATGTATGCTGCTACTGTTGGCGATGAGAAATGTAAAAAAAAAAAGATTGACAGACTGACATGCCAAGTTCATCTTCCCTGACAGCAGGAAATACGTGTGAGGACAAAGATGAACAGGCAAAGGGGAGGGTCTCCGCATTTACTGGAGCCAAAAAATCATTTTTTAGTATCAAGAAGATCAGACATGTGTCATTCAAGTAAACATCTCTTTTGTAGTGAAATAATAACCCCCCAAACCATCAGAAATATCTTAATTTTTCATTTACTTCCTATTGTGGATATATTTCACAGAAATCTGGATATATCTGAATATTTCTAGATATTTCTTTTACAGGTTATTATCTTTCCTTTTACAACCAGAAAATAAGAGGATGGCTTCTGGCTGGATCGGGGGGGGGGGGGGGGAGGGGGAAGCCAGGGGGCGGGGGGGGGGGGGGGGGGAGGGTTGTGAATGCAACAATGTTCTGCCACCCGAAGGACATGCGGTAACAAAAACGGTCGATAATGGTCCACACCGGAGCAGACAGTAAGGGAAGGCGATAATGTCTTCTTCACTGGTTTCTTTTTTTTTCTTAAATCATATACACATATTACTATTATTTGCAAAATAAAAATGCTTCCTTATCAAAGGTCTACTCAACATTGGTGATGAAGCTGAGTACCAAGAGGGCACATTTTAAGATGAATCAGGATGTCCTTTATATATGATCTCTCTTTGAATGTCACCATGTATAGCATGGAAAATGGACTAAAAGGTTCAGTAATGAGGAACTACCAACACTTTCCTCTTTCCTTTTATGCCCTGGAAAGTCACAGTGACATGGAATGTGTTATGACGGCCAGTTAAGGCGGCAGCTCTCCAGAACCGTGGCACTGCCTGGTGACACCAACATCTGTGCAAAAGACTAGTGTGGCAACACCAGGCTTGGAAATCAAAGGCCATGCTATCCCCGTGGCTCCTGGCTCTTCAACACACCGACACATGAAGGGATGTGCACACAGAGGGATGACCTGGGGTGGGGCTTCCTTCTCCTCCTGACCCAAGCCCAGCAGCAGCCTGCATCAGTCAACACAGTTGGGTCAGGCGGCGACTAAAGCACATTTGGACCTGGAAGATCCATCCTCCTGAGCTCTAAGCTGCTCGTCTACATTGAAAGTGACAGCAAACCGTTCCAAAGCTGATTGTTTAAAACAGAGTATGTTGCTGAGGCACCTACAGACCACTAGCTCTTCTTATACTGTTCTCGTCTTCACACACCCCAGCAGCTCCATGCTAACCCAGCTGCTCTAAACTGTGGCCTGCACAGCTGTAGGCACTCCCTACTGTGTCTAAGCCCATCAGTCTTTCTAGAACAAACCCACTTACTACTCTAAGCTCTCAACTAACAGTGTTGTTGAAATTATTCGCAAAGCTTGGCTCTGGTGCTACCGCACCCCTGAGGGGCAGTTTGCTCATCCTTGCCCACCACAGCACGTCAGAAAGAGTGTCCTCCAATCACAGCTAAATCTCTGTTACAGATAATGAAAAAAAATAGTAAGAAAGTGCTAAGCATGATGACTCAAGTCATCCAGTACCTTGGAGGTTGAGACAGCAGGATTGCCACAAGTTTGAGGCTAGCCTGACCTAATAAAGTCAGACCCAGTTCTGAAACTTCAACACACACACCAAAAATTTTAAAACCTCATATAATACCACTTATTTTGAGGGAAATTACACCATGTTAACCCAACCCTGTCAATATTCTAGAATCTGTACAAATAAATTCTTGGCCATTTCACTATCGTTACCTTCAGACTTTACAGGCTTTATGGCTATTTTTCTGATTTTTAAATTATGTTTTTGCATTATATAACTTTTAGTGTGGTGTAGAAGTTGCAGGATGGCATATTCTGTCTCAGATTTCTGTTTACAGATGACACTATCTGGCAGAACATTTTATAAAACACATGCATTAAATAGACTCACACTGGCTATGGTTAACTACACGAGACCTGCACAAGATCAAAACAGTGAACATTCTAGCATGGAACGGAAGTGGCTCCTGACTTCCTACCCCTAACTAGGGAGCTATGGATAGTGGGGGCTCCTGGAGAAGGGGGGTCCATTTTCTTTAAGGGTGCAGCTACTGGCCTGTGAACCATGCTCTGGAAACTGTCTCATGCAATAGACAGCACCAACTAGAGTCAATGGTTATTAAATTAAAAAGAAAGAAAAGAGTACACATGAGTTTGGGGGGCAATGGAGGGCACAGGTGGATTGGGATGAGTTAAGGTTAGATACTGGGGTGAATATGATCAAAATTCTGTATGAAGTTTCCAGAGAACACAAATAGTTATTTAAAAGTGTGGGTTCAATAGCGTTAGATGAGTAAACAGATGCATTCCTAGAAGTGCTGATCAGCACTGGGATTTCCTTCCCCACCCTACCCTACATTGCAAGGCACATGAGCAGGCACTCACTGATGAAGGTTCTCAGTGAAAGCCTATTGCGTCTCTCTGAGAGTTCAAAACTGGGCTACCCCACATATACAAACACATACATACTGCCATGTACATTATCAACAGCATATGAATGACTGGGTTAGGAAGGCAGAAAAGCAAGCTTTAGCATTTAACCTCAAGAACACATGAGCATGTGTGTTTCGACATGACCATCATCATATGAATATAAACATACACATTTTCATCATGGGGGTGATTATATAAGTATAGAAACATACAAAAACTAGACATTTTTCATTTCTTCTATACGTAAGTTATACTACAATAAATAAAACAGTGAAGAAAAGTGAAGACAAGTATAGTTCAAAAATGCTCACGTTTGAAAATCCCTATGTAGTCATTTTACAATCTATCTCTCTCAAGAGATTATGTGATGACCTATATTTGGAGGACATAGTAAATACATCATTAAGACGTGATTCAGGGAATGTACTAGAATAAAAATTGATCCGCTTGAGTTGGGAACACAAAGGACGCTACAGCACAACACCCATCTGCAAGCTATTAGGAAAGTAAAACAGATTTAACTTCTTTATGTGAGAGAATATTTCTCATCCCTTGGTTCTTTTTTCTTCCAGGCACATTCTTACCCAAAAATGAAAAACCTAAGACACCTTGGAAGGAAAAAGCATCCCGCCATTGATCTCATCTGAAATTGTGAATTTTCACAGAAACGCCTGTAGGATGCTCGTGCTTGTCTTGAATAAGCGCCTCCACCACAAATTCCAAATGAGTCCAGGAAAGTTCTGCCTGGATGCCCTGCTGCACAGGCAGGGAAGCACTTGGTCAGCATCTGATGCCTCCATCAGAAGGGGCATCTCTACTCACGATGCACAAATGGAAGACTAAACACCACTTCATGCAATTAGTCTAAGCACACAGCCCATCACAGAACTCTTGTTAGAAACATCCTCAAATTCATAGTAAAAGTAAAAAAACAGAGGCAAGGCACCTAGATCTAAGGAGCAGTGCCCGTGCTCTTTCCACTTGAGTATTATAGAACTGTCAGCTAGCTGCCTGTGGGAACAGCATGCTCATCCGTGCTAGAAGAAACTTCCTTGCTCTGGGAGGGAAATAATCATAGGAAGAATTTCATGCTTAAAGTATCACACACCTACAGATCATTTTAATGTTCTGTTTTGTCTGCCCTAGTATATCTGCTCACCACACCATGGTGCAAACAGGAAGAAGCGATGTTTAAATAAGCAAAGAGACAGATTATGGTGTGTGAAATGTGACACGGTGAGCCTTGTGGATCCCTTGGAAAGTGAGGGCTTGTTAACAGAAGGGGGTCACTGGGTATGGACTGGTGGTTATAGCCCAGCCCTCAATTCCCACCATTCCTGCTTCCTGGTCTACCACCACAAAGTCTCTACCCTGCATTCACACCCGCATAGACTTTGCTCTGTCTTCCCCACGATGAAGGAAATGAGACTCTCTGAAACGAGGAGCCCAATTAAGTCTCCTTTCTTAACTTGTTTCTGTCTGGTATCTTGTTACAGCAATAAGAAAAGGAATTAATACACCCTAACAGAAGGGACAGTAACCAGAAGGACAGAAAAAGAAATCACAGGGTATTGGGACAGTCCTGTCCTTTTAATAGGTTCT
This sequence comes from Acomys minous, assembly GCF_964271855.1. NCBI lineage: Eukaryota > Metazoa > Chordata > Mammalia > Rodentia > Muridae > Acomys > Acomys minous. Next base: position 13,450,328 of record NC_140485.1, read on the forward strand.
CCAGGGAGGATTTACTACATGAAAACATAAGAAGCGGTTTATTCATTTAATGATATGTGCAGTTCTCCAAATGTGTATTAAATACACTTCCATAAAGAGACTTTTGCACACAAACCAATTAACAGAGGAGCCAAGGCATCTAAGCAACAGGAATATTTGGCCTGGAAACACCGAGGCAATTCCAGCCTGTTAAATTGTCCTCTGAACTCTACTGGGAAGGTAAGTTAATAAAAGGATCCAGGCTGCTCGTGAAAGATGCCAAAAGCAGTGAATGGGAGTTGAAATTTCATTCTTTCACAAGAAGAGGATGTTCAGGAAGTGAGCCTTGTCTAAGCCTTTCTTACTCAAGGCATGATGTAAACCAGCTGATATTTGCAAAGGGCATTTATGGGATTATTTGTCTAGTATCCCATATCTCTATGTCAGGCCTCTTCCGGCCAAGGCTAAGTGGCCCTTAGTCCCACACAGGGCTGGAGACCAATGCTATGATTCAATACAGACATTCACTAGCTCTGGACATTATGTTTCTCGTTGAATGGAGAAGTCAGGTCTTAGAGAAATAATCAGCGCACACACACACACACACACACACACACACACACACACACACACACACACACACACACAGCCAAAGGGAGCTCAGATACTACCAGATATGTATAATCAATATATCACAACATGCATGACCATTAGAGCAACAAAGGTAAGGTGGAGATTAATGACTTTCAGCCCCCCGATGTCACCCTGTCCATCAAAATCTGTAACTTGTGCCTATGTGCATTTGCTTGATGATGTCTTAAAAAGCAACTTTACTCTGTTTTAAAACCACGTTTGGGCCCTGAAATGCTGGTCCACACCTTTGATCCCAGCACCTGGGACGCAGAGCCAGGTGGATCACTGAGTTCAAGGTCAGCTTGATCTACAGAGCAAGTTCCAGGATGGCCTGGGCTACACAGAGAAACCCTGACTTGGAAAAAAAAACAAAAACAAAAAAAAACAAAAAGGAACAACGATGACAACAAAAACAACAACAAAACAACAAACAACAAAAGCAAACAAAAACATTCGAATATCTCTTTCCTACCCAATCACCAATTTTTTGGAATTAATTGCCTATGTTTCCCTAATCTAAAAGGCTTGGGAGCAGACATGTTTCAATTCAAGTTTTTAGGAATATTTGCATGCACATAAAATATAAAAGATTCATAAATTCAAACATCAAACTGATTTATCTTTCATATAATGCTTGTACACATAGTTTGAGTGTAAGCATATATATTGGGGTTTTATTGTTATTTATTTATTGATTGATTGATTGATTGATTGATTGATTCTCTTTACATCCTGATTGCAGCTCCCTCCTCGCTTCATTACCCTCCTACCCCAAACACCACCCCATTCTCCTGGCTACTCCTCCTCAGGAAAGGAGGAGGCCCTCCTTAGGTACCAACCAGCCCTGGCACATTAAGTCACTACAGAACTAGGAGCATCCTCTCCTGCTGAGGCCAGACAAGGCAGCCCAGTTAGGGGAAAGGGATGCATCAGAGTCAGAGAGAACCCCAGCCCCAGTTATTTGTAGATCCACATAAAGACCTACATATGTGCAAGGGGCCTAGGACCAGTCCAAAGAGCTTTGGTTGGTGGTTCAGTCTCTGTGAGGCCCCATGGGCTCAGGGTAGTTAACTCTTTAGGCCTTGTGGAGTCCTTGACCTTTCTGACTTCCTCAAGCATTCCCCCAACTCCATCTAATGTTTGGTTGTGGGTTTCTGCCTCTGTTACCATCAAGTGCTGGGTGAAGCCTCCTAGAGGAGTTATGCTAGGTTCCTGTGTCCAAGCATAGCAGAGTAACATACATAGTGTCTGGGATTGGTTCTCTCCATGGGATGGGTCTCAAATAGGCAAGTCTTTGGTTGGCCATTCCCTCAATCTTTGCTCTATCTTTGCAGGCACATCTTGTAGGCAGGACAAACTTCAAGTCAAAGTTTGTGGGTAGGTTGATGTCTTTATCCATCCACTGGAACTCCTAACTTCAAGACCTAGCTACAGCGCTCCTCGGCATATAGCCCACCCCCCAAAATGTTCCACCATACCACAAGGACACTTGCTCAACTATGTTCACAGCAGCTTTATTCCTAATAGCCAGAAACTGGAAACAACCTAGATGTCTCTCAACCAAAGAATGGGCAAAGAAAATGTGGTGTAAGTATACCTTTACACAATGGAACACTACTTAGCTATTGAAAACAAGGACATCTTGAAATTTGCAGGAAAGTGGATGGAATTAGAAAATATCATCCTGAGGTAATCCAATCCCCAAAAGACATTATAAGTGGATATGATCCAAAAAGTACAGGATAACCATGCTACCAATCCATAAACCCAAAAAAGCCAAGTTACAAGGAGGGCACAAAGGTAGGATGCTTGAATCTCACTCAGAAGGGGAAATAAAATAGGCATTGGAGGTGGATGGATGGAGGGAACTGGGTAGGGTGAGAGCATGGAGACAGAAACAGGGGAGGGGGTTAGAAGTAGGGACAGAGCGCCAGGTGAGAGAAAGGAAACTGGAGGTGCAGTTTATTTCTGGGACTTGCCAGAAAGCTGGAGTAAGGGCAGCCCCCAGGAAGTCTACGGAGGTCACACTAACTGAGACTTCCAGTAGTGGGAGATATGGAGCCTGAAGTGGCTACCTCTTGTAAGCATATATATTGTGATCGGTTGCCAGCATTCTGATTGCAATCTGTCACATGAGGTCAGATCTGGAATTTCTCAGTTACAATACAGCAGTGTTTGAAAAGTTTTAGATTTTGGAGCTTTTCGGGTTTTAGGTTTCTGCATTCAGTTTGCTAACTCTGTACTAACGCCAGGCACAGCTGTGCTGAGTCTCACTTGAGACCTGTACCCTACAGACCCTGCTGCTCGTTCACTATGCACTAAGGTCCGTGGTCCCTTCTCTTGCACTCCTGCCTCAGTTGCACTGTCCGTGTAGTCACTCTTCCATTCCTGCCTCATTCTCTCCATCATGCTCACTTTGCTAATTTTGCACAAGTTCTGGTCTTTGTTTGTTTGTTTTGTTTTTCTTAACTGATTGACTAAGGCCACTGGATTGCTCCAGGCTAGGAAAAAAAGACTCACAGCCATAATTGCCCACCTTTATCCCTTACCTCAACATCAAAGGAACACTTCAGCATAGTCTGTAAATCTATCTTCAGTATGTGCACTCCCAAAATGACCTTGAACCTCTACCCCCTCTTCCCTGGGTCCTTGTGAATACCATGGCCTCTGAACCTCCTTCTTAGAACTTCATCAGGCACACACTCTTTACCATTCCTTTTTCTCAGACTACACTGACCAGAATTCTTTCTTCTTGTTAAGAATAACAGTGACTTTCATGTTGTGATATAAGCGTTATCTTTTCCATCTTCCCTAACCAACAGGCATCTGACCAAATAAATGGCTCTCTCCTCCCTGATGAACACTTCTTTGGAGACAGAGATTCTCTTTTCCTAGCTGTTTTCAGTCTCCGTCAGCCACTTGTCCTCGGTCCTGACCTCTTTCTGTTCACGTGACCCTGCCCTGTGTATGTTCCCTTGTTAGGTGATCACATCACATAAGGTCCAAAGCATTAAAAGCCACCTCTATTTCCATTAACCCCATTACCATCCCTAGCTCTCATAGATTCAACTGTTCCTAGCCACAGATCCAATTGTTGGCTTGATATTTCCTGTTGCATACTTAACAGATGCATTAAGCATCAAAGCTTAAAGCAGAACACTTTTTTCAAGCCCATGTTTTGCATCTAGGTTCACTGATCTCCACAAATGTCTCATCTGCTGCTCACTCTAGTACCCAGGAGCCATCCCAATGCCTCTTTTGCCATCGCTTTCCCTTCTCAGTTCATCTGCTGATTTCAAGTTAGTTCAAAAACCTGCCTAAACTCTCTCCATCCTCACCGATAATAGCCTCCTAACTGAATTTTCTGTTTCCATTCCTGTCTTTAGGGCTACACTCCAAATTCATTTACCACAGCAAAGGTGATTTACTAAAAATATAAAGCTGATCATGATGGTCAAAGAACTCTTGGTCTTAAAATAAATAAACAAGGAACATCAACAATAAAAAGTAGCTCTTACCTAAGTCTAAGAGGGAACATGAGTTTGGCTACTGCCCAATGCAGACCTCACGAACATAGACCTCATCAGCCTTAAGCTGCCCGAGCTTCTTCCTCGGGCTTGTCCTCACACGAAGATGTTAGGACCTTTGTCAGGCTCTTATAGCTGTCTAGAAAATGCTGCCTACCTTTCCTCATATCCTTGGCTTTTCATCAGTTTGGCTTCAGCTGAAAAGTGACCCTCACACTACAACTGTGTTTGTCCCCAAGTGCACATGAATCCCTATGCATGCTGCGTCACCTCAAATGTGTGCTCAGAACTGTGCTGGGTACATGGTAGACATCCAACGCATATTTACTAAATGGTAACAAACATGAAAAGCAACCATTTATAAAACATTAGCGAAGAGGTAAATAATGTTTTCTAGGTCAGTATCATTATGTTTAACATGAAGCCATTAAGAAGATGAAATGTGGAAGTCTTCCTGGATAATCACAATAAAACTAAACAGATATGTCCTACTCATTCCCAGTAGACTATAATTTGGCTAAGAAGTAAAACAAAATATGCTTTCCATTTTAGCACCACCAACTTTTGGCAATATAATCGCTGTCTCTAGCACTCTAGGGGTATAAGTGACATCTGGGAATTAACAAACCCTTTGATGCTCAAAGAAAAAGCATTGTTCTTACTAAGTTACACACAGCCTTGACAGCAAATAAGCACGCAGCACACCACTTTTCCTCTCAGATTGTTCTTTTAAACAATTGAAAAGAGAGCAGGCCAATCTGGATTTTAGAGCAATAAGCAGAACTGATAGTCCACACGATTAAAGATGCTCTTTCTCTTCTCTTCTTCCTTCCTTTTTTTTTTTTAAAAAAAAAAATGCAATAAAATTTATTTATTTAAAATGAGATTTTATCAAAAGTACAAGGTTGGAAAACTACCTGCCCTCACATGCGCCGCGTACGCACACACACGCACACACACGCACACACACACATACAGTTTAAGTAACATAAGTAACATCATATACATTTTTCAAATTACCTGCTGCCATATGCATATAATTTTGTTAAACTCATGCTACAAATGTTCCCTTTTTTCTCTCTTTTTGTCTACACTATCTCATTACAGGGCTTGCCCCCCCCAAAAAAAAAACCCATCTGCTACTTTCAACACTGATTTTCCTCGAGGCAGACTTATTTGGTCGAAATATATAATCTATGATCATAGCCTGAGCCTGACGCCCAACACTGCATCAAATGCGGAACAGAACTTATTAACTTTACCAGCTGCCACAAGCTCGGTGGCTGAACGCCTGACAGACAGAAGACATTCAAACCTGGGACACTTCTGTTAAAGAAGTCTCCACACTTGGTTGTAATAGAAAAGAAGCCAGCTGAATGATGAGCCAAGACCGCAGTGTGCTCAGCCTGAATGGTTTTCATGGGTTTTCTTGACTGTTGTTTCTAACACTGCACACTTAACGAAAGAAAGATGCAGCTTAAAAGCCGCTGCTGGAAACCTTAAGTGTTGATCCTTTTCAACCTTAAATCCCCTTTATTGGTCCCGGACACTCTGTACTGCCTGATATAAGGCCTTGTGAGAAGCCTGGGTCATCCTTTCTAAATTCATGGACACATTTCTATGTGTAGGTTGTTCATGTGTATTGTAAAAGCTATGCGCTATAAAATGCAGCCAGGGAACTAGCACCTTGATCCAACCATTAGAGCCTAGTCCATCAATTCAGGAGTCCCTGTGATCCCTTTACCATCACCCAATAAAGACACACACAAACACACACAAAAGAGGCTCGGAGACTTTTAATGTGTATTTGTGTGTGAAAAAAAAATATATATATATATGTTCGTGTGTGTGTGTGTGTGTGTGTCCGTCCATGTGAGCACAGGTGTGGAGGCCAGATCTTAATGTCAGGTGTCTTCTATCCACCTTAGTTTTCAGTCAGATCTCTCAACACATCCAGAAGGCATTGAGTGGCAATGCAGCTGGACAGCAAGCTCCATGGATTCTCTAGTCTCCACAACCCCCCACCCTCAGCACCAAGGTTACAGAGGTAAGGCACTACTCCCAGTTTTACATGTGTGATGGGGCTCCTAACTAAGCATGTTGTACAACAGGCACTTTCCCCCACTAAGCTAGGCCCCTAGCTCCCTAGGTGCCTCCTAATTGCATTTCAGCATGAGGCACAGACATTCACACTGTCATAATGCCCAGGGCTTCTAGCAGCTTCCTCCTGTCCACCAGGAGCGATTGCTCAGCTTCCGTTAGATGAGGACTTAAGGGACCATCTGGAAATGCTTAAAGAGTAGTTACTGGGCATTCACGGCTACAAGTTCGCTCTAAAAGCCAAATCCCACTTAGTCCGTGGTGCAATTCACAAAGGAACAAAGCAGAGGTTAAATGTTCTGGAAACAAGAGTGACTCATCCCAGCAATTGATTCCAGCAAAACCAGCAGCCTTCTTCCTTGCTCTGCCTTCCAACTCTAACTTCTTCCTGATTTAATGCCTGTACAACAGCTTTCGTAAACAAAACAGAGGGTTTTTCAAATACTATTTATGTAATTGAAGATGACAGCTAATACAGCTGGAACACACACAAACCACAACAATGTCTAGTTGTCACTGCAAAGGGGAAAGGAGTTCTTTTACTCTTTTCCAAAAGGTTCTGAAAACAGGGGCTCCTAGATCTCTAGAGTTCTAACTGGCAACTTCAAACCAGTAGGTAGAAGGTGGTTTGCTTCAAGGAGCACTCATGCAGATTTCCAGAGAGGATGTTTAAGCAAGAGAGTCTTTCAGATGGCAGCATGCCTATAATATCCTACATGTCCTGGGAAACTGCACTGCAGCTCTGGCAGCTGCCTGAGGTACAGAGCCACAGCTAAAAATCAGTACAGGACAGAACAGTGATGGAAACAGAAGCAACGGCAGGCACAAAGAGCAAAAGCAGTCCCAGAAAAACATGTAACTGGGAGAGTCACAGTTCCAGACTTCTAAACTACTAAAAACATACAGTAGTCGAAATAGTGTGCTACAGCAAAAGACTAGGACCCTAAAACAGCAGAACACAAGAGAAACCTATGCTCCTATGCCTGGCTAACCCGTTACAACGATGCCATGATCGCTCAATAGGAAAAGAAATCAACTCAACAAAGGGCCCTGGGACTTGGGATCCCAGGACAAATGAATGATGCTGGGCCCCTATTACCTCATATCCAATCCAGAATGGATGAATGACCTAGATACGCTACTACAGCCTACGAGCTAACGTCTGTAAAACTTGGAAGAAGACAGAGCGGAGCTTACCACGAGTCTTCACGAGGTTAACATTCTTACATGGCAACTGTGCATTAGCAGATCCAGACTATGACAGTGAAAAAATCAATGAAAAAAAAAAAAAAAGACAAACCTCAGCTTCTAAAAATGAAAAACCTTTGTTTGCCAAATGATACATTCAGATGCATGCAAATGCAACTTATGAAACAGAAGAAAAGCTCTTCCAACTGCATCTACCAAGGATCAAACAATCAGAGATTCTATCTATCTATAATGGACCTCTACAACTAACTCAATAACCAAAAGGCAAATGGACCACTTTAAAAGTAAGCAGGGAATAAAAATAGGACACTTGCTCAAGAAAGAAACACTTGTTCAAGGAATAGCTAAGATGCAAGTGAAAGACAGAAGGATATGATTAGATATTTGGGAACAAAGGTTAAATGCAAGGGCTGGGGGTGTTTGCCTGCCATGCACAACTGTTCAGAGTAGTATATGCCTGGAGTCCCAGCACGCAGGAAGTAAAGATGGAAGGATTACATATTCAAGGCCATCCTGTACTACACAGCGAGTTTGAGGCCAGCCTGTGATTTAAAAAAAAAAAGAATCCCTACCTTTAAAATGAAAGAAAGAAAAGAAAAGAAAACAACCATGATGGGGCACATCTTCATACCTACCAGAATTGCTACACTTTATTTAAAAAATAAATAAAAGGCAAATATCTGTTGTCAGGGACAGCAACTGGATTGAAAATGTCATGGCTGCTGGCAGAAATGTAATTAGCAGGTCCTGTGAAAAAATGTTGTAGTCCCTCAAAGAGTTAAACGTTTACATTTCATTTTACCCCTAAGTAGATATTCTTAAAGAACTGACATTTGAGACTCCTCTATACATCAGCCAAAAAGCAGAACCCATGAGCCCTATCAGTGGATGAGTAGACAAATGGCAGCATACACACATGGCGGACAAGAAGAGATGAAGCTCAGTTGCATGTTAGGATTCGAATGAAGTCTAAGGCCTCGTGTCTAGTGAAAGAAGGTAGGCACAAGGTCCAGAACTGAGTGATCCTATTCATGTGCAATGCCCAAAGTGGGTAAAGTCACCTAGAAACGAGGCAAACTGGTGGTTGCTGGGAAAGGATAAAAGGGAAAGACCAGGACCAAGCAAGTGTCTGATAGTAGGGCTTTTCTTTGGGAGGGATGGAAGTGTTTGGAACTAGGTAGAGGTGGTAGTTGTATTTTTTAAAATGTGAAATGTTAAGACTAAAAGTTAGTTTTTATAGTGTGAATCTCACTCAATTAAAAAGAAAGGAGAGAGAAAAAAAAAAAGATCAGGAGAGCAGCCCAGGTTTTCCAGATGCACTGGCAGAAATGAGCCCCGGGGAAGGGTATGCTAGTGCCTGCTAATGTAGGGGGACAGGAGCAGAACAGGGCAAATGCACAGAGACAAAGTTGGTCTCGGTAACTGAAGAGGAGTGCTTGTGTGTCACCCAAAGCACAGAAATGCCACTGTGCGAAGTGCAGAAGGCAGGGCACCATCACTAGGTCAGAAAAGAGCACCGAGGTGAGGACAGCAAGCACCGTATGCTCTCCAAGGCCATCCCTTTACAGAGGCTTTACTTAACCAGAAGACAGGACAAGTAGCTACAGAGAAGGAAAGGAGAGCTCATTAGCAATCAGTCCTGAGCCTCATGGAATGGCCTAGTTTTATATCAACCAGCTGAGGAGTGGAAGAAGAGGCAAACAGAGTGGAGAGACTCAGTATTCACTCTGTGGCAGGTCCTACACAGACCATCTTACAGCAGTACCACAAGATGCTGAAATCAATGGTACTGTGCTTACACTATGTACAAGTAAAATGAGGTCCAGGGTTCAGGACTCACAGGTCTTTGTTGATTCTCTCCAGGTGCTAAGTTTAAAATCACTAGTTTCTCAGCAAACTAAATTTCATTAGGAAAGTAGTCTAGGGTTCTGTTTTTCCATAAATTCGATAAGGACGCATTCACACGTCCCAGTGCAAAGAAATGGATCAAACCTCTCCAAATTCCAGAGCGCTGTTATTAAACACATCACCGTTGCATGAATTTCTTACTTATTTGCCACATGGCTGCTCTGGTCTAGTTAACTGAACCCTTGCTGCAAAGTCACAAGGTCTCCAAAAGGACCAGAAGATGAGGTCACACTGCCATAGGGAGTCCCTGGGGTTGTCCTCTAACTGTTCTCTTCCTGATGACACCTGACTCTCCAGACAGGCCACAAAATATGCATAGGAAGGAAGCAGCTGATCTTCCCAGGTGTGGGAGCCCAAGGTCACTGGTAGTTTCTCTCCTAGGAGAGGTTATTCAGTCCTCACTCCTGGGCAAGCTGTCTCTTCTCACCCGAGGACAGCAAACATGGGGCATATGCTCTTCCTTTAACTTCAGAAAAGGAGGGGAGGGCTTTTCAAATGCAATAATTTCTACCTGCTTAAGCATGTTTATTTATTAAAAACTTTTATTTAAAAGAAAAAAAATCAGAAAAATTTTGTTAAACTTTTTATGGAGAAAGGGGAACATTTCTCCATTGCTGGTGGGAGTGCAAACTTATACAACCACTGTGGAAATCAATCTGCCACTTTCTCAGAAAATTGGGAATAAATCTAACTAAAGAACCAGCTATGCTACTCCTGGGCATAGAGCCAAAAGATGGCCCACCACACAACAAGGGCATTTGCTCAACTGTGTTCATAGCAGTCTTACTCATAATAGCCAGAAACTGGAAACAACCTAGATGTCCCTCAACCAAAGAACGGATGAAGAAAATGTGGTACATTTCCACAATGGTATACTATTCGTCTATTAAAAACAAGGACGTCTTGAAATTTGCAAGCAAATGGGTGGAACTGAAACAATCATCCTGAGTGAGGTAACCCAGACCCAGAAAGACACACATAATATATACTCACTTATAAGTAGATATTAGCCAAATAGTATAGGATAACCTTACTACAATTCACTGACCCAAAGAAGATAAGTAACAAGGAGGACTCGAGGGAAGATACTTAAATCTCCTCAATCAGAAGGAGAAGCAGAACGGACAGAAGCAGAAATAGTGTAGGAGAGCAAGCCTGGAGAGAAATGTGGATGGAGGTCAGACTTGGGGAGAGGGAGCGGAAGAACGGAGGGCTTGTACAGAGAAGAGAAACCATGGGTAGGGGCATCTCTGGGATGAGCTGGAGACCTATGACAGGATGACTCTAGCTGAGACTCCCAGTAGCTAAGGTCACGGAGACGGAAGAGGCCACCGTCTATCGAGAACCCCTAGTAGAGAGAGAGGCACACCAATCCACCCACAAAAACTTTGATGCAAAATTTACCCTGCCTATAGGATGGGCAGGGATAAACATAGAGCAGAGATTGAGGGAATGTCCAACCCAATGCCTGGTCCAATCTGAGACCCACCCCGTGAGAGACAGCCAATCCCTCACACTATTTAGGACATTCCGCTATGCTTGCAACGATGGGAGCCTAGCATAGCTGTCCCCTGAGAGGCTGCACCCAGCAGTGGATCGAAACAGATGCTGAGAATCACAGCCAAACTTTGGGTACAGTGCAGGGAGACTTAGGGAAGAGTGGGAGGAAGAATAGAAGGACCTGGAAGTGACAGGAGCGCCATAAGAAGACCAACAGAGCCAACTAACCTAGGCACAGTGGGGGCTCACGGAGACTGATGCACCAACCAAAGACCACGCATGAACTCAACCTAGGCCGCTTCCACATATCTAACCATAGACAGTGGGTGAAAGCTGCTCTAGGGACCTGCCAGCTGTAAGGGCAAGAGCTAAAGTGGGGGACTTTCCTGAGGTAGGATTCCAGGCCTCTTCCTGTTTCTTCAAACCTTGTGAGGAGACTGAAATTTGAAAGAATCCAGGACACTGTGGATCCTTCTATTTCCCCATTCTTCCATGCTACTCTCGCCTAAAGTCTCAATAGGATGTCCTCTCCTCTGACCCACTTTCTTGGTAAGTAAAGTTTTTCATGGGACGTATCCCTTGGACTAGTGTTTTGATATAAGTGAGTATATACCGTTTGTCTCTTTTTGCTTCTGGGTGAACTCACTCATTAGAAACCTACAAGAAGAACTTTATGACAGGCAGATCTGGGTCCTGGGGTCCTCCTCAAACTAAGGCACCAGCCAAGGAGAAATAGGCAGTAAACTTCGAACCCCTACCAAGACCTAGCCGACTAACACGATATTCTCCACTGTTGAGTGGAGAGTGAGATCTGATTCTCATGTGAACTCTGGTGCCCCTTTTCTGACCATGTCCCCTGGATGAGAAGGCCTAGTGGCACTCAGAGGAAGGATAGCAAGTTACCAAGAAGAGACTCGATAATCTTAGAGCATACATAGGGGGTGGAGGTCTCCCTCAATCACAGACATAGGGGAGGGGAGAAGGGGGGAAGTGGGAGGGAGGAAAGAATGGGAGGAAACAGGGGAAGGGCTAACAATCAAGATGTAATGTGAATAAATTAATTTAAAAAATGGTAAAAAAAAATACAAGTGAGGGGATAACAATTGAGATGTAATCTGAATAAATTACTTAAAAATTAAAAAAAAAAAGAATGAAATGTGACACCAATGATAGAAACACAGTTGTTAATATTGTGGCATGGGGAATTGGTGTTATTAAAGATGCTTTCGCCTAAAAAAAAAAAAAAGAAATTTGAACGAATCACAACGTGCACATAGCTTCTTACATGCTTAAGTGAGAGACAGGACAAGCTTAAACCTGCATTACAGTATAAAACTGACATTTTCTTTTCAAATATAATTTTTGTTGAACATATCTCTTCCCCAAGGTTTTATTTTAAAATAAACACAAGTTCTTCTCCAAACAGTTGATATATTCTTACAGTATACAGGCATAGCATGCACCTTGCCAAAGAGATTCTATGACTAACATTTTACACTAGCAGCTGTGATGACTATCTAGCCCTTGTATGGATTTCAGAATAATAAGTTCCAGGGCTGACAACACTTTATTTAAAGGCTTACACCTATGGCATCACAATCATTTCTTGGGGACAATGGTGACTTTGTAAAGGTGAAAGAGGGGGAAAGGGAATGCCACTGTGTACCTAGTGTCAGGCCCAAGGGTGGCTGAAGATGACACTTTGGAAAGACGGAAATTCCCGTGAAACCAGAGAAATAGAAACAATGCTGACCTTGGCTCCTGTCAGCAAAAGTATCTTTCAAAGGTCACAGTGTTTGCTTCCTACTCTTTCCTCCTCCATCTAATGAGCCTGGGAAGGGCAGACAAGGTGAGCCAGCAATAGATAGAGCAAGAAGAAGCCACTATGGGAAAACAGGGAGCGAAACCCAGCCGCTGGCCAAAGTAAAAACTTGTGTCTTCTGAGAAAGTCAGACATGTGTGATAAAGGCACGTCCTTGGAGTGAGAGAAGTCAGGGGTGAAAAATTCGCCCTCCTTCATTTTGCTCTGTTCTCTCTTCTTTTCCAATTCTTCAACAAATGAAACAGAAAGAAAAAAAAAGCTGGGGTTGGGATATATCCACTTCGTGGGAACAACTCTAAAAGTAGAAGGAAGGATCATTAAAGATAAATGGAGGGACAGGGTTGGCCATTTAGGACCTAAGCAACTTTAGACTTTGTTAAAGGCCACCTGGCCTAAGTTACTGCGCAACCGAAAGGGAGAGAGCACTTGGGTAGACTTATGGGTTCTGGAAGAGCGTGCGAGCATTCCCAGGGCATGACTAAGGGGAAGATGTGTACAGCAGGGCAGGAAAGGGCCCACTGATGGAAGCCATGAGGCAGCAGGTCCATGGCCAAGTCATAAAGTGACAGCACTTCTGTCAGCTGGAAAAATCACCCCAGAGATGAGTCAAACTGAATCCTACAGTTGCTCATGAAGAGAAACAACCCTAGAGAAAAAAAAAATTAGGCTGTGTGACGAGAGAGATGCTCCGCCAGATCATGGCTGCCCCCAGCCTCTTGCACCAATGTCAGCAACTAAGTGACTATACTACATTAGACTCTGGAACAAGCAAGGCCTTCCCAAACTGTGGACCCATGAAAAAGGAAGAACCAAAGAGGTCAGTCACCGTTGTTAATCCAAGCCCCCACATTTTGTTATAAAGCAATCATTAACTGGAACAGAACCCAATAAACTCTGGACTGTGGTGATATCTTACTTTATAAACTACAAAAATCCCAGGAATGTGGTCACTCCTGTGCTTTCCTGCATGAAAATGGACATTAAATGTGTCCACCTGTAAGTACAAAACTTTTTCTAGAACTTTCCCCCAACCTACACCACAAACACACATACATTTTCAGCCATAAAATACTGTCCTTTTATTAATATTTCTATATGCAGCTCACATTCTACCAAGTATTAATCCTAGACTTAATCCTGAAGGTTATCAATAATATCTCACTTGAATATTCCAGTTTTTATATCCCCCAAGTCTTGCCTGCGAGGCTCTTAAACAGGCAATGACTGAAGCAGGGTGGACCAGCTCACTTCAGCTGGACAGCAGTGCTGCCTAATTTCTTTACTGAATAGGGTTCCAGGCTGGGAGAGTCCCTAGCACTGGGTAGTAGTATATTAAAAGCAGTAAAGCCTTTTAAAAGAGATTATACCTGTAAACCTGCACTGTTCAACTTGGTCCACTAAAACCAAATGTCACTTTTTAAACCCTGAAAATGTCACTATTCTGAGCTGAGATTTGTTATTTAGCAAATGAAGAACTAGTAGGGTTGGAAAATGGTTCCATTGATAAAGTGATTGTTTTGCAAGCTCAAAGACCTGAGTTCACTCTCCCAAAACTCACATAAAAATGTCAAGCATGGGTGGAGTCCATTTGGCATCTCCAGCCCTGGGCAGGCAGAAACAGGAAGATTCAGAGTGGCTCACTGGCCAGCCAGCATGGCCTGCTCAGCAAATTCTAGGCTCAGTGGGAGATCTTCTCCTAAGGAAAAGGTGGATGGCACGATACCCAAGTTGTCCTCTGGGCTATGCATGCATGTATGTAAAAGTATACATGTACTTGCATAAAAGTGGGCTTGTGTGTACATGTGAACAAACATACATACACACACAGAGAGATAGATAAAAGACAGATAGACAGATCGAACGCACAGTTTTTTTAAGTATGACATCTCAAAAATGTACTTATTAAATGCCAAATGATAATAATTTGGATATGTTTGGCTAAATATATCCTTCATATTAATTTAACCTACCATTTCAGACATTCCAGCCTTCAGCTTTGGCTGCTATGCTCTGTTTCTTTCCTTTACTGAGACTAGAAAATTACACACTTTAAATTAGCATGCATAGCTCACATGATCTCTCTACTGAGCAGCACTGACCTCACAACTCAGGTGGGAAAACATAAACTTTTCTGTCATTTTAGAACTGAAGGCTCCTAAATGCACGTTATTCCCTAAAATGCTTATGGAAATATTTTCAAAGGATGAACAAAGAGATGAGAACTAAAAATAGTTAAGTCAGGCTGGGGATGTCTGCTTAGTGACAGAATGATGGTGGGGGTGGGGTGGAAGTGGTGGGGGTAGAGGTGGTGGGGGTAGAGGTGGTGGGGGTAGAGGTGGTGGGGGTGGAAGTGGTGGGGGTAGAGGTGGTGGGGGTGAGAGTGATGGGTTGGAGGTAGAGGTCGTGGTGGAGGTGGTGGTAGAGATGGAGATGGTGGAGGAGGAATGTGTGATGTCGGTGGTGAATGTAGTGGTGGTGGTGGTGATATTATTTCTTGGACTTGTTTCTGGAAAGAATAATTTTTCAATTGGATAATCACACGGTATGTTTGTCTCTTTGTTCTTAGCACTGAAGTCATTATTCACATCAACAATGATTTAAAGAAGGCTGTGAAATACCAAGTTTTCCCAACTCTGATTTCTACTATCTGAAAAGTATCTAGGTATCTTTCAACACTGTAATCCTTTAAGGACTTGGGGATTTGAAGGAAGAGTTTACTACATTCTCAAGAGAAGAAAACGAATTTCATATCATTTCTGAAAGTGCTTAACTTTCGCTGGGAAAGATCAGAAACGATGAAGAATATGACTAAGACTTCTTGAGTGAAGCCTCCTTCTCCTTCCACTGCTGGAGCATCTTCTCTAGCAGAGGCAGGCAGCAGGAGTGCTGCCTACAGCCAAAGGCTGATGCGGGGAGGGAGACACCCAGTTCAGCTGCCTCTAGTGAACATGAGCCTCCACAAGACTGGACTGAGGACTTCAGGACCTCGACCCACATTCTCCACTAGGCAGGACAAGCATCTTGCTCCTCCTCCTCCTTCTCTTCTTCTTCTTCTTCTTCTTCTTCTTCTTCTTCTTCTTCTTCTTCTTCTTCTTCTTCTTCATCTTTGTTATCATTGTCTTCATCTTCTCCTCCTCCTGCTGGCTCCACTCCCTAGTGTCTCCTGAGAGATCTGACTAGTAAATCACTTGGGCAGAAAGCCTCAAGTTCAATACACTTCATTCTTGTTGAGATTTTCTAAATATGAGATCTTGATATAGATAGATAGATAGATAGATAGATAGATAGATAGATAGATAGGTAGATAGATAGATAGAGTTATAGTTATAGATATAGACAGATATAAATATAGATATCCCCCAGACTGGCCTTGAATTCTTGCCATAGCATCCTCCTCTTGTCATAGCATCCCATGTTCATGTGTCACCACACCCAGTTTCAGCTCAAGAATCCTGACATGAATAATACGCTCTGAAAATGTAAAGCTACAGCCTTCCATGGCTCTTCTTGCTGTCCCATGAAGCAGCTTTAATAAGCAAGAGGTTGAAATAAATTCAGCTCTACCTTCTAATAAGTAAGCAGTATTTTGCTCCTGAAAAAAAAATGCACTTGTCCTATATTAGATTTAAAAACTAGATTAGTAGTTTGAGGGCTATGCAAAACTGGCGCCCCTCCTCACCTAAGCATGTGGGAGAGCTGGCCTCAGGAGTATGAGCACAGAAGAGCTGCCCCTACCCCTAGTCAGCTGCAGTGCTCCAGAAAGAAGGCTTGTGGGAGTGTCCAATGAGCCTCCCCAAGGGCATGAGTTTGGGAGAGCTGATCCCGCCTCTGATCTGCTGTGCAGTAGCTTCTGCAAGGGAGACATTCCCTCCTCTTCCTTTTGCCCTGGATATCTGCAGAGGGTGGGAGAGGTGGCCCTGGGGTCATGAGAGCAGGAGAACCATCCTGCCCCTCACCTGCTGCAGCACTTGCGAGAGGGGCCCTGCATCTGGTCTGGGCAGCACATTAGAGCTGGCCCTGGGTGTAGGGGTTGCTGATAAACTGACCCCTAGGACATGAGAGTGGGAGAACTGGTGGCCTGACCAGCTCAGATACCTCTCAGGCTTAGATCCATGGCTTTGGATTGTCTCACCCCAACATCTACCCCATAGATGAACTGCTGCGGTGCATGATGGGGCCAGTCATTCAGATTAAAAAATGCAGGATCTCCGTGACACAGGGCAGCAGGCTGTCCTAAAGGAGTCCGGGTAAGGTTCCAGTATTGGTAGACTAGCAAAAGCCAGAGGCCTCATACCAAATCAATAAACCATTCCAATGATTATTTACATTAAAGAAGAGTGGACAAGTATACTGGGGGCATACTGTGACACACTACAGCTTCCACAAGATTTTTTTTCTCAGATGGGGGGATTGCTGCAAGAGTGGAGGACAGGTCTGACGGGAGGGGGAGATGGGTAGGGTTGGGGTGCATGATGTGACATTCACAAAGAACCAACAAAAAGTTAAAAGAAATAGATCAGGAAAAGAAAAGGCAAAGATGGAAAGAGTCGAGGTAACATATATGGTGTCCAGTTGTGAAAGACGTCAGGATAGCATTAAAATTTTCAGTAAGAAAAGGGGGATGGAGGAGAAAAGAAGGAGGGAAGAAGGGGAGACAGACACTAGTGGAATGCACATAATACAGTGTAGAAGTTCTAAATGCAGTTAATATTGAATGAAAACAATTTAAAATAATTCAGAGAGAAACAATGTATCCTACACATTAGTGTCTTCAAGAGCCATAGTTCAGTGGTTTTCTGAAGTAAAAATCTCACAGAAAATAAGTTTGCCAAAGCTCATTTTCTTATTCCAAATTTGAAAATGGTATTTGGTCTGATTATACATGATGTGTAGTGACATAAAAATGAAAATTTTTTCCTAAAAATGGTCATTGTGCTTACTGTATAATTTGTTTATGAGTACAGGGTATTTCGGTGGGTTGGAGTGTTTGTTTGTCTGTCTGTCTGCATGTATGTCTGTGAACCTCTTATATGCCTGTTGCCTACAGTGGCCAGAAGAGGGCTTCGCTGTCACAGGAACTGGCGTTACAGACAGGCGTGAGTTGCACTGGAGATGCTAGGAATGAAACCCAGGGTCCTCTGGAAGAGCAGTTAGTGTTCTTAACCACTGGGCCATCTCTCCAGCCCAAACTGTATATAAAATTTTAATTTTTAAAGTTTATTCGCTAACATTGGTAATAAGCTAAGTTCTATGTGGCATGAATAAGCAGGATTTAAGACATACCACCACAAGAACTAAAATACACTCTGAATGCACACCGTCAGTGGACATGAAAGAGACTAAAAAAACATTTGGACTGGTGTGAAGTCTGAAATAACTCATGCTTGCAATCAAAGGAACTAAAGCAACATCCTGAAATCCAACCAGCAACGCTCAGATTCCAGGTCTAGATGTTTTCAACTCTATCTTGTTCAAAGAATTAAATTTTATTCAATATTTTTAAAGTAATTATAATGCATAGGATCGAATCTTTGGATGGTGCTTAAGAGAGACAAAACGCTTTTACTTTTAGGAGCTCCTGGGTGTCGAGGAGGAAGACACAAGAACTCTTGTGTGACTATGAGGGCAAGAATAACACAAAGATGACAGCCAACATCCAGGTAGCCAAGTCCAATCAGCTATTATGGAAATGGGGAAGGAAGAAGCCCCACAGGGTATCTGCCAGCCTAAGACCTGGGGCCCCCCAAAGTCTCTGTCTAACCAAACGCCAGGACTTACACCATGAGGCACAAAATTATCCTCCTTGAATTTAGAACATGCAAACCACTCCTAGTTCCTGGTGCTGTTGTGGCACTTGACACTTGTATTCATATTCACTAAACACAGATGTCTTCCTCAACCCACTATAAAATAAAATTAATTTTTAAAAAAGAGACCCGCCTAAGGATAATATAACTGAAGTTTTGAAACAGTGGACAGTCCAGAAAGATACAGTAAAAATAGAGTAGAAAGAAAATGCTGTATCTATACTGATTCAAAGTCTCTAAAATTACTCAGCACCCTTAATCAGACTGTGCCTACTAAGACAAGCTTATGAGTCACCCTTGAGGGGGTGGTAAAATAAAGTGCACTGGACTAAAAATAGGTAGGAACATTCAATAATAAATCCACTTTCTTGATATTCTTATATCACTGAAGACTGGCCATTTGGAGATGGAGTCAGGTTATGCAATTCTTCTTTCCCCTCACAGAGAGGCCGGAAGACAATCAGCCAGGGTCAGTGCCAGGAGATAATGACGCATTTGGCATGGGGTGCAACGTCTTGAAGAAGACTGATACTAACAGCCTGGTACTCAGAACGTGCCTACCAGGAGGAGCAAGGAAGTCCCTGGTACATGGGAAGTACTGAAAAATGACTTCTTGCCTCTTAGCAGAAGAAAGGGCACGCAGCATGATGCTCTAACGGCAATTTAAAAACAGCCATTTGATGGAGGGACCGGAAGAAGGTAGTCGTCTTTGGCTGGGATCTGGTGCTAGCTTAAAGCACCGACAAGTGTCCATTTGTAAAGAAAACAAATTGTCCATCCAAGGATAGTTTGGGTTATTTCATGGAGGATTTATGGTAAAATTAGATGCATATCCAAAGATTTGACTGGCATCTCTCCCGAAGGCAGTTGCCTTAAAATAAAGGTTTCTCACTGGTAAGGGATCAGAGCTGTGATTTTTCACAATGGTGGGAATCTTCCCAACAAAGCCTGCATGAGACTTAAAGTTTTTTCTCTCAATGACACCAAATGCTTCCTAAGGCCAGGCAGCTGTCACAAGCAGCAAGAACACAACAAGTGAAAGGTTAGTGGCTGAGTTAGTTGCAGAGTTAGTGAGATAAATCTAGAAAATCCCAGGAGATCCTGCTTGCCTCTTCACCACACCCAGGAAAACAGCCATGCACACTTCTAAGAGACACTGGACAAAACGATTTGCTTCTCAGATCTCGAACCCTAAAGTGCTACCAATACAACTCTTCCTAGGGGGACACAAGATGGGGACGGTTACTCACCAGGCAGCTGGGAACAACAGCAAGGGATGTCTACCAGGTCAAACCCTGTGCACAGTCCCTGCAAAGAAAGCAAGCAGAGACAAAACAAATGTCAACATAAAGTTCTCTCAGAGTTCTTGAGTATGTAAGCAGTCTTTGGTTTCAGAATAAGAATTGAGAATATGTTTCGTAAAACACATCAGAAGGCTGCATAAATTACTAATGACCCTAGACATAAACAGTAAAGATTCCAAGTCATCAAACTAGAAATACTGACTGCTACAAGCTACATGGTTTTACACATGCCCTACAACGCGCTATCTCTTGCCAAAGCCCTAACTTTGGAAAGCAATTAAGCACCAATTTAACAGCAAGGTCATCTAAGATCTTCACAAATAATTGGATTGTCTTCCCCCCCCCCCCCCCGATTAATAGGAAAACGACCTTAGATGACCTGTAATTGCAAGAACTCTTTCTGATGTCCTTAGCTGAACTGTCAATGGAAGAAATATTGCAACTATAAGCAAAGACTGTGTTTCCATATTTTCTTTAGTAATAGGCTGTTTGCATCAAATCTGGACTTGGTGTTTGAGTTTTGGTTGAGCTAATGTTTAATCTTTAAAGACATTCCAATATCAGAAGTACACAGGGTATACAAACCGGTGACCAATAATAGGAAAAATAGTGTCTATAACCATTTGAATTTGAAATACTGACCATCACTTTCTGTGGATAGAGCGTTTACAGCGCAGCAGGAAGGGGCTGGTTCAAAACACGGAAAGCAGCAAATATGAGTCTAGAGGGACAACCATGAATATAAACGTGCAGGAAACAGGATTCACTTGGGCAAAGTGCGGTAGTGTAGTGCACCTGTGACCCTACTGTGCTTAAATGAACTTACCTGGTCCGTGTGCAAATACACGGAGGTGAACACTATCTGAAGCTGTAATACGAATCTAAATGTGAAAAAAATGGAATGGAAGAAAAAGTAAAGAGACAGGGAAAACAAAGACAGAGGAAGGCAAGCCTTTGGCTTAAATCTAATATTCAGCTATTGTATGTTATTTTAACCAGAGGACATGGTGCCTTTAAAGATGTGATTAAGATAAACATGAAATCTACCCCAGCGACAAGGAAACATGCCATTTGAATACGATGCCCAGAACTAGAGCGTGGACTTACTGTAAGCATGAACTGAATCATGACAGGGCCGGCTAGTTGTATTGTCACCTTGAATCAGTCAACAAACTGGAATCGTTTTGGGAGAGAGAAGCCCTAAACTGAGAAAACGCCCCACCAAACCAGCCAATGGGAAAGCCTGTGGTGCATTTTCTTCACTGCTGATTGATGCAGAAGAAGCCAGCCCACTGTGAATGGTGCCACCCTGGACAGGTAGGTGGTACTGGGTGCTCTCAGAAAGCAGGCTGAGCTGGACATGGAGAGTGAAGTTAACAGCACTCTTCCATGGCCTCTGCATCAGTTCTTGCCTACCTCTGGGTCCCTGCCTTGAGTTCCAACTAAGTGATGGACTGTGATGCAGAAGTGTAACAAAATAAATCCTTGGCACCCCAAGTTGCTTGTGGACGTGGTGTTTCATCACAGCGATGGAAACCCCAACTAAAATAAAGATACTGAACCCCCACATAAACTCTGAAATGATATGCTATGACTATTCCTATCTTATACAATGGAGAAGAGGAAATATTCAACTGTCCCAAAAATGGAGGCTCTACAGAGTACAGAGAATGCAGAAACTCTGATCAGGGCTAATGGAACTTACTGTGTTCTTCATATTACATTTATGTTTGTAATTGTATATGAACATGAGACTGTAGCTGCCACAAAGATGTGGACTGTGTGTGTACTGAAAACCATCATCAGCATCCTTTACACTTAGCACAGGCTCTGGAACTTAATAGGAGCTCAGAAAAACATAGGTAATGAAATAGATCATTAAGTGGTCCACGCAGAGCTGAGATATTAAATTTCTTAACTCCCTTATGCTTCTTAGAGGTGTAAAACAAGCCTGGGTCCTAAGAAGCTCGCTGACTAATTGCTTTGCCAGAGCTATCATTTTGTAAGCAAAGACTTACAGACTAGACATGTATTTTCCCATCTTTTTTTCTATTTCTCTATGACCAAGCATAGGACTGCAGCATGTGGGAAAATCAGTCTCAACACCACACAGGACCAGCTCATCGCAAACCATTCTAATACTGGCATATCAGGAAGGGCTGTCATCTGGGAGAGAGAATCCCACTTGCCAGCTTTCACACTGAGATATTATAAATCTGGGCACTGAAGGCTAAACATGCTCTCTAGGAAAGCATGTGCTGTTAGTGTGAGCAGAATCAGGGGACGGATATCAGGAGTGTCCCTGGACCTTCTCTCTGTACTTTGACTTTTAAAAAAGAAGAAAGGTTTTCCTATAAGGTAAAAAGGAACCTAATGGTTGAACAAAATGCCAAAATCCCAATAGTATGTGGATCCTAGTAAAAAAAAAAAAAGCAGCTCATCAACTACTCAATGAGAAGAGACAATCGGCTCAACAAACGCTACAAGAACAAGTAAAACAAGGGCACGTGCCAGACACAAGGTCCATCACAGACACAGAACTACAGCACGCCACTATTGCTGGACTTCAGGTCCCCACTGTCAGGGACCCTTGTGTCGAGGCCATTTAATCACTTCACCCTGGAGTTAGGGATCAGTAGGCACACACCTCTTCATCAAGACCCTATGAGCATATACAAGGGGAGGAGGTCCCCCTCAGTCGCAGTCATAGGGGAGGGGAGTAAGGGGAAAATGGGAGGGAGGGAGGAATGGGAGGATACAAGGGATGGGATAACCACTGAGATGTAATATGAATAAATCAATAAAATAAAATTTTTAAAAATTAATTAATTAAAAAAAAAAGGATTTATGAGCACGAAAGGAAGGGAAGGACTCCACCTTCCCACTGTTGCCACCACAGTAAATGCATACCCAGAGAGCTCGCAAGCCTTCCATCTGTGCCTCCCTACGGCTGAGAAAACATCCTAAATGCCGCAAGGAAGTACAACAGCCCCTCCTTCTGCCATTAGCTAACCACACTGAAGTACAAAACTGGGGAGTCCGCGGGAGCTGCGGGGGTTATTTTATGGAGGCTGCTTCTTTTAAACTAGAAATAATGGTAATGGCTTTGCAATTAGTAACAGTCTTTTGCCAGGTTTCCATCATGGATTCGTTTTCTGTGGCTTCTTAACAAATTGCCACAAAACACAGTGACTAAAAACACATTTATTAACTCCTGGTGTGGTCAGTCGGAAGTTAGGACACCAGACAGAGCAATATGTTTGGTCTCTTATAAAGTTGAAATACAGCTTCCTGCCCTTCTAGAGGCTCTGACCAATAATTTCCCTCCCCCTCTCTCTGTGTGTGTGTGTGTCTGTCTGTCTGTCTGTCTCTCTCTGTCTCTCTGTTTGTCTCTCTCTGTCTCTCTGTCTCTCCATCTGTCTCTCTCTGTCTCTGTCTCTGTCTCTCTCTGTCTCTCTGTCTCTGTGTGTGTGTGTCTGTCTGTCTGTCTGTCTCTGTCTCTCTGTCTGTCTCTCTCTGTCTCTCTGTCTCTGTGTGTGTGTGTGTGTCTGTCTGTCTCTGTCTCTCTGTCTGTCTGTCTCTGTCTCTGTCTCTGTCTCTGTCTCTGTCTCTCTCTCTCTCTCTCTGTGTGTGTGTGTGTGTGTGTGTGTGTGTGTGTGTGTGTGTGTGTGTGTGTGTTTGCGGGGAGTAGAATATGACATTGTACCTAACGCCTACCTCACATCTGTCATCTGTGTGCCCGAGGCTATGATAGAAGGTGATGCCACAAGAAAAGCTAACTGGATAATATGTGTATATATGTGTGTACATATATTTATGTATGTATGTATGTATGTGTGTGTGTGTGTGTGTGTGTGTACGTGTCAGCTCACAACTGTATATAAAATCCAGTGTCAAGATATCCAAAATCTATTCTAACCTCTGAAGGCCTCTGAATGCATGTGGTGTATATGTGTGTGTATATGTGCATATGTGTGCACATATATATGTGTGTGTGTGTATATATATACACACATACGCACCACATGCATTCAGAAGCCCTTAGAATTTAGAATAAACTTTGAATATCTTGACATTGGAGTTATAGACATGTGCGTGCTGGGAGCTAAACCTGGGTCCTCTGGAATGCAGCAACTGCTTTTAACCACTGAGCCATCTCTCCCAATTTTGCTCCGTACAAATCCTCTTCCACTATGCCTCAGGCTGAACGGATAAATCGGGAACAAATAGGAACACAGCAAAACTGGAGGTTAGGGAGGAAAGACACTGAGTTCCTATACAGAGAAGATCAGACGCCTCAAGGTGAAGAGAAAGAAGACCTTCCCCCCAGTCCAGTATTCTTGAATCTTTTTCCTTTAATCACACCCAGCCCCAGTACGGACAGTATGGCTGCAGGAGCCCAGGTACCACAGACCCCAAGGAACCCCACCAAGCTCAGAGTTGGTGGTACTGAACACTGCAGGAGCTGTGGAGGGGAGCACAACACTGGAACATCTGCATTCAGGGTGATGTGCTCTGGGTGACTCACTTCCCCCACTGCGCTAGGCAAGTCTGTGTGTCAGGTGGCATTTGCTCAGTGACAGTAACCAAGGACCACTAGCATCCAGAGGCTCCCTGCATACAGCAGTGAGAGCTAGAACTACACCTTAGATGGGCATCTTCATTTTCTCCTACTCATTCTCATTTCCTGTGTCTTTTTGGCTATTAGCAGAAATCACAGAAACGAAAATTTATTTCGTCAGAGAAGCATCTCTTTCACCTGACTTTTGTGGTATTGGGTTTTGTTTGTTTGTTTGTTTGTTTTGTGGGTTTTGTTTTAAAGGGTCTGAAGCTACATAATTTGACTTAACATACCATGCAATGTAGCTACAACATTCATGTATGTTTTGGGTGACATACAAGTGAAATATCCCTGGCTTCCCGTGATCCTCAGTGAAGCCCGCAGAAGATTCCAGCAGGGTCTTGGTTCCAGAAGCCTGGATGCTTGCCAACCCAGGTAATTATTCTCTGCCTACCTAATTTCCCCAGGCAATTTTAATTGAAAATGCTATCATCTTTTACCTGTTTCTCAGTTCTAATCTGCTCTGAAGCGTCCCTGTGTCCTGCTTCTTGCCTCCACCGTAAGCTCCCTGAGCTGATCTCTTTCTGAAGCTTCAAGTTGAAAAAAACAAGTTTCTTAAGTTCCTCAGGGAAAAAAAATCCAAGATATATATGAGCCATTTAATTAGTCTCAAACTAGTCTGCTGAACACCACTGGCAGACAGCATGAAATATCCCTTCCTGCTATCTAAATTTATGAAGTTTATTTTGTGAACAGAAACCTAAAGCTTTTCTATACACACACACACACACACACACACACACACACACATACACACACACACACACGACATTGGAATCATCTTGTTCTCTTTTTGTTAAGGCCCTGTCATTCATCTCCAAATAACCTGTTTTAATGATTAGCAAAATCTAAAACGATCCAACGATGCTGGAGCACCATTGAGAAATGCAAGAGAAATATGCATTTTGGGTGACTTCCAGTCTCCACGCTCTGAAACCAATGCTGTCCAACAGACACAGCGAAGGCCACAGGCGCACGCTACATGTGCAATGTTAATTTTTCCAACATCACTGTTACAAGTATACAAAGAAGATGGAGTACCACTCAGTGTTACAACAAAGGGCTGCTGATTAACAACCAACGGGATACAGTGAAGGGAGTAGTGCAAGAGACGCTGGCCAGAAAAGGATATACATTATGTAATTCCCTGTACATGGCATACTCGAAATGACAGAAATTACACAGGTGCAGCACAGATTAGCAATTCTTCTTCAAAAAAAGAGAAAAGAATGGGAGACAGCCATTGATCCTAGGAAATAATAGTACCAGAGACCTACACAGCGGAAGTCCTCTGGGTTTTGTCTGTGGTGGCAGCCCATGGATCTGCACAGGTAATTAAGCTGCACTGAATACACATGCAAAATTATGAAATTTGATAAGCTCAATCATTTATATCAATTTCATAATTGTGCTGCTTGCTATTCTGAGGGTTTCTTCAATTATTAGTTTTATGTATTTAATCACTTACAGCCTGATCCTAGCCCCCTCCTTCCTCCAGTGAAGTCCCACAGCCAAACAACAG
This sequence comes from Acomys minous, assembly GCF_964271855.1. NCBI lineage: Eukaryota > Metazoa > Chordata > Mammalia > Rodentia > Muridae > Acomys > Acomys minous. Next base: position 13,476,260 of record NC_140485.1, read on the forward strand.
GCTGAGCTTGGGAGGTCTTTCTCTGTTCTTTACTGCATGTGTGTGTGTGTGTGTGTGTGTGTGTGTGTGTATGTGTGTGTGTGTGTGTGTGTGTGTGTGTGTGTGTGTGTGTGTGTTTACACTATTACTGATGGGGAAAACTAGAAAGACTAGGCCGGGGCAAAAGCTCTGTGATGGAGCACTTGCTTTGTAAGGGCCAGAGCTAACCTGTTAACTACAGATGCCCAAGGACAGACACTCCCTGGAATGCTGGAGGTTGCTATTTATGAAAGATAACAAGCCCCATGTTTTTGATTCTCTAAACAAGTTTGACCTAAGTGCCCTGGATGTGCTTGTGCAGCAGGAAGTATGACATGAGATATGCTTAGCCCTGATGGGACCTGATTGGGAGCATGGTGACTTGGTGGATTTGCCTTTTTAAGCCTCTGTGAAATGCGTTGCCACTTTCTGGAACCCAAGGATGGGCCTGGCTAGAATCCATCATCCTGGCCAGTATTTAATTAAAGTTTGCTTCAAATTTGGCTCAAAAATGGTGGAATTGATTATTCTTTCATGATTCTCAGGTTTAAGAGCTTATCATGCCGAAGCAAGGCCAAAGCCCGAGGCTCAACTTCCGGCAATGCAAAACAAAACAATAAAGGTTAAATAAAATAAGTTTGATTTCCAGAATATGTTTTAGTTAATGCACTAGCTGTCAAATATTTTCATACAATGAATGCACATATAACTGATGTAAACATGAAAGTTTATTGTTTCTTTTTTATTTCTACACTTTGAGATCTACTGTGGACTTTATATGGTGTCTCTCAATTCAGATGAACCTCATTTGAAACATTTCAACGGTCACATGTGACTTGGCTTGCCTACTGAGCAGCAGGGTACCCATTCCTAAAAACCCCTCAGTGGCACATCATCTGTACTGTGACACACCTTTCTTTCTGGAAGTCTCTCACAGGAATGTTCATGTGTGAAAATCTTAAAACAGTGGATAGTCACCCAAAAATGTTATGTTGCCTACAGAAAAAAAGCCCTGGTAATATCAACTTGAATCTGCACTGCACTGTAGTGTCAGTGCTTTTCCCCCTTTGGAAACTAATTTCTAGCGTCTCTAGGAACAACACACAATTAGAGCCAGTTTCAGGAACTGCGGTATGTTAGTTGAGCTCAGGGACTGAGATTTTTAACCTTCTGAATCTTTGTGATTCATTGTGTCAAGTCTTTTCCTCTGCTCTCCCATTTCCCTGTGGTGACAGGAGTCAGGAATCACTACCACAGAAGAGCCTTGTGAGCTTGCTGTGTCAGCCTCGGAACTGACAGTCGCTCGGGGAAAAGAAACAAGTGATGGGGTGTATGATAGAAGCTCTGGAAAATATATAGAATTAGGCCAAATCTCCTGGGGGCTGAAAAGTAAAACAGGAAGCAACCAGGTCTGAGCAGAAGCTCCAGGGCTCCATCTCAGAAGACCAGAGTGCTCACCATCCCGCTCGCAAGGGAGAGTGAAATGAGAAAATGCTATTCCAAAGCAGAGCCTTGGGGAGCAAGAGTGGCCTTGGCCTTAAGAGCGAGAGTGAGCTATGCGAGAATACAAGCCAATTAACCTCTCCTCCGCACCTAGCTTCCTTGTTTGCCAAGCAGCAACATTATCTACCAGACTCATTGTTGTAAAGTTAAGTGGAATAGTACACAAGACACATGCCTGCTGCCTGGAGTGGGCAGTCAACAGCTCCCCACCACTTCTGCTGTCAAGCCACTGTGAGACAGAGAGAATGATCTGTGCAAACTAAACTAAGAATAGGAACATGGGAAACTCAAGGGCTATTTCTCCAGAAAAACGCCAGAGAGAAAAAAACTGTTTCATTTCATTTCTAACAAGCTGCTAGGAAATGGGTTTCGCGATCAGTCTCATTTTCCAGAATCTTCAGACAGGTGTAGAGAGGAAGTATGAGAAACGTATGTGGCACGTGATCCAAAATAATCTAGAAGCACGGAAAAACACAAAGACGTGACCTCAAGAGTCTCTACGTACACAACCGTCACAAACAAAATGTTGTCGTCCTGAAACAAACAAGCAAAAGCATAGATACGGTACAACTTTCCAGAGCTTTCAAAAGCCTGACGCTCACTTGTTATATCAATCTGGATTGGTATTTATATGCTTTATTTTGTTTTGCTTTGCTTTTTGCCACACACAACTGGCCAACCATCTGTTTCATGAGGAAGTATATCATGAGCTGGCCCACTCAGTCCCAGCACTAATTTGGTTTTTACTGATGCACTTGTGACCACAGTAAACTCTCTCAAAGCCAAGAGCATACATACTAGTGCCAGAACACCAAAACAGGTATCACACTGAACAGCCGGCTCTTTTTCTGTTTCCCACCCACTACAGTTGGTGTTAGTAGAAACTGAAGCAGCTCGTTTTTGTACGATTCAAACATATAAAAGGCCCATCTTTAATCAGCATCCCTTCTGGTGATACAGGCTGGCCAGCTAGAACAGCTCTTCAGATTATAGGAAACAGCTTGTTGGAGAGCATGTGATGGGTTCTGGCAACAGGCAAGCAGCCCGAGATGCTACAAGTAACACATGAAGCAAAGCCAAGTCACTACAGAAAACACAACAACCAAAATCAAATGAAATGGGTAGGTACTTAGACCTTCTCATCCAGGAGGGACGTTCAGGCCTAGATTCTGAAGCACAGATAGTTTTAAGTGTTAAAGATAATTAATTATGAAATAATAATTACTGTGCACGCACATGATCAAATCCAGTACAGTTCTGCAGTTCTTGTGAAATGTTTATACCCATGTAACACCAATCAAGTCACAAAACAATTCCCCTGCTACCCAAACAACTTCTTATCGCTCCTCTCGGTCACACCCACCACCCGAATTCCCACACACAACCACTCACATGCTTTGTCTCCCTGGATGTAAACCCTCTGAGACTAATCCATGGTTCTTTATCCCAGCACAGCTCATTACGTAACATATCTAAGATAATTGATGGTTCTTTTCTTCTGCAAAGTGGCTAACTCATTGTATTGGATATAGCTCAGTTTAGGTGTTTGGTTTTGTTTTCATTTCTTCATCCAAAGATATCTAGGATGTCTCTACTTTCTGATACCTGTAAGAATCAGAAATACCTCTGAGTGGCTCTTTTGAATTAGATGCCTGTGTGTTTAACCATGAGACGCCACTGAATTGCCTTCCAAAGTAGCTGCACTATTTTGAATCCCCACCAATAATGTGTTCTGTATCATCTCCTGCTGGGTACTGTGTGGGATGTACAGTTGCTTCTTATTTTAATCATATTATATGTGACGGATTGAGATGTCTCTATGAGTAAAGTGCTTGCTATACAACCATGAGGCACTGTGTTCAGATCGTAAACAGCCATGTGAAAATCAAGTATGGTGGTCTGTGTCTACAGCCCCATTGCTAGGAGACTGAAAAATCCTGGTGGTCTGTGTCCCATTGCTAGGGGATAAAAAATAGTGGATCCTGGAGGCTTGCTAGCTAGACGCCCAAACAGAACGATGAGCTCCAGGTGTTGTATGAAACCGAAGGCCCACTAACACAAACCTTTCCTCCTAGCCAAAAGAACAAGTCTGCATCTGGATAGAGACCTAACGTTCCTTGTGGGCTGGCCAGTCACCTGGCCAAGGGACTACTCACCAAAAAGGAGATTCACTTACCACCATGCTAAAGAGCTGGGAGGAATAATTATCCCTTTAACAAAAGAATGTATTTTTTCCTTCACAGAAAACTCACCTCTGTGCAGTTGCTGCAGAGTAGAGCAAGTCTGGGTAGGTGCCAAGATTTACACCTTGTGGTTTTTCTTTTAAACTCTCATAAAATTGCTCTTGAGCTTTCTTCTAAGTCCATGCTTAGGTTATTAAAACATTGAACGGGGCCCTCAATATCCCTAATAACCAGTAGCATCCCAGATGGGCTTGGAAAAATTGCTAGTATCATAGGTACAATTGAGAGAGGCTGTCTCAGAAAAACACAGGTGTGAGTGATAAAAGAAGACACTCGGTGTGTACTGATCGCCTCCACACACGCATGGGTGAGTGAATACACACATGTGCACATGCACACACACATAAACCACACATATATACACAAAAGTAAGTATATGATATCACAATGTGGTTAAAAAAAAAAAGTGAGAATCATTGAGATCTACTGAAGTTGAAAACGCTACATTTTAAAATCACTAATATATTCTCTCTGTTTTGAGAGACTAAGCAAACCCCTGAGTAAATCTACACAGCTGAAATACAGGAATGACCTGGTACTAGGAGAAAAATCCTTTATACAACTTCCCACATATGTACTCATATCTACAAACAATATTCACATACCTACAAATAATAATCCCAAAAATTTTGTATTAAATAGTATGGAAATAATTCTAATATAGTCAAATTTATTAGCATAGTAACCAATAGTTTTATATCTATATACAGTACACATAAGACATATTTCATAATACAAGGCAGTTTTCCAAACTTTAAACTTACACAAAGGATTATCTAGTATTTTATAAAACTGAGACTCAAAATCAACACAGCCAGCCATAGCATATTTACAAAAAGTAATGATTTGATTACAACTTAGCTATTCCATGGGCATTTCCAGTTTCCAATTTCCAGGTCTGATTCACTTTGTGGTGATAATTACTTGTTTTCTGCCACTAAGATTATTTTATAAAGTCCTTATCTACTCCTGTAGATGGAACAGGAAATTAAATGTCTTTCCGTGAAAAACAGCCATTTAACTCATCCAACAAATATTTATTGCATTCCTAGCAAGCTAAAGGGATAGTTACTGGCTGCTATTATCACAGTGGCCTCCAGAATGGTGTTGCTGACAAAGTAACATCTAAGCAAAAACCCGAGGAATGCATTTCCTGAAAATCCAGACAGGAGTACAGCAGGTGCAAGAGTCCAGAAGGCATTGAATGTGCTGCAAAACTGAACACATCAACAAAGGGAGACACAAAAGCAGAAAGGTCAAAGCCAGCTCATGGGCAGGTGTCTGGGCTCTGTTGGTTAAAGTGGAAACCATACATGTTTTCAACAGCACAATTACAGTTTGACTGAAGACTTAAAGCACTACTTTGCTGCAGCTTGAGACTGACTGCAGTACAGCAATCGGTCAGCTCTGAGGAGAGCCCAGCTGGCTGGCAGAGTGGCTTGGTCGGTGGTGGCTCTGGCCTACAGTCTACAAAGCTGTAGGTTCAACACACAGTCTGAACACAGACACAGGACTGGTTCCTGGACTGAATTTGAAACGTAAGGAACAGAAACCACTTCGAAGCTGAAAGGTAGCAGCAAAAGGCTGAAGAGGCAGCATCCACTTAGTGTGACAAGCAATACATAGTTTAATGTGCATCTTTAAGAAGTTGGAATAAGAGACTGGCTCAATGAGGGGCATCTGATTGTTGAAGAATAAAAATGGAAGGTAAGAAGCTAGACAATTTTTAAAAAGTAACTCTTGGAACCTTTTCTGTATCAAAGAGGAGAAGGGATCTGAATAAAAATCAAAATCAGATTGTCATTTCCTCTCTTTTGCCCTTAATGACTTCGGTGCAATAATGTTCCCTCTGGGCTTCCATAGGCTGCCTTTAACAGGAATTATCCATATGAATGGGTTAACACTGGATAAACAGCCTGATTGAAATGGAAATAGATGAAGATTAATGCAGCCAGGAGCATGGCCCACCATGCCAGAGTAGATAAGACACAAAATAAGGATATTAGAATTTCAGAAGTTTCATACACTGCATAAATTGTTCGCAGTAACAAAAATGTGGATGCGATACAGTTCAGAATACAGATTTTTATTCTTTTCTCTCAGAAAGTTAAGGATGCCATCAAGATTTAAACCATTCATCTGGAGGAGACAGGAGCGCCTCAAGAAGAACAAAAGAGCCAACTAACCAGGCAGGCACCAGAGGGACTTGCTGAGACTGAAGCATCACCCAAGGACCAGGCATGGGTCTGGATCTAGGCCCCTTATGTAGCCAATGAGCAGCTCAGGCGTCATGTGGGTCCTCTAGTAAGGGGAATGAGGATTTCCCTGACATGGACCTTGTTGCCAGCTTTTTGATCACTTCCCCCTGGTGGGACTGCCTTGCCAGGACACAGGGGAAGAGGAAACTCTCAGTCTGGATGCAACTTGATGAGCTGGGGCGGATTGGAAATGGGATTCCTTTTCTGAGGAATAGGGGAGGGAGAGGGGGAGGGGGAGGGGGAGGGGGAGGGGGAGGGGGAGGGGGAGGGTAGGTAGGACTGGGAGGTGAGGAGGGATAGGGCTATGACCAGGATAAAAAGCGAATAAATAAATACGTAATTTTTTTAAATGGAAAAAAAAAAGCAGATTAAAACCACTCTTTACGGGGCCAGAGAGATGGCTTTGTGATTAAGAATCCAAGTTCAGTCCCAGCACCCATGTCTGGCAGCTCACAATTGACTGTAACTCCTGATCCAGCGGATCTGACATCTCCGGCTTCTGTGGGCACCTGCACTAATAACAAAAATATTAATAGTTAAGAACAATATTTTTATGGAGTTAACCTAGTGTTTCAAGGTAGTAAATAATGATTGCTAAAAAAAAATAAAGAATCCACATTATTTTTAAGGGCCAGAGAAATCATAATTATCAATGGCACTGAATAACCTCTCTTTATTGTTTTGAGTTTTCCATATGTGACCATGTGAATTCTCCTCCCTCAATTCTTCACAGATTCCCCACCCTCCCACCACACACACACACACACACACACACACACACACACACACACACTGCACATAGACTCCTATTAGTGGTGGCCAGTTACTCCTGAGCATGAGGCCTGCCCTGGAGTGTGGTTGATATACTCAGTATCAGTCCCTTGAAGAAAACTGACTTTCATTTATCCCAGCAGCTGTCAATTGCAAACACCTTCTTGGTTCGGGGAGGGACTTTGTGCCAACTTTCCTGATTCTGTGCTGGGATTTTGCCTGGCCTGAACGTCTGCAGGACTCATGGGTGTTGTCACAGTCTCTATGAGTTCATATATGCATCAGTTGTGTGTGGAAAACACTGTTCCTTGAACTCATTCCCCACCTCTGGCTCTTATGATCCTTCCACTTCTTCTACATATATCCCTGAGTCTTGAGGGACTAGTTCAGACATCCCTGTTAGAGCTTAGTGCTCCAAGTCTCTTACTCCCTGCAGGCTGTTCAGCTGTAGAGCTCTATGTTAATTACTATCTACTGCAAGAAGTTTCGCTGCTGAGAGGTGAATGATCTGTGTGTCTGGCAATATGTCACTAGGGGTCATTTTATTGCTATGTTCATTTCTGCAGAATAATAGTAGTAGTTTTTCCCTCTATGGCCCATAATTCCAGTCTCAGGCTCTTGGACTCATTAGCAGTATCAGGTATGATATTTCATTTCATGGGATGGCCTTAAATCCCATCCAAAAAAACCAAAAAAACAAAAAAAAAACAAAACAAAACAAAACAAAAACGGTTGGTTACTTTCATAACATCTGTGCCACTATTGCATGAGAGGGGTAACTTATCATTAGACCTCTGGGTCCCTATAATCTGTGGTCTAAGAGTGACAGAAATAGCTAGTGTTCTACTAATGTGCTTCTTAGGATTGCACTAGAGATGTGACACTAAAAAAAAAAATGCATTTGGAATCAAATATCTACAATATTGTCCTTTAGGCTTATTCTCAAATCTGGCTTTCACGGTGTTTCTACTCATAGTACTGCACAAATGCTTGATAAATGGATGAATGAATGAATGAATGAATGAATGACTAAAACTCTCCACTACTGATGGGCTGCAACATAGTAGAAACTAAGTCCATATATTTTCACATCCTGCTTTCCCCAAAACAGGCCCAGTGTACTTTCTTGTTTGTAATTCTGGGGTGTGTCAAAAAAGCATTAAAAAGAATAAACACAAAGTTCAGACTATTTTGGGATGTTTTAACAACATTAAGGGACTTTAACATTAAGCAGTGTCTGAATCAACAGGCCCACTGCATCTTCCTGCCTCACCCTCCACCATGTAAGAAAACACGCCTACTATATCTCAGGTATCCCACAAACCCTAAAACAGATAACTGCTCCAGAGCAGCTGAGAAATCATGAGGGGCTGAATGAGGTTCAAAACAACCTTCGACCATTTTCAAAGGTGGCATTCGAGAAAAATAAAACGTTAACTTGAATTTTGATTTGCTGGTCTAATAATTCATAGCCTAGGCTTCAATTTCATTTTTACCAACACACTGGCCCCTCTATTGCTCATAATTAGAGTGCAGTGTTAATCACTCTCATCTGTATAACTGAGATACCAGAAGACAAATGAGAAACCAAAAATATCTCATTACTCTGAGTCCTCGGCCACATGGAAGTATCCATTCCACATTGAGAACAGCAGAAGTCTGTTTCATAGCACAAAGCCCTGAAGCTATTTGCATCTTACATGCAATCATTCTGGAGGCTGAGGCTGATGGCTAAATCATCTTGACCTTCTTTAATTTGCCATTCTCCTTTCACATTAGTTCTGCTACAGAAATAGGACCACAGTTTCCTTTCAATAACTCCCTGACAACTTAGAACCAGGAAGAATCAATTTACTTTGTTGATTCCCTTCTTTCACCGAAAGCCAGTAATTATAAACCATTTAATTAATGCAAAAGCTTCTCTCCCTGTCTTTTATTATTATAGCAAGATAAATATTGACCAAAGGTGCACTCTGAGATTTTCCCTTTGTCTCAGTGTGCTTTTATTGTATTTGCTTTGGACTAAGGCAATGTATTTTAGAAACAGGCACCCATTAGATAAAGCTTTGCTTTTTACATAATTGTCAGCAGGTGCTGACTCAGAACAAAGTAATGTTTTATACAACAAAGGAAACTTGAATAGTGTGAGGTCTACACAATCTGAATTTTTGTTTTCTGAATATATCTGAGAATAATGTGTTACATAATGTGGAAAGGCATATTTGAAAACCATACTTTCTCCAAGAAAATACACAGATCCATAACAAATTCGGACTTACATATGCATATAAGACACCTGACTCAGGTGTAGAAGTTGATTTTTCACTAATTTTGCTTTTTCAGTACTATATGAATTACTGAAATATTAATTATAACAATACCTATTGTATTTTATCTAACTGTTAGCTGTTTTAGAGCAGATTTTAGAAGCTGCTCATTAGTAATTATGCATTCTGCACATTAAGTTGCACCAGGTAAGTTTTCCATGTGGTTACATAAAGTTTGTGGCATTTGCAATTTTGTCTAGAGTGAAGAAGGATACCTTTTGTAACTAACAAAATGTGATAGAAATTCAAGAGAAAGAAAAAGCTGGGTAAAAGTAACATAAAAACTTGAGCCTGCACCAACACCTGTGGTGACCTATGGCATCTAGCAGGAGTAATCAGTCTTAAACTCGCGCGCACAATGTCTGACTGAAAAGGGACAACAGATCTCCAACAAGGATCTAAGCTCCCAAGCCAGTATTAGGTTTTGTTTTTAATTCCTGTTTATGACAGGGGACTTGAATAATTTGTTTTCCTATGGAAAGTCCTATAGAGTTACCACTGTCCTCTAAACAAGGGCTGACCTACAAAACTACAATGTGAACTATGTATAAAGTTAAGTATTTACCACATTAAAAAGAGGGAAAAAAATGAAAAAGAATTCCTTTTGATTTTCATTAGCCCAATATATCTAAAGTATAAGCTGAATGAGTATTATATATATGTAATACAAAAATTACTAAAGAGATCTTAAGTTTTTTTTTTTTTTTTCATGCTAACGCTGAAATCAAGTGTGTAATTTAACCTGGAATCATCTCAACTCAAACTGGCCTCATTCTGAACGCAAAACAGCCACATGCAAGTGCTGGCTGTAACATCAGCCATCGCATATCCCAGAAACTGATGACTAGTTAGCCATTGCGATGTGGTATCCACAGACAAGTCCCAGCTACAAGGTGACTAGAAGAGAACTAGAGAGAAATATGGAGTTCTCAGTCCTGTAAAGCTCGTACAGATTCTTCAAGCTCTTACGGTAACCCAAACCCAACTCTCCTGTAAGTGTCATGTCACATTACCTCAATGAGCCAAGAGTTCTATAAATAAATTGCTTCACCATACTTGTAGTAAACGTTAACTCCCTGCTCTTCCTGCTACTTAAGTGTCTTTCTTAACATCTTATATTCATGATAGCAGCTTTAAGGCTATATCAACCTAATGAAATTTAAGTTTAAATTCTAATCGGAACCATACCTCTAAGTCTTGAAGTCAAGCCCTGAAGTACAACTCAGTGTATCTTCCTAAAACAAAACACTTTGAATTTTACCTACTAAGCATTAGGCTAGATGTTACCAGCCTTGTGGCACCAGTACTGGAATGTGCCAAAAAAAACTTACACTGGTCACATGAGTGTCCTGGCTAGCACTCTCCATGACCACTGTCAACTAAGAAAATAAGCGATCAAGGAAACAATAGCCAGGTACTAAAGTGATTGGAAGAAGCAGAGGGAAATTTGTCCATCCAGAGACCAATATGAATTCACAGAGCAGCACCCATATTACACAATCCTGCAAACCCTGTTGTATTTGCATAGTCAACAAGTCATCTTAATTGCAAATTAGAGGTCACCCTTGCAATACTGGCCCCCCTATTCAATTCAGAGGGCACTTTGGTCCCCAAAGTCATTAGTGCAAACTTGTTTCAATTGCTTTTGGACTCTGCCTACACAAAAGAGGTCTCTGTAGGGACCACTGCTATTCCAGGCTTCTGCTCCTCTCTCAAAGTCTGTCACTTAGGAGAGGGTTCAGCTTGCCTCTGTAATTACCTGAATTTCTTCTGCACTGGCTTCCTGAACATGAAGCACCTCTACTCTTCAGAACTAAAACCAGCATAAAAAATGCTGGATTCAGAACACCAAATCCCATTTCATTCATCTAGGAACATAAGCAAGCAAGAAAACAATAGCCAGGCCTTCGTGGTGGTGCACACCTTCAGGCCTTCATGGTGGCACACACTTTTAATCCTGGCTCTCAGAAGGCAGAGGCAGGTGGATCCCTGTGAGTTCAAGGCCAGCATGGTCTACAAAGTGAGTCTAAGATAGCCAAGGCAGTACAGAGAAACCCTGTCTCAGAAAAAAAAAAAAGCCAGGCTCAGTAATTACTGTTTGAAGTCTTAAGCAAGTCATGCCGCTTTACTAGATTTTTTTTTTTTTAAAAAATTCAGTTTCTCATGAATCTTTGAACTTTGAGGTGAACTTTACTGAACAACTGTGAGATTGGGAGGAAAAGTAGTTTAGAGTTTCTCAAACCAGAGTAGAGATGCCAAGAGCTTCTTCATTCCGCACAACTCCACTTCACCTGGTCCTCAGAAGACAGCCTCCACGTGTTCCCAAAGCCCTGCCTTCTGGTGAACACTGGGGGAGGATGTGGGGGTGGGAGTGGGGGTTCCAGCACTTGAGAGGCAGAAGCAGGAGGATCATTTCCATGTACTTAGCAAATCTGAGGCCATCCTGGGAAAAAAAGATGACTATGCCTCAAGGAACCACAAGGAAAGAAACAACAAAGAGGAAGGGGAAAAGAAAAAAAATTAAGAAAATGTTCATCTGCATTAGAAATACATTTCGGCTAATTTTATCTTTAAAAATAACACTGATCTCCTTCCAAAGCAGTCACAATCCCTCCTCCAAGACAATTTTGTCTCCACAGTGCAACGAAATAATCCGCAACCTAGTGTTCCATGATTCTATTATGTGAGGTTCTCCAGAGAGGCAGAACACACACACACACACACACACACACACACACACACACACACACACACACACACACACCTGTGGGTGGAGGGGAGGGGCAGAGAGAGACCAACACAGAATCAGACGGACAGAGACTGGCTAACTTATGTGGTTACGGGTAAGAAAAAGGCCCAGTTTGCCTGCTGCAAGCTAACAGACCCGACAACTCAGGGATGTGATCCAGGTTCCGAGACCTGAGGACCAGGGCAGGCATGGCATCTGACAGCTCAGGAATCAGGAGTAGTGGAGTCCAAGGGCAGGGAAAGACTGATGTCTCAGCTCACAGAGACGGCGTTATCCTCCATCCTTGCTTTTGTTCTTCCCTGGCCCTCAGATGTGAATGGCGTGTGGATACAATGGTGAAGACGAGAGTCAGGACTCGGCAGACCTGTCCAAACGCTAATTACCTCCAAAGACTAGTTCACCAACACCCCGGAAACTATGTTGTACCCGCTGGTGGGTACCTTTTAGACCAGTGATGGTGGCACATGAAGTTAAGCATCACAGAGACCCTGCTCCTTAAAAGGCACCTTGGACTAGACTATCTGCTCAATCCAGAAGACTGTTAGTGTAGAGTCTAGACGAACGGCGATCTCCAGAGGTTCCCATCCAAGCATAAGACACAGTGACTTTAAAAATAATCAGATAGGTAATGGAAACAGCAGTTCTCCTTTTACCTCCCATTTTGCTAAGGATGATGTTTTATTTTAAATCATTTTTAAGCCTAAAACTGGTATATTAGTTGCTTTCCTATTGCTGTAACGAAGCGTCATGGCCAAGGCAATTTATGAAGAGAAGGTTTGTTCGGAACTTACAGTTCTGAAGGGTCAGGTCCACACCATGCCAACGGGGCAGTGCGGCAGCAGGCAGGCTCAGTGACAGGAGCAAGCAAGCTGAGCCTCACACAGCCAACTCCAAGCAGGAAGCAGAGTGAGTACCCTTCCCTACCTCTTCATGGTCAACCATGTAGGAGGGTGTCAATAAAGATATTTTTGCAAGGACAAAGGAACAGAGTTAGCTTTTATCTAGACAGCACTGCTGATCAAGAACACTGTGTCTTACACAGAAGCTTATTTTATAGGCCTAGTAACTCTTGTTGCCAGCAAGATATGGGAAGAGATCCGGGATCCACTCAGCCTCCTTTAAAAGAGCTTACTGGCTCTTCATCTGCTGACATCCACAGTGGATGCTCCATTTAGAAATACCTTCCTTCTTTTAGCTCAATGGTTGTGCCAACCTTAAACTCAACGTATCATTACAAGTGACTCCTGTATGCCCTCTTGGATGCAAAAGACTAACACTTCTCTTGGCTTCTTGAAGACACTCTGACATCTGGGCTCGGGGTTAGCTCTGACAGTTAGGACCATCTCATTTGTAGGGTCCAGTTTTACTAAGAATACTATTAATATAGGTGCCTGTGTTATTAATAATGTCAAGATGGTGACAGGGGAGTATGAAATCAAACACAGGGCCCTTCTATGCTCAGGACCTTGCACAGTAGCACAATTCACACACTTATGAAGTTGGTACTGGGAGAAAAAAAAACATCAAAGATCTACAAAGACATCTTTGTTGACACCATTCACTTTTAGAGAACAGAGACAGCAGTGCCCTCTGTTCGTGTAGGGTATGACGTCATAAGGTTATGACTGGGCACAATGTAAGTGCAGAGGCCTTCAGGTATCTATTTCCAGTCTCTTGTTCCTATCATCTTCACAAATGCCCACAGCATCACTCATGGTGCTCAGCTCCCCACTGCTTTCCCAATGGCTCACACTGCTGATGTGATGGCTGCAGTTACATTATTATTGAGTCACCACAGTTTAAGCAACAATTACATAACTGAAAGAGATAGAGAGTGTACACTTAGTTCAGGGAGGATTTCAAAAGACTCAGGATCCACGTCAAGAAAACATATGGTAATGGCTCGTGGGTATGGTAAGGAACAGCTAACAGGGTTTGGCATATTAATGAAAGAGGAACAGAATGACCTGCCAGTGTTACCCCAAATTCCAAGGATTTGAATGTTTAAGGAAGCTACACACAGACCTAACCATTACAGAAAAATGGTTGAACACCACTTGGAACTGTATGGTGCTGCATTCATGGAGCGAGAATCAGGGAAAGCAACTCACAATTGTGGGTTGTAGATCCCCATAGAGGGCCCTGAGATGTGTTGCCAAACACAAACCACCACAGAGCTTTGACTTAACAGACAACTGGTGTGACTAACTGAGAACAGACGGTCTGAGATGCAGCAACTAGTTTAACTAAGCCCAATTGAGCCACAAACCCTGTCTGCGGACTGTGCATATTTGTCCATGTGGATGGAATGAGATTCCACAGCCTGGTAATTTACACATAGTAGAAATTGATTTCTTACAGCACTAGAGGCTAAGTGTAAGATCAAAGTGCCAACAGACTTGGTATTAGTTAAGAGCCCAATCTCAACTTCCAAATGAGGCCTTGAACATTGTGTTCTCACATGCTAGCAGGAAGAAGAAAGGCATAGATGCTTTCCTAAGCCTTTTATAAGATGATGAATCCCATTTGTGAGAGCCCTACCCTCAAAATCTGTCAACACCTCTCACTAGGTTGAAAATCAGCTCAGATGTAAATCTGGAGGCACACAGCTTAAACTGCCATCTCAAGTGATTTGTTTTAGTGCCTAGACTCCTTAAGGAACGCACAAATGTTCAGCTCTGAAATGCAAAGGGAATTACTATCTTCATCTGAAATGTCTTTATCAGAATTGCATGTCATACAAAATGACCAAATTAGCTTCTGCAGGATAGAAAATACTATAACATCCCTGTCTTTGACTGGTCCTGGAAGCTTATTGGCCTGGTTTTGTTCCATATGGGTTGAATGACTTGGGGCAGTTAACCACGCTCCATGAGCACCAGTGAGTGGCCTATTGTCACCAAAGGAGAAAAAGGAATAGTTGAAAGTCTAAACTCAATGGCCCACAAATACCAAACCTGCACCTTTCCTTCCTAGCCAGCCATATTGTAACTTTTTTTTACATGCCTGGTATCCAGTCTATTAGGAAATTGGAATGGCTCATTATTCTAATTATCCAAACTGTGCCCACCTTACAACACATCTGGAGTCTATTGCTGGCCTCCCTCACCTCCCGTCCAGGCTTTTGCTAGTGACCATCTGTGTGCCTGCCTTCACCGTCCTCCTCTTTCCATTTATAATCAACATAGCAGCCAGGGAAGTCTTGCGAAAATGCACTGACTACTCCATGTAACACAGTCATTACTTTGATCTGAATCAATAATGGTTCTCAACTTAGTGAAACTTTGCACCTCAGCAGACATCTAGTAATATGTACAGAACTTTGTTAGTTGTAACAGCTTGAGCTGGTACAGAGGGGTAGGTTGCATCAATGTTCCAGTGTTTTTTTCAACACTAGAGTTGCATCTTGGTGCTCAATAGAACAGTGCTAAGAGTTAGTATCTGGGAGCAATGCCCCCACCCTAGGCAGGCGGTCCTTGATGTTCTAAGAATGCTGGTGGAGTAAGTGATGAGGACAAGGCAGTAAGTAGCTCTCCTCCCTGCCGTCTGCATCAGTTCCTGCCTTGACTTTCTGCCCTGAATTCTGTGGACAAGCTGAAAGAAGAAATAAACTCTTTCCTCTCTAGTTCTTAGTCATGGTGTTTTAGCATCTCAGTGGAAAATTAACTGATATAGATGGGACTCTTCTAGAAATATTTAGTGAAATGCTGGAATAATCTTATCTTTGAGGTATACCTGGGTTGTGTTTGAGAGAGAGCTGCCAGGTTTCATGTGAAAGAGTTTGTCTTTGGATTTATTTGGGGGGTTGTATTCAGAATTAGTTTGGTATCAAACTCAGGGACCACAAGAATAATTCAAAAAAAAAAAAAAAACCTTAATGCTCTCAGGAATAATGTAAAACAGTGGTGAAGAGGAACCGGACCCTCCCACCCTTGAAAGGTCCTTCAGTCAAATCCATGTATGTAAAGGGTGAAATTTCTGGAGGCTGGTTATCTGCAATAACTGCCCTATTCTAAACTAAACCCACTGTGCTCTGATGGAAGATTCAAATCCGTAACCTTTAGGGGCCACAAAGGAAAATATGTAAAAAACCAGAACCAACCACTTGTTCATTTATTTATTTGTTTTGCTGTTTTTTATTGTCGTTGTCTCAGATTTTTCTCTAATAAGTAACATCATGTGGTTCTAAGAGATATTTATGGACGCAACAGCAGTGGCTTACACGTGGGTTGGATGGAAGAATGAAAAGGCGCACCCATTGACCTCTGAGCATGTATAGTCTAGCAAAAAAAAAAAAAAAGAGCCGCGTTGCTGACAGGATGTGAAGTACAGCAGGAAGACAGAAGAAAGGCACGAGGCTTGCAGTTTAAAAGAGGGGACGCAAACAGAGCAATAGGAGCCCTCGGCGGGACAGGAAGGAGCAGTGGAGCAGGGACTCCAGTTGCGGAAGGCAGATGTTACCTGAAGAGAGACGATGAGGGAACGTGGCTGTGCTTGAGGAGTGGTGAGTTTTCTGATATGGCTGGAACAGGGGTCATGCTGAGGGAATGGCGAGAAGTAAACAAATGGGTTGCTGTGACCAGAGCGCGGGTACTTACATGCCTGATCCAACTGGTTCACGTTTGACTTGAACACGCAAGAACAGGCAGAGGCTGGCATCCAAAGCTCAGAAGGCAGCCGGGCTTCATTTATTTACCTGGGTCATCCTACCCGACGTTAGTGGGCAGCATAGCCAAAAGAGGACTTAAGTAAGCAGGCTAAGAAGAGAGGCATAAGACAATTGCATTATCCTAAGTAGATGGAGAAAGCCTATGGCCAAGAGAGCAGAGCTTGGTCTGCAAAGATCTTGGCTAGCTGTGGGGAAACTGGGAGGGAGGCAGTGGTTCACCTCGCACAGGAAAAAAGTGCTGGAGCTTTCCCACACCCACAGAAGTGGTGGGTCAGGGAAGCCACAGAAGTGAGCTCAATGGATGCCGTGACCTCTGGTACTATTCAAAGTATTCCATAAAATTACAATGCCCGACATTTTTTATTGGGTTTATCAGCTGCTTTCAGAGCAGTGGAATCAAAGGTACATGATTATTTTTCTACAAATGTTCGAGTGGCCCTTTCCTGCAAAGAGCCTCACCCCAATTAAAAAGGTCTGAAACTCAGATGCAGATTTCTGGAATAGGCTGGCACAGACTAATCAGTCATTTACGGAACAAAACCACCAGAATAGGTTAGGACAAACAGGTTAAAAAAAAAACTTTACTTTTACTTTTACCTCATTAGATATGTAAAATGTGAGGTCTGAATCCAAAATATTATCAAACGGCTTTAAGATTTGTTAAATCTGATCTGTTAAAAATAGGTACTTGAGGCCAAGAGACAACAGAGCTCCATCTATCCATCCCCTGTACAGCAAGTAGCATTTCCTCAACAGACATCTGTGGCGTTCCTATTGTTCCCTGGGCACGTCTAAGGAGCATGGACCATACCCACAGATAAACAAAACCATCACACTATCATGCTTATAGTTTAAAGAGGGAGAAGACAGAGTTAACAGGAAACAAAAAGTAATTAGTAAATTGAAAGCTGGTGTTAGAGAATTTCTTTTTAAGTAGAGGGCAAGGCAATTGAGCAAAGACCTGGCAGTGAAATCATTAGCCACGTCTGTAGGCACAGCAAGAGACCCTGAGGTGGGAGCAGGGCAGTTGTCTTCCAGAAACAGAAAGGAAGTCATTTTGAACAGAAATGACCGGAGAAAACCTAAGATGAGGACAAGGGGCAGCAATGAGGGCGGTGCAGGCCACGGCAGAGGATTTAGCTCCCGTGCATGGGCACAGAGCTAGGGATAGAACCCGGAGTCACACATGCTAGGCAGGTGTTCCACCACAACGTGACTCCAGACTCATGACACAGAGTGAACGAAGAGTGAGAGCCTCCGGATAGCCCGAGCAGGATACACAGGGTCGGCGCTAGAAAGAGCAAGTGGTTCTGGGTGCTGACTGGGGTACCTGCAACTGGAAGGTAGAAGAAACCTAGAGTACAGATCAGGATCCAGATGGTGGAGAACTGAGGACTCCACCTAGACCACAGCGGTGGCAGGGGAAGGTGGGTACATCCCAAAGCGAAGTGGACAGGATGAACAATGTAGCCCCCACAGTGTAAGAGAAAGGCAGGAACTAAAAGCGGTTCTCGGAGCAACAGGGAAGAATAAAACTTTGTAAATTTCAATAAAATTACAAAATAAATAAATAAATAAATAAAAGCTCTAAAAAATGTTATCAGTCAGTCAAACACTGGGTTTCTTTTTACAGCCTGCTATTTAAGAGGAAATACATCCTAGGAAGTTTGTCCACAAAGAAGCTGAGGCCTTGTAGTCAGCAAGTAGCACGTATGTGCACTTCTGTCCCCACAGCAAATCTAGAGCACCATGCAAACATCCACAAAGTAAGATGGGCAACTGCCAAGGCACTTGCTTGTTAATGGAAATCGAACCCATAGTGCTACGCTCTATGTATACAACAAAAAATACCTAATGTTACTTGGCACCTATAGGTCAGTGGCAATGCTTTATCTCTTTTAAAGTCAACTTTGGTCCTCAAGCATCACAAGTGTATACTTTTTCAGGTTCTGAGCTAAGGGATTTTTCTGTGGTAGAGGGTAGATTATAGCCTTCAGATAGTTTCTTTTTAAGTAGATTTAAATTTCAAGCACAATATGAAATCTATAGTGATAGTAGTGTTATCAATCCAATCATTGATAGGACTAAAGGATCCACAATGTCTTCCCAAATTTAGCATTTCAGAGGCATCGCAACCTGGTATCCTCCACGATAGTGATGCTTCTACAACAATAAAGATATTGCTTTATAAAATATAAGAAAGCAGAGCAGGTGAGCCCTGCCCTGATGACACAGGAGCAGGAAAGTGGGTCCTGCCCTGACGACAAGGGAATGGGAGAGCCGTCCCTTCCTCGAGGACATGGAAGCCATGATGACACAGGAGCAAGAGAGCAGGCCCTGCCCTGAGGACAAGAGAGCCGGCCCTGATGCAGGGCTCTGAGTGAAACTCACCCCAACATCTACCCCATGTATGACCTGCTGGAACACATAAACGGGCCAGACCTGCAGATTCAAAGATTAAGAATCTACTTGACACACAGCAACAACAGGATATCTGACAGCAGCCCCAGTGAGGATCTGGTAACAGTAGTGTAGGCCTCAAACCAGACCCATAACTTGTAGCAATGGACATTTGAATATAAACATATGTGGACAAAAGGCTATACTGTGTGATACACTACAGCTTCTGTGACAAGATTTTTTGTTTGTCTGTTTGTTTTACCTTACTGGGGGGAGGAGAGGGATTTTGGTGCATGACGTGTAAATCATAGATATTCAATCAAAGTTAAAAAAAAAAAAAAGAAAGAAAGAAAAAGAAAAAGAAAAGAAAAGAAAGCCACCTTAAGTTACACTGTGCTGAAGAAAACTGACTCCAATGAAGTAGAAAGTCCAACTCCAATAAAATCATACACATAAACACACACACACACACACACACACCACATTTGCCCCCTCTGCAGTCACAGCAACGGCAAGATGATTGCCTGAAGCCTAGAGCTGTTTTCAGCATGAGACCTCATGAAACATGATGCTTTTCAACATCAGTTGCACTACTCCTTTGAAATGTCCCATATTCTGGTGCATTCTAGTAGCTTTAGGTTTTGTTTGTTTGTTTTGTCTCATTTTTTTTTGTAATGTTGCCTCTTTTAAAGAAACAAAAAATCTGAACTTGCAAAAAAAGATAGCTAAGGGAAAGTAGTTTATTTGGAGGCAGAATATTCACTTTACAGTTATATACTACAGATTTATAATGAAATCAATTGGCTTGTACAATGAAAATACACTAAAAGAAAAATCTGACAGATCTTTCTTCCATTTTATCTGTTGGCCACAGAGAGAAATTTTACCTCTGACACAAGGTTCTGAGCACTTGAGAAGTCGGTAAATAGCCCAGCTCTGCACTGGACAGATCCTACAAATAAGCTCTCTGTAATAATTTATGCATGCACAGGCTGGGGGGTTGGGGGTGTAAGTTAGGATGCTGGACGATGAGGCAAATTCTTACCAGGCTTCATGTCTAGACAAAAATGAAGAATATATCTCCTTAGGCACTTCAGCCAGGCATAATGGGGTAGACTCCGGCACTCCAACTTCAAAGACTTATTTTAATTATGAGTGCCAAATGCAAATGATTTGTCTCCTGAGGATGGGAAGAAATTCTTCAATCCCTGGTTAAAGCAAAAGCTGTCCACTGGCTAGAAGAACCGGGGCCAACTGTGAATGTCTCTTTAACGACCAAGAAACACCAACTTTTCAAAAGGATGATATTAGATCTGTAAACATTCCCCACTTAATTCATTATAGAAATCTTAAATTTTGTATTCATTATAAAAACTTAACTTTTGTATTCATTATAGAAAACTTTCATTTCGGACATTCCCATGGGTCGTGCAAGGAATGAGATCTTCACACACAAGGATGAAGAGTAACCCTGCTGCTGTTGCCAGCACTATCCTTAAATTCTACCAGTTTTGCCCTTCCATATCCAAAGTCACTTCAGGAAGTCACCGCAAGCCGTAAAATTCTCAAACCCACCTAATATTGATTTGTTCAATTTTCTCTAGCAAAAGGATGAAAGCTACTTTTAGGACAACATATAATTTTAAGACACTACCAAAAAGTGATTTGTCTTAGCTTGTCCTAAGGACAGTGAGATGGACAGAATGATTGTGTCGCCCCAAATTCATATAATGAAGCCCCACTTCTGAATTTGAACTTGGTAGAGGGACTTTCGGGAGTCGTGAGACCATAGGCATCATCAGAACTAATGCCCTCATTTTTAACAAGGCAGGGGGAGGGGAGAGAAGCAAGTCTCCAATCCTTCCTTGTTCTAACTCTATTGCCATGTGGAGATTCAACAAGATGGCTCTGCAAACCAGGAAGAGGACCCAAACCAAACATAATGACCTGTAGAAGCCTCTAGACTAGTGAAGACAAATGTGAGTCCTTTCAATACACACTCTGCAGAATTTGGTTACAATAGTCCTAAGTAGAAAGATCAGAAGGCCTGGGTGTTGCGAAGGACACAATCAATTAGCCTATGGGAAAATAGTTTTAATTAGCAGCATCTTCAAGAAATACTGTAAGACACACATTGAATAGTGATCAAGATGGCAAGAGAAAAATGATGCTTGGTACCTGAGTTTCTTATGACAGATAGGTCATGGCCTCTCTAGTCTGCCTGCAGAAATTACTCAGACTGGCATCAATGTTTTAAAAGGACTAGTATAGTGTTATGGAATGCTACTTGCTCCTGACCATGTGATGGCTCTCTATAAAAGGCAACTGTTTACTCAAATCCGGTGGTCTCTCCTTGGTCATTTACCCAAAAGTACAGTCAAGGTCATAATTTTCAAAGAAGTGCTCCAACAGCACAATGAGACGCAACATATGGGCCATGTGGCTCAAGTGTCACACTCACAGTAGACTTAGGATCTCCACAAGTCTCACCATGGCATTTGGCACGTCCCTGTCTGCATAACAAGTTCAAGGATATTTGTTCAATTATTGCCCAAGGACTTGACGGTGTTGGAACAAGATTTTAGCAGCAGATGATCCACATGGAATCACATTCCAAGCTCTCTCTTAATGGGATAATTCTTAGGACAGCTGTAGGCACTTTCTCCTGCCAAATTTGCACCTCAAGTCCTTGAAAGGGAGGATCCGTCAAGGGGGATGATCTGACAGCACTGAACTGATCCTCACAGTCCATGTGGCAACACTAACTGTAGCCTGTCCTTCAGAGGCTCCAGAGCATCCACCTTTGTGTAAGAGAAAGCAAGCACATTAAAGAGTCCATGTTTCTCCCAGGCAGAAGAGTTTTGCTTGCTGCCCTATTCATATTAGACTGAATTTAGGCAAGAAGTGACTTCCATGGGCACTTTTCTGTACATAACCACATGTAATTATTTCTTAGCAGATTCCTCATGTTCCAAATTCAAACGGTAGCATCAGCTTCATAACGAGAGCCTTTCTTCATGAAGGGGCTTGTTAGATTTAAATCTCTGAGCGAGTTACTAATGCTCATTAAACAGCAACGACAAAGAACGCCTTTGACAACAGTGGACATCCTTCTAGATAACAAGCCACTGTGAGAACAAGGCAGAGGGGCATTGATGATGAAGATCATTTAGGCCATGAGACTGTTATGCTAATACATGGCCCCATCCAGAACCTTCTATTTCACTTTCTTGATGCAGAGATTCCAAGGCATATGCTTATTCCTGTCCAGCAGTTAGGATGTTGGGTTCCCAAACAAGGCAGTAGAAGCACAACACACGCCCATACACCAGGGCTTCACAGTGAGTAACACATGCCTTTGTTTACTAAGGACGCCTGGGTATGGCTGTCCTCATATTCCTAACTCTCATGAGAGAAGTGTGTGACTTAGCAAGTAGAATGTTATGTTTGCTTCATTTTATCAGAGAATTTTCACGCTGAAAGGAACCTGAGACCATTTATTCTAACTCCAAATTTTAAGGAAGAGGACACGGAAGTGTAAATAATTGAGAACAAGAACATTTAGAAGAAATATTCCCGCCTAGCAGTTTTCTGTTACTCGCTAAAGTGAGCACTTGCTCAAGGAGGCTGAGTGGCCTCCAGCACACCGCTAACCTTTGGTGCATCTGAAAATGTCGCTCATCCCACCTAACTCATCCCTTCCCACACTAAAAGTGCTGGGAAGACAGGGTGGGCCTAGAGCTCATGGCTAGTGGCCCAGGTTTGAGCCCTGGTACTTCAGAAAGAAAGAGGAAAGCTGGGCAAATTTACTGAATTCATGTCCTACTGTTGCTTGAACAAAAAAAACACACAGGAATTACAGTCTCTACAGTCCACAGGTCAGCAACCCAGCACAGGTGGCACCAGGCTAAATTCAACCTGTCAAGAGAGCTTCCTTCCTTTCTATACAATTTAAAGATCGCCTGTCTCCTTGTCACTCACGTTTGTTGAAGTTGCTCACATCCCTTAGTTCACGGCCCTGCTTTCATCTTCCAAGCAGCAATGGTGATTTATTTTTCCCACTGACAATACAATTCACTAGCCCTCTCCACATCCCTCTCTCTGTCTCTCTTGAAATCATCAGCTAAGAATATTTATTGTTAAAAACTCATACATCACCCACAATATCACCATCTCTACCTCCAGGTCTTTGACCCTAAGCCAGTATTCTCAACTTATGGGTCGAGACTGCTTTGAGGATGAATAACCCCTTTACCTAAGAGCATTGGAAAACACAGATAGTTACATTATGGTTCATAACAGTAGCAAAATTACAGTTATGAAGTAGTAAGGAAAATAAGTTTATGGTTGGGGGTCGCCACAACGTGAGGAACAGTGATAAAGGGTCACAGCATCAGGAAGGTTAAGCAGTCCTGTAAAGTCCCTTTTTTTTTTTTAAAGAGTGACTTAATGCAAATTCTAGGAATCAGGGCTGAGTATATTTGAGATATTAGTATTGTCCGCCTACCTTCTTCATACTTCTGACACGCACCTCATTAAATGACCCCATCGTCTATCTGGTGGCCACACCAGAATCCGGTCTCGGTGCTCCCACCTCTGGCTGGTGATTAAGTGTCACACAACGATACCCTGAACTTCGCTGGGCTTTCTGCTCACGGATGATTATCTCAAACCAATGTGTCTTCAACATTTTCTAAAGTACAATATCCCTTCATTCCAGACACAAAATGTTTTGACAAGGCAGGACAACACTAATGACATTTTGTAAAGACAAGAGGGACACCTTGAGGCTCTAAAACTGGAATAGGGCAAGTGGATCCTCAGGCAGCTTAACTGACACAGAAGTAAAAGAGTGAAAGGGTTCAGGCACGAACAGTCCCAGCCCTTCCGCACACCTGATTACAGTGTAGTTGACTGTGCCTACGGGTATGCCTGAAGCCATTTTGAAAGCCTGTAAAATAAAATAAAAAATTTCACCAACTTCACAGTGCCTTTCATGCTATAATGCAAGCTCAACTCGCATTTCCCTCTCATACCCACATCCATACCTATGTGAGCTTGAGACACATACGGGTTCTAAATTTGGTTTGGTGGGGGGGAGGACAACACACTCATGTGTCGAAAAGACTTCCTCTCTTGAAGACACTCTGCCCCTCATCCTGCTACTATTTGGGACCCAAGAGATGAGTCACTGAACTGTATACCAACAGCACAGATGGGCAGCAGTGCTTTACAAAGGCTGTAAACCAAATCACCTAGCCATATGCTTTGTTCCTAGCATCCAGAAACACCATTCATCAGAGACAGCATTCCTTAGGAATGGATGAAGACTGTATTACTACTCCGCAATCCTGTTTCCTACTGTTTTTTCCCCCCTAAACCGTTCCCTGGTTTTCCATTTCATACCCGAGAAGCAGGATTAGTCACTGCCTTCTACAGTATGCAGCTTTCCCACCTACCTGAAATGTTTCCCATCCTTCTCAGTGTCGCCATGGTGTATAAGGAAGTCTCTATGGCATAGCATATAAACAAGCTCCATTCTCATTGGATTGCTCACTTGGTCCCTAGGTCTTGACGGATACTCTTTGAACCATATCCCCGTATGATTGCTTTTCCTTGCTATTACAGTTTGAATGTGAAACGTCAGCCACTCTCACAGGTGTGAACACTTGGTCCCCAGCTAGGGACTGGCCTTGGGTAGGACCTACCTTGGGTAGGAAGAAGGTCACTGAGAAG
This sequence comes from Acomys minous, assembly GCF_964271855.1. Taxonomy (NCBI): domain Eukaryota; kingdom Metazoa; phylum Chordata; class Mammalia; order Rodentia; family Muridae; genus Acomys; species Acomys minous. The sequence continues at coordinate 13,500,934 of NC_140485.1, forward strand.
TCCCGTGAAGGTTTCCTAGCCATGCCACATTTGCTGTCCTTTCTGTCCTTCTTGGCTGTGGGTGCAATGTCACCAGGCACTTCACCCTCCTGTCCCCACAGCTTCCCTGGCATGAAGAGCTGTATTGTCCCCCCACTGTGAGCCAAAATAAACCCTCTGTCTTAAGGTGCCCCATGCCAGATATTTGATCTTCGCAAGGAGCACAGGAAGTAAAGGAAGTCAAGCACTCAGTTGCCCTCATTTGCAGCCCTCTGCCCTTGAGTCATCTCACAGGTTCTTAAACTGTGCACACTGTGGTACCGGGCCTTACAGGCCACAAAGCATGAGGGTTGTGTTTGTTTTATCAGAGAGAGAAGGGTTTTCATAACAATTCCTTCATTTGGGGTTTCCATGATTTTCTGTAGAAGTTTGCTACTAAGTTATTAATAATGGCCAGTAAGAGACTAAAGTAGATGAATATTAAGAGGAAACATGGGTGTCATTTATATTAATTAAGAGGCTTATGTATATGTTCATGTATTGGAATTTTATATTAATGTACAAAATAGTATAATTGATACTTCTTCATACAATATAATAAACAATGCCCACATCAACTTCTTCTGTGTAGCCTTGCACACACAAAAAATCTAAGTATACACATTATAAGCATAAACTTAAATCTACTGTATTTTGTCTAAACTCATAATATGTAAAAATGTCCCAGTGGAAGTGCCCAAAGAATGAGGGAGGAAATGCAAAGCAATCCAACTATTTTGAAGCCCATCTTGGCAGTTTCTAATGCACCTGCATATGAGATCCAGCCATTCTGACCTTAGCTATTTACTCGAGAGAAATAAAAATACACCCAGAGCTGGGCATGGTGACTCACACCTGTAATCCCAGCACTCAGGGAGGCAGAGGCAGGAGGATCTATGTGAATTTGAGGCCAGTCTGGTCTACAAAGCAACCCAGAACAACTAGGGCTACACAAAGAAACCCTGCCCCCCAAAACATCATCATCATCATTATCATCATCATGATCATCATAATAATAATAATAAACAAACCCAGGCATAAATAAGTACAAAGATGCCTATGAGGACTTTGAGCGGGGTTAAGGTTAGAAAATTGGACATTTGTGTGTCTGTACACAGGCAAATAAACTGATATATGCACATGAGTATCACTCAGTAATTTTATTTTATAAACAAAAGAACTGTGGAAAAGGATGAAGGTAGAAAGTCAGTCAAAGAGAATACATGATTCTTTTTAACAAAAGCAAAATTAAATCTATAGTAACTGTCAGCAAATTGGTGGTTGGCTAGCAATGAATTGGGAGTGTTGTACAGCAAGAGGGCTCAAACAAAGTCTCAGGAGTAAAAAGAAAAAACTAATATTATCACTGTGGCAATGGTGTCACTGGTGAACACATGTGTTGAGACTCATGAAATGTAAAATGTACACTGACAACAGATGCATATTATTGAATGTAAAGTATCACTCCATCATGCTAATACTTCCAAATGGTCCAGTGAACTTTTCACCACATTTGGAGATGCTATTAGAAATGATCTGATAGGATATGGATACAGGCTTACATGGTATTTATGAAATTCAGTTTGAGTGATCAGGCGGGGGAAGGAAGATAATCTCTCATATAGAATATGACTTATAGGCTTTAGTGTGTCTAATGGGTGTGACACCGCCCACTAGAGATGCCTATGAAACGGTGGCTTGTGCAGAGCACTATCTATAATTACTCTGGAACTACCCAGGCTTAAAAGCTGGGAAGGAACTGCTCCTCTCAGCAGGACTACTTTGCACTGATGCGGACTCACATTACTATTTCCTCCACAAATTAGTAAGGTGACTTCTAGCAGCTTATTGAAATTAAGAAGCCTTGAGAGCATCATTTGTTGGAACTGAAAGTGTTTGGAGAGCACAGCTTACTGGAAGTGACAGGAGGCTGTGAGAGCTAGTTATTGCACCAAATGACCAAGAGAAAGAGGCCAGAACGATGCAGACCTCGCTCCTCCTGTGCCAATACAGCCCCTCCGAGCTTCTGAAGCTCAACTCTCCTTCACCTCATGTGGAGCTGTTGACAGCAGAGCTTTCAGGACCCTCTCCCCAGTGCCTCTGCCCAGCAGAATAATATGCCTTTCCCCAGGTGCTCCTCTTACTGCTGGTTTGGGAAGCATACACTGAAAGTCAACAGGGCATCCTAGTCTCCTGGGCCAATGTCCCAGATGTAGAGTGGTCATTCCCATAAATTAAGTAAAAAGAAGGCTAAATTAATGTATTCCAACAATGATACTCCCAGTTACAAACAAGGAAAGGTGTTAAGAGAAAGTACAGCTCTTAAATAAAAGTATGATGTTACTTTTTCAAGCACCCTCTGTATTAATGGGTTCATCTCAATTCTTAGCTTATACAACCTCTATTTTTCTGACCTTATTTTAGTTGCTCTTTAATGGCAAAAGTATTCTATGCTCTATTGCTGAAAGACAGAGTCATGTTTCAAATTGTACATCACTTTCCAGTGTCAAGTGACAAAGCCAAAGATAAGAGAAAACTAGAAGGAAAAAAGACAAGACTTTATTAAAAGCCTGAAAAATAAGAAAGAAGGTCACAGTTCAAAAGAGAAGAAGAAAGTTCTCTGAGGACAGGAGATGATGTGGAGAGATCAACAGAGAACCAGGAGGAAGAGATGCATGTTAATAAGTTTGCTTCAGCATGAAATAAATACCAACACCCCCCCCCCCCCGTCAAATGGGCTTGAAACACAAGACAATGTCAAATAAATGGAAGGGATGAGGGGGAAAAGAAGGATAGAGAGGGGTTGTCAAGCTAATAAAAAAGATCCATTTATTGTTTGCATTTTTAAACAGAGGATTTACCAAAAGATACAGCAATGTGAAGGAGAGAATCACACTTACTATAATCCTCAGCTTATTTGCTGGATGAACAACCAATACCAGTGGAACCGAGTTCACCGCCTGAGGAGGTCAGATGCTTCTCCATCGATGAGAATAAGAAGGGATGGAGAGATGCAGAATTAGTAGCTCTCCACCCCAACCTGCCCCCATCAACCAACACACTAATTCCTGAAACCTATGAATATGCCACCTTACAGCAAAAGAGGACTTTTCACACATGACCGAAGGAAGGTTTTTAAGATACAAGAGGAGTCCTACATCTTTGAGGGGGGCCAATGTGACCGCTAGGGTCCTGGATTTAAAAACACAAATGAAAAAGAAAGAAGGCAATTCAAAGGGGGATGTAGGGATGGAAGTGAGGCAGGGCAATGCAGTCATGAGCTCCAGAAGCAGCCAGAGAGCTGATTCTCCCTTTGAACCTCCAGAAAAAAATATAGTCATGCAGGCCTATTTTAGACTCCAAGCTCCGGAACTGTAAGGCCGTGCCACAGTTTGTTTCCCAGAAACTTTCCCAAAACACATGGGCAAAGCAACTGCAGAAAGAAGAGTTCACTTTAGAGCACAGTTCAAAGCACACTTACTCCACTGTGGTGGGGAACTCAAGGGGGCAGGGGCTGGCCACCTCACATTCACAGTCAGCAAATAGAGGGACCAATGAATGGATGGTTTCTAGTATTCAGGTCTCTCTCTCTCTCTCTCTCTCTCTCTCTTTATCTCTCTATCTCTCTATCTCTCCCCCTCCGTTTTATGCAGTCTAGCCTCTCCTGCCTAGAGAGTGTTCCCACCCACAGTTGAGATAGTCTTCTCACAGAAATTAATTGTAACCATGATAACCCCCAAGGGGCACATCCAGAGGCCCAGCTCCCAGAAGCTTCTCTATCAAGCTGACAACACGAACCATCCAGTTTATGATGATTTCTTACAGCATCAATAGCAAACTGATTACAGGAGTCTTACAGATGTTCCGTTGAACTGAAGAGCAACACACCCCCAGGAGAACATGTGCTTGTGCTCCGCTGGATCGTCTAATTCACTAGACGATGAGTTACATCTGTGTGTATAAAACTGGAAACTAGTCACGGGGCAGATCCAAGAAAGCACGCCCCAAACACTGACTGCTGAGGTTTGTTTCCTTTATTGGGTTAGCCCCTTGTGTGATTCATACCGACTAAGGAACAAAAGACAGATAAATCAGTCCGCTGGCTTTCTCTGACTCGGCTTTCCTCTCCCAAAGTACCTGGCCGAAGCCAAGTGCTCAGCCGTGGATTGGGCGCCTGAATTTCTGGGCTGGATGCACTGCGAGCAAATGTGCCTCATCACCTGTTCCCAAGTCCTGGAAACGCCGAACCTAAATGTCAGATTTTTCTTACACTCTAAGTCACCAACGCAGCCAGTCAGCTTTATAAGGCATTCTAGAATTTATTTTAGAAAAACCACTGTGTTCCTGCAGCTGGAAGAGATTATTAAAGTGCTAAATGTTAAGGCTATTACTGAAACATGGCCAGACACATGGAAATAAGTTTGAAAAAAAATGAAGAGAAAAAGAAAACTAAAGAAAAAAATCTTCCTTTGATATAATCCTTCTGTTAATTCTATCCTTAAGGCAAGATGATAGAAGAAATTAGGCTTATCTCAAAAAGACAAGTGGCTTCTCTCAATATTGAGACATCTGGCCAGCAGTTGGAACTAGACAGTGGTTCTAACCCACTACACAGGGAAAGTTAGGGATCGAAGAAGGAAGGTGAGCCAAGGTTCCTGCACATGGGACTCTACAGTATCACTGAGAAGGAATAGAGCTTAGACGTAGCACACACAACAGTTAGAGAGTAGCTCACAGTCACTAGCTGCACTCAAGAGTGATGCAAAAGGCGCACACACCAACACGAGCCATCCCTAAGAGAGCAAGGGGAACTGGATTTATAGCTGTTAGGAACCCTTCGGGAAGGTTAGGATTTAAGGTAGGCTGCATATACACAGATAGGGAGTGGGGAGGGCATTCTCCACATGCTCAGCAGAGAATCAGCTGAGGAACTTCTCTTCTGTCTTAAAATCTTGAATTTTCAGTTGAGGCCGAAGACACAAAACTTACATAAATCCTGTGTTTTTGTCCCATCAAATTTATAGCCCACTCAAACACATACCAAGATGCGAGAGATTAATTGGTACTTCTTTCTATTCCGTTGGGGCTTAAAATTAGAAAAGAGGGGAAATGGTCACCATTTCCCATAATCCTCTACTTCATGTGACATAAGATATGAATATACAAACGAAAGCAGCTGCGGCCTCCGAGAACATCACTAAATATTTAAATAATGGTAAGTGTCGGATACTGTCAGAAACACAGTAGAAACCAGATTTATCACCTAAATTTATTTGTCAGAAAACATGCATGTCTCAGTTACTTTTGTCAGAATTCGTTCCAGCAAGTACTGATGGAAATTGCTCTCTGAAAAGAGCAATAGTAAACTGAGAACTTAGCAGATGGACAAATGTGAATTTTTCTGCCAGAGGTAGCTAACTATACATTACAGCTAACTATAACTATCTTTTTTAAAAAATGCCATCATCCTCTGGGTTTAAAGAAAACACTTTAACAAGTAAATGCTGAGTATTGGGACAGTTTCAATGCATAAGAAAAACATATACTTTCAGAAACTGCCAGGATATTCTCGCACTGGTAACTAAAATAACAAGCATTATAGGAGAAAAAGCAACTTTGAAAGTTACTATAAACACCTACACAGTACCCTGAAGAAACCTCTGAGGACTGAGCCCCAAGGTACAATGGATTTTTCTCATTGAAAGGAGCTGAATCAAGCTACTGTTCTCAGCCCTGTCTTCACCAATAAAGCAGAAAACAGTAGGTGGCTGCTGGAGCAGCTGTCTGGCTTTATGGAAGAGGAGACTCATCTTCCCCTCAGAGTGCTGAAGATACCCATGAAAAGGAGCAATCCCAGCCCTACACATGCAAAACAACACACGCCTTGGAACCCTTTTACAGAATGCTGTTTGAACACATTGAAGTCCCTGAATTACTTTATGGTACCAACAAAGTGTTCCCTTTGGCTATCGCCTTTCTGCTGCACTGTAGCTAACAAAACTATGGGCACCTGGCACTTCTAAAGAATTCTTTTCTGGAGAGCAGAGGGTGCACACAGCTCTCAGTGTCCGAATGGATCAGTGAACTCTCCCTTCAACAGACACTTCTGCACACAGACACAATATGCCATGGATAAGATGTCTGCAGAAACAGAGCTTTCTGCTTGGGAGCAGTCTGTCTGAAAGCCGACCTACACCCCAGGCTGTGCCAGGAGGTGAATACACCTACTGACACTTCACAGAAGAGAGGCAGTGAGCTGGATGTTTTTCCTGGCTTTCCAGACGCACCAACTGACAGCCGTAAAAATGGCTCAAGAGAATATGATTACCACCAGGCCTCCCCATTGATATTTACAATTAACTCTTCAACTATTTTGCATACTTTAAGAATCAATAGAGTCATTGGCTTTCAAATTACTGCCTGTCTGAATTTTTCATAAACAATGCTGAGGGAGGAAATAGGATCTGTAATTACTGAGGAGCCTAAATGTCACACCAATACCCAGCTGCCCATTACTTCTCCTTCAGGAGCTCACTGCTATCTCCTAGATAGAGAGTGGTTTAAGCTGAAAGCTCAAAGCACAAACATAACAGGTTGAGACTTGAAGGGGTTTGGGGTTCCGTTTTGCTTTGCTTTTAATAAAAATCAACTGCCCCAAATTTGCTGATTACATTGGAAAGTTGTATGTTATGTAGTCGGAAGAAAAAAAAAAGTAGCTTGCCATAGGTAAAGTCTCTTTATTCACAGTCACAGGGAGCTGAAGTGGGGCATCTGCAGGCCAGGCTGCCCAGGCGAGATTCTGAAGAGTCGGGTGTTGAACTCAAATCAAACAACACATAGAAAGGGCTCCTGAGTGGGACACAATGTGATGGGGACACAGAGGTAATGGGTGAGTACTTGGTGGTGGCTGCCGTGACAGCTGAAGGAGAGTTAATCTGAACATTGAGTGAGGTCACCCAAACTGGCAAGTGCTGAGAAAGATAGCTCTGAGTCACATCCCCCTGGCTCCATTACTCACGGCGGGTGACACTAGTTGTTACTTCACCTCTATCATATTCAGAGTCACTTGTCCACAGCTGCTGTCGTTTCCTGGTGTGGAGCAGGCAGTGTCCATGAAATTGGCAATAACACTCTAGGCAATTATTATTGGTTTTCACGGTATAGTTTCTCGCTGGAAGAAGTGGGGTCCCTGAGCTGGCATCAGCACCACCCCACATCTCACTCTTACCTGAGGTGACTGTGAGAAGCCGTGGAGCGAACGGACAGCAAATCTGCAGACAGACTCTGTAACAAGTCCTCTCTCACCGGCAGCTGTATCTTCAGACAGGATGATTAAAAACAGGGACGCATCATCGAGCCTTGCCCACCTGTCTCTCCATGGTCTTCTCTGGCAGCTAGCTGCTGCTGCTGTAATGCTTCTGTCCTAATCCTCCAAGCCCACACATAGATGAAGCTGCTGAAATAAACCCTTGCTGACCCTGTCTTGAAAAATCTCAATCTCATACGCTGCAGCGAGCCTGGTAACACTCGGTGTTATCTGCAGAACGCAGACCCTTTTGCTCTTTACTGCGTAATTATAGACAATGTTTCTCCAATGGAAACTTGTCACTGGAGTTCGCAGGCCACTATCCCCTTCCAGCTTTGATACCCAGTTGTAACAGTTCTTCCTGCAACCTTAAAAACTCTCTCACAATGTTGTGTTTTTACTATTTAAAAATAAAAGCACACAAGCTTATTTGAGCACGTTTTGGTTTTTCTGAAACATTATAATAAAGTCTGTTTTGCTCAAGCAACTAAGATTAGCCATGGTACAGACAAAACCAGACAAGTTACTTTTTACAGTTTACACACTTTCCAGGATTCTAAGAACACGAAGGATGAAAACATGAAACCCTTTCCTAACATCATCTGGTGCGAGTTATTTCATGTGATCTTTAGTGTCCATACTTTAGCATGGCACCTTCATTCATAACTATCTATGATATCCACAAAAAAACATTTTGTATAATAATAAGTCTCCAAGCCAATGACTAAATATATTTTCAAGTTGATCGAAAGTATATTTCCACTCTTACTCAATAAAAGAAGCTTCTTTAAAAACATGTCTCTTGATATAATTGAACCAAAAATGGGGGCATTTTGTCCCATACCTTCATTAATTATGAACAACAGACAAAAATAAGTCGGCTTTTGTGGACATTCCTACAACATGAAAGGCACGTCATGTCACCTGTGCTTTCTTGTCCTACACTAACATAATCACAGGAAGCATTATGTAGAGAGTTTTCAGTTTTAAAAAATGGACCTTATTCCTCAGAGTATTTTTATATTCACAAAATAATTCAGCACAGTGTACTGCTATTTCCCATACGCCCCCAGGGCTGCACACAACAATGTTCAATAATACACAGAAAAATCCCATCAGTCAAGCAAAGGGCATCCATATGTGCCTCACAGAAAAGCTACTAGAGTTACAGTTAAAGTCAGGAAAGTTTTACAATAAGCAATCACAAATAAATCTGCATCACATTAATGTCAGATATACCAGAAAATGATAGTCTCTAATATACTTTGTTAAAATTTATCATAAATTTCTCTTATTAGAAACCAAAGAAAATAACCCATAATCACGTACTCCCTGAGGTTTGGGTGGCTCATGAAATTAAACAAACAAACAAACAGCATCTGCTTGCACCTGCTCACCAGATGAGCATAGAATAACTTATCAAAGCTGCTCCCAGCCAAGCTACCAATATCCACGTCACCACTTTTTTTTATGCTTTCTTACCTGAAGAAGAGTAAGCGTCACCCAATCATAAATGAGCCTCTGATAGCATGTCTGAGGCAGGTGCGTGCGGCACCCAGAGCAGTCAGAGTCTCTGGACAAGCTCTCTCTCCTTCCAGAACAGAAGAGGCTTGGATGAGCAAGCCCACACAGGCAGCCACGGCAACAGGGAACAAAAAAAAAGTCCCACCCCTCGGTCACTGAGCTCAGAGAGGCTGGGCAAACACTGCTCTTGGCCACAACAAAATAGACAGACAGTGGCTTAGAGGGACTCTTTCAACTAAGCAGAAGGGCAAACAGAGCAAAACGCTTTTTACAGAGCTGACTGCCGAGGAACACTGCCTAGGAAAGAGGGAGCAGCCGGGAGCAGAAGCAGAAGTGCCTCGTGAAGAGAAACTAGAGTCCATTACAAGGGGAAACCTGAAAACTACACCTGCATTCTTAAAAAACAAAACAAAACAGTCATTCTACCTGAAGAGACACTCAAGATCTAGGCCTGCAAGAAAGGGGTCTGCAGTGCAGCACACAGGGAAATGGGGGAACTTGTTCAGAATCTCTTTCTGATCCGCCTGCTGATCTCCGTCCAGGCTCATGCTCTATCTACCCTGCCTCCAGAATGCCAGGGAGGACGTGAAACTTTGAAACCCCTAAGTTTCTGGTAGTGCAGATCTAAAGAGAAATAATTTGAACTCGAGTCCAAAAGGAGCTCAAGAATTAACTTCCCTTGTGAACAGTAAATTGTTGAGGATTTTGCCCAATAAGTAAGTCTCCTTAGGAATACAATTCTAAGCTGCATTAGCATGCTAATGCATATACACATACAAGTTCCCAGATGGGCTTATCTACAGGTGCTAACTTTACAATAAAATGTCAGTATTCCCCAACTGTATCAGTTAATCCATAATGCATAACAATATTTTGGGTCAAATTTTATCACAATCAACCTATAGAAATATAAATGGATTTCTATATTGCAAGATTTCTACTGCGTGATAACTGCATGTTATTGCTGAATCCATTAGATGGGATGTTTTATGCTTTGTATCCCAGACTTATTTAATCAAGGGCCTCTTTATTTGAAAATACTCAGAGAGAACTGTATTTTAGAGTACCGATTTGGGAAATGCTTCCATCTCTAGATTGCACTTGCTAACTTTTAGTTCACAAAGCAGACACTGTGATAACTTCCAAATCACTTAGAAAAGTCACCGAACTAGGTCCCTCATATGTCCCAACTTGCAACAATATCTCTGAAATAACAGCACGGTCAATTTCTGCATTTCTAATACTTCAAAGCCTAAGTGTTTTGATCCCCGCCCCCCTTTTTTTTTTCCTTTTACCCTAAACGCAGGCATAGGGAAAGAAAGCCAACTCTGCAGATGCTCAGTGACTACTATCTTAGGAACCAGTCAAATTACCTGACAAACGCAGATTAAAGGATTATTTTTGCTCACAGTTTGAGAGTGCACTCAGTCATGGCAGGAAAGCCATGGTGACAGGAGCTCCAGGTGGCTAGTCACACTGAGTCCACAGTCAGGCAGAAGAGAGCAACGAATGGTGGTGCCCAGTTAGCATCCTCCTTTTTATGCCTTCAAGACTCAAGCCCAGGGAATGGGTGGCTCTTCCCATCTCAATCAACCTAACCAAGGTAGGTCCCTCACAGGCACAGCCAGAAATGACTCTAGATCCTGCCAACCCGATAGTAAATAATAACCATCACAGCTACCAACCACTTCATAATGGCGCCCACGGGAACTGGCACATCTACTTTAGACACTCTGCAGTTGCCACAGTAGGCATGAGGTTGAGTTGTGACACTCCGTTATCCTCAGACACTGAAGGTTACATGTCATAGACGGACACTGAGCTGAAGTAGGCCACGGAGTGGGCGGCATATGTACTGACACCAAGTCAGAAGCGAACTTTAAAGTCACCCACCCAAACACAGCACTAATAATCACACCCGTATGTGCGCATGTCAACCACTCCCATGCTGGCGGACTCAAAGCGAAGGCACTGAGTCACAGTACCTCCGAGAAGCCACTTGTCAAACCTGATGCCCACTGTAAGCCCTTCACTTATCACAAGCCCCAGAGTCCTGCAGTCCTCATACAACACCCCCACAAGTCCCTCTCAGCTACCATGCTCACTGAAAGAAGACTGAGATTGGTTAGAACTCCAAGCACATGGGTGACAACACAGTCAACTGTCTTACTCACCCAAGAATATAGTATTCCACCCAGGGGGTTCCCCTACTCATATTCCCTTAAAAACTAAAGTCTCTGATGGTGTGGGTAAGGTTCCACAGAACAGAGTGTGCTTAATAGGCCCAGGTCCCTGAGTTCCAGCCCCAACACCATCTTTTTTATCATTAAAAAAACTTAAATATGGGGATGGAGAAATGGCTCAGCAGGTAAGAGAATATGTTGCTTGTATAGAGGACTCATTTCCTAGGACCCACAGGGTGGTTTACAGCCACTTCTAATTCCAGTCCCAGGGGATCCAGTGTCTTCTTTTGACCTCCTAGGGCACAAGACACACATATGACAAACATACATACACACAGGTGAAACACTACATCAAATAAAATAAAGAAATATAAAAAAACTAAGATTTGAAACTTTCTAACCCAGTGGTACTCCTCTAATTTTCTAATATGAATACATGTAATAAGTTTAACTAACAAAATGTTACTTTTATACACTAATCCACCACCAAAAACAGAAACAAACAAAATACCACCACCACCACCACCACCACCAACAAAAACCTCCAAGGTGAAGCACCGAAGCTTCAGAATGGCTATTCCAACAATACAGGATTCTAGTGATATGTGTATAGACTTTAGGTCTGGTTAATTTTGGTGTGAGCTAATTTTTTACTTGCAAATTTTTAAATATTAAATTTTATTTTTAAAGTAATTTAAAAGCTATCTTTTCAGTTTTTGAAGCAAATATTACATCTTTGATTCACAATATTCTATTTGAAGAACATGACCAGATTTTGCAAATATATTTGATTTTTAAAATGATTAAGGAAGAAAAGAGAGCAAGAAATGCTAAATAGTAGGGGATGGGGAAGCACTGAACACAGGTGGTGCCAAGTTATAAAAAAGAATCTAAAGCTGACTGTCTTACTTTTGTTTGGTTGGTTTGGTTTTGGTTTTCGAGAAAGCTGCTGATTGTTTTTCTAGAACTAAGTCTCTCGTGTATTTTTTGGTGTTGGATGATAAATAAGTGAATAGAATATATTCAATATTAAAGTGTAAAATTGAATGTGAAGCTCCAAAGCTTCCATTCTGGGTGCCTATTCTAACTGTACAGAAATCCACTGAGTTGCATGGACTTTTGGTCTAGTTAACACTGATGTATTATGATGCTTTCTTTTATTTGCAAGGGTTTTTTTAAATAATGAAGTTTATAAAATTAAGTTATATAAATATATTTAGTATATATAACTTAAATATAAAATTAAAACGAAATTATTAGGGAAGATACAGGATGTTGAGCCGGCAGCCTAATTTCCCAGAATCTTGGTTGTTTTTAATCTGTAAAGTAAAATTGAAACCACTTTCCCCACAAGGGCACATGGGAATCAAAAAAGAAAACCAGAGAATCTTGAGATATATGTAAAGTGTGTACTGCAGTGCTCTAGCTTGCTGAGATATGCTCTCAGCCTGCTTACTGAGGGCACCCAGTTGAAAAAGGAGAGGTCACACACAGTCACTCTTTATTGGGAAGATGCAGCTGAGTCCCCTAAGACTGGATATAGGCCATAACAGTATTAAAAACTTCTGGTGAAAGTAACATGAATTCATTTAGAATGTTCGGGCCACAGAAGGCATTAAAACAAGAATTCCCATGCTCTCCCCCACCACTGCCATTTTGGGTCACATCTGCCCTGCTCTTTATTTGGATGGTCACTCAAGAGTTCCCGTCTAAGGGAGTCACCCTTTTGTCATGGTTTCCAGCAGCCAAGAGCTTCTTCACTGTGCTCTTTGTTTGTGTTTTCTTTTGTTCTGGTCTTTGCAGCGTAATGTATTGAAATATGAACCGGAAGCCTAAAATCTACAGTACTCTGAGCATAGAAATAAAAGCATTAACCATCTTGCCAATATGAAAAATGAGGACCACGATCAAGAGATTGGAAAAGAGAAAAGTGTGGGAGCGCTATCTTAATCTCATATCTTGGCATCAATAGATGCTCTCTAAAGCTAATAAATTCCATAAATGAAGGATCTCATACTGCTATTCACATTTATAAGAATTTTCTACCACAAAAAAATCCTAAAAACTAAAGCCCACATTATAAATAAATTACAGGAAAAGGAGAAATAAAAAATAAATAAATGAGAAATAGTATCAAAGTGGATGCGAGCTCTGTTTACCTGGGCCTCAAGCCCTCAAGCACTCCATTACACAGAACTCTCTGCCTTGCCCTTTACCTTGCAAAACCTCTACTGCTAGGATTCTAAGAGAGTGGTTCTTTTTTTTTTTTTTTTTTTTTTTTTTTTCCCTAGACAGGGTCGCAATGCTTAGCCCTGGCCCACACTGGCCTCAAAGTCACAGAGATCCACTTCCCCTGCCTCCTGAGTACTGGGTCTAAAGGTGATTCTGATTGCTCTGCACATCACCTAATTGGGCAGCTATTCCTCAGAGATTTAATACCAGGATTTAAACCACTTCTTCTATTTAGCTAAGACTTTCGCCCCACTTACCTACAACTTAACAGTTTCAGAATAAAACTAGACATCTTCACACACACACACACACACACACACACACACACACACACACACACACACACAAATCTCTTCACAAAACCTTCCACCTTCCCAATCCCTGTTTCCTCCACCAGCTAGTCTCAAACTCACTATGTAGTTAAGAATAACCTTCAACACCTGACCTCTTGCCTCTGCCTCTGGAGCACAGGAAGTGAAGGCCTATAGCCACGCCCATTCCTGCCTTCCTTATGGCCTTTGTTATGCCTGCCTTTTGCTTCTTTCTGGTTTCTGCTGCTAAGCACCCTGCACAGCAGACAAATGGTAACTCTCCACAACTCTCCCTGCTCCAGCTTCCGTGACATCAAATTGGTAAAAACCGGCTGTAGCAGGAATAATTCCATCACAGAAATTGACAAATAGTTCAAACCAAGCTTCCTCCCTCCCTCCCAGGCCACCTGTGGCCACTGGCTGTACACCACTGCAAAAAGGCCTGTGCATCAGACAACTTCCGGAAACAACAGCTGTTTATGGAGCTGTGTGTAAGGAAAGAGTACTTTCACCTTTTCCCTAAGGACAATAAGTCTTTCAGGCTTTGTAAACAGTGAATTGAATCAGAGGGATAATTTCCTTGATAGGACACTGCCACAAGATACACTAGCATTATCATAAACACCACCACAGGGCCTGTGAGCACAAACGAGCTGTGTTTCTAGGGTGAATACCATTCCTTCCACTTCTCTTGGGTATATGCATATAACATGCTCGGCCCTGGCAGCTCTGAATAGCACATGCAACTTAGCTTCCTTATTCTCATTAATAGGAAACTTAAGAAAGTACAGGGATATTTCTTTATTTTGCATAATAAAGAAAATTTTTCAAAGATGCAAACACAATCACATCTCTGAGTCCGCTCCTTTTCCTCTCGCCTCAAACACAAAAACATTAAATAAATAAATAAATAAATAAATAAATAACCACTCTGTTCTTTTTCCCTAGCTCCCAGCTGTCCATAGATTAAAAATAAAAAGTTATTTAATATTGTGTTCTTGATCCCTTTAGCTTTGCAGGGATCAGTTCTAAAACTGACATCCAGTATACTCAAATTCAATTCAGTGGAACAGAAAAGAAAGGACAAATATCAGAGAAATTATTGTACAACATGGTGAAGCCAGTCTAATAAATACAGCCAACTAGTCTACCTGGGCCATCTTCCTAGTGACCATGAAACAAAACTATTCCACCGAAGGAAAAACAAGCATACCAAAGAAAATTGAATTGTCAGTATCATCTGAGGTGATATTATCACCAGTGTTTCTAATTCCTGGTGCTCGATGAACATCTCATTGCATCACTGGGTAGCAGTGTTACTACATTCTATTAATAATATCATTACTGAATTTTATTTTACTAATAATTGTCATTAAAGTGGGAGATAATTAGCTTTAAAGAACAGAGACCACAGAACAATAAAAATAAAATCTTTTACCTAGGGATATTTTGGGGAGCGATATGGTTATTTGTTTCTTTACTTGCTTGTTTTCGTTTTTGAGACAGGGCTTCTCTGTGTGGTCCTTGCTGTCCTAGAACTCCCTCCATAGATCAGGCTGGCCCCAAACTCAGAGATCCCCCTGCCTCTGCTTCCCAAAAGCTTGGATAAAAGGTTTACCTACTTATTTTAATAGATTTACTTTTGATCCAAGATGGCTGCAACAAACACGCAGGGTATCTGATCTGCAGGACGGAGACTAGGGACCAGGCCAGGAGCTACAGACCTCAAGACCTTAAGAGCCCTAGGTGACAGGGGTCCACGAAGTGCAGAGCACAGCTGTGTCCGACCTCAGGCCACCTAACCAGCCCACAGAGTCTAGACCCATACTGCCTGGGATCCACTGCCCTTTGCTACATGAGGAACTCAGTATCAGAGACTGAACTGTGCGTGATAAAACACCAGCCTGGAGCTGCAGGACTGGGAAAAACCACAGGAAACCGGGTGGTTCTGACCTCAGAACGACCCATGAGTCCTAAGAAAGCTCCAAGGGCTGACAAGACACATGAGCACAAAATCCAAAGCCCGGCGCAGCCAAGCATAGCATGCACTCTCTGTCTCTCTCTGTCTATCTCTCTCTCTCTCTCTGTCTCTGTCTCTCTGTCTCTCTCTCTCTCTCTCTGTCTCTCTCTCTCTGTCTCTCTCTCTCTGTCTCTCTCTCTCTGTGTCTCTCTGTCTCTCTGTCTGTCTCTCTCTCTCTCTCTCTCTCTCTCTCTCTCTCTCTCTGACCAGTCTGTGGGGCACAGCATTAGAACCGGCTGGCCCAGGGGGACCCGAGAGTGTGGATCTGGGCCCGTCAGTACCCCAGGAACCCAGGGCCCACATGCCTTCCAACTACAGCTCCAAAGCAGCACATTCAGGTTGACTGATCTAAGGCGGTAAGGTCTGAAGGGATCCGGCAGAAACCTCTATCCCAGCAGACTGTTCTGCATGCGTGGGAGAACTGATCTGGCCTGAATGGATCAGGGGCAGGTGCCTAGCTAACCACCACAGCTCAGCAGGGGCTCCCATGTTCTCTCAGGAGGGTATGAATGGGCCTGAAGGGGTCCGGTAGAAAACTAGCCACCCTCCGCAACACAGGGAGCCATTCTTACAAGCTCTGCAGGAGTCTGACCAGCTGCCACAACCCAGCAGGAGTGCCCACCTGCACCAAGATGGGACTGAATCAGCCTGAAGAGATCTGGCAGAAACCCAGACAACTCCCACAGGCCAGGGGGCAGTATCTGCTCCCTCAAGCGGAATTGAACATAGGCCACATAGCCTGGACTGATCTGGCAGATTCCTAGCCAACACCCACAAGCCAGCAGGGGTTCCTGAAGGAGAGAGAAACATGTTTTTTGTTTAGATCACAAGTGGGAGATGAGAAAAGACTTGTGAGAGAGAACAGGTGATGTTTATCCCCTTAGAAGTCAAACCACCATGTGGGGGAGATTGGTTATTCACCAGCAGAAAAACATCCTTGAACAAATTTTGAGAGGAGGTATAAAAATGAGCCAAAAACAAGAAGCGGGACCTTTGGAGACTTGAGAAAGTTTTGCCTGTTCACTGTTCCACTTGAGACGCTCCTAAAGAGAACTCTCAAGGGAAGGCTTCGGGGTTCCAGGCTCTTGCTGAGGTTCCGGGTTCTGGTTACTCCAGGTTCCAGCAGAAGAAATCCTGCTGACTATGCCAGAAGAATTGTTCCTCGGAAGTGATATCCTTACAGTCTCATTATTGTATTCTTTAATCTTCTTTTCCTATTGTTTAGGTTAGTTGGGTTATAAGTGAGGTACTCTCAGTTAATAAATTCGTAATAAAATATATTTGTTAAGAAAATTGAGCCTACAGGTTCTGGCACTCTTGGGTGGACTGAGCCTAGGCCTGCAAAGCCCCAGTGCCTGAGGGCAGGGTTTTTAAAGCTCAGCCAAAGACGGGATAACCTGTTTTAACTACACTTCCTCGAACTGATCCTTAGGCTGCGGAGCACCAGCACCAGCCTCTGCTGACCCAGTGGGGAGCCCTGGGTGTGGAGTAAAGTCCCCTGAAGCTGAAACCAGACCACGTGCCTGTCCCAGGGAAGGATAGAAGAAACTACTTCCCAACATCAGAAAACAAAATGACTAAAGGCCAGTGTAAAAACACAAACAACAAAAACCAAAACCATATGGCATTTCCAGATCCCACCTATCCCAAAGAGAGCAGCCCTGAGAACTCAAACACAATTGACACAAGAAAATGACCTCAATTCCTTAGTAATGAAGATGATAATGGAAGAAACTAATAAAATCTATAAACAAATGCAGGGAGATACAGCAAAACAGGTTGAAGACATTAAAGAGGCCTATAGGGAGGCACTGGAAGAAATTAAGGAAAATACAAACAATCAGATGAAGGAAATCAATAAAACACTTCAAGATCTGAGGATAAAAATGGAAACAATGATAAAAGCACAGACAGAACAAAGCAGGGAATGAGAGAACTTAGAGAAGCAAGAAAGTAATGAAGAGGCAAACTTCTCTAACAGAATTTAAGAGATGGAGAAACGAATCTTGGGAGTAGAAGATACAATGGTAGAACTTGAAACAACCATCAAAGAAAATGCTAAATATGAAAAATTACTGACACAAAATATCCGAGAAATCAAGGACACAATGAAAAGATGAAACCTGAGGATAATAGGCATTGAGCAAAGAGAAGATGCAATGCTCCAAGACAAAGAAAATATTTTCAACAAAATCATAGAAGAAAATTTCCCCAATTTAAAGGAGATGCATATAAACATACAAGAGGCCTACAGAACACCAAATAGAATAGACCAGAAAAGAAAATCTTCCCATCATATAAAAATAAAAACACAAAATGTACAGAACAAAGAAAAAATATTAAAAGCAGCAAGGAAAAAGAGCCAAGTAACGTATAATGGCAAACCTATCAGGATTACACCCTACTTCTCAGCAGAGAAGCCCTGGGGAAAAAAGGAGCAGAAACACCCAAGAGGAGTACATTGCTGGAAATAATCAAACTCAGGGCTGAAATCAATAAATTAGAAACAAAGAGAACAATTCAAAGAATCAATAAAACCAGGTTCTTTGAGGAAATCAAAAAACTGTTAGCCAAACTAACTATAAGGCAGAGATACACTATCCAAATAAACAAAATGAAAAGGGAGAAATAATAACAGACACTGAAGAAATACAAAGAATCATAAGGTCCTACTTCAAAGGCTTATATGCCACAAAATTCTAATGGAAAAGAACAATTTTCTTGATTATTTACATTAGGCAAAGTTGAATCAAGATCAGATAAACAAATTAAACAGTCCTATTTCTCCTACAGTAATAGAAGCTGTCATTAAAATTCTCCCAACCAAAAAAATGCCCAGGGCCAGATGGTTTCATAGCAGAATTCTATCCGACCTTCAAAGAAGAGCTAATACCGATACTCTTTAAGCTACTCCACAAAATAGAAATGGATGGAACATTACCAAACTCCTTCTATGAGGCCGCAGTCCCCCTGATACCTAAACCACACAAAGATCCAACAAAGAAAGAGAATTTCAGAGCAATTTCTTTTATGAGCATTGATGCAAAAATACTCAATAAAATACTTGCAAACCGAATCCAAGAGCACATCAAAAATATCATTCACCATGACCAAGTAGGCTTCATTCCAGGCATGCAGGGATGTTTCAATATATGGAAATCCATCAGTATAATCCATCATATAAACAAACTGAAAGAAAAAACCACAAAATATCTCCTTAGATCCCGAAAAAGCAGTTGACCAAATCCAACAACCATGTTTAAAGTTTTGGAGAGATGAAGGATACAAGGCTATACCTAAATATAATAAAGGCTATATACAGCAAGCCAATAGCCAACACCAAATTAAATGGAGAGAAACTCAAGGAAAGTCCTCTAAAATGAGGCACCAGACAAGGCTGCCCACTCCATATATCTTCAAAATAGTTCTTAAAGTCCTAGCCAGAGCAATAAGACAACAAAAGGAGATCAAGGGTATTGAAATGGGAAAAGAGGAAGCCAAATTATCCATACTCGCATATTATAAGATAGTGTACATAAGTGACCCCCAGAATTCCACCAGAGAACTCCTACAGCTGATAAACATCTTCAGCAAAGTGGCTGGATACAAAATTAACTCAAAAAATCAGTAGCCTTCCTGTATACAAATGACAATCATGCTGATAAAGAAATTAGGGAACCTACACCCTTCACGATAGCCACAAGCAAGATAAAGTATCTAGGAATAACTCTAATCAAGCAAGTGAAAGACTTGTTTGAAAAAAACTTCAAGTCTCTGAAGAAAGAGATTAAAGATGACATCAGAAGACGGAAAGATCTTCCTTGTTCATGGATCGGGGAAATTAACATAGTAAAAATGGCTATCTTATCTAAAGCAATATAGAGATTCAATGCAATCCATATCAAGATGCCAAAACAATTTTTAAAAGACATTGAAAGATCAATTCTCAATTTCATATAGAAAAACAAAAAAACTCAGAAAAGCTAAAACAATACTATACAATAAAAGAGCCTCCGGAGCAATCTCCATACTCATTCTCAAGCTGTACCATAGAGCAACAGTAATTAAAGCAGCATGGTACTAGCATAGATATAGGCTGGTTGACCAACGAATCGACCTGAAGACCCAGAAGTAAATCCACACACATACAGACACTTGATTCTTGACAAAGAAGCCAAATTCATTCAATGGAAAAAGGATAGCATCTTCAACAAATGGTGCTGGTCTAACTGAATGTCTACATGTAGAAAGATGAAAATAGATCCATATTTATCACCATGCACAATGCTCAAGTCTAAGTGGATTAAAGACCTCAACATAAAATCAGACACACTAAATCTGTTAGAAGAAAAAGTGGGGAAGAACCTTGAACTCATTGGCACAGGAGACAACTTCCTGAAAAGAATTCCAACGAGCTCTAAAGTCAACAATTAATAAATGAGACCTCATGAGGCTCAGAAGCTTCTGTAAGGCAGAAGACATTGTTGACAGAAAAAAGCAAGGAACGACCTACAGACCGGGAAAAGACCTTCACCAACCCTACATCTGACAAAGGGCTAATATCCAAAATATATTAAGAGCTCACAACCCAACCAAATAACCCAATTAAGAAAGGAGATTCAGAACTAAACAGAGAATTCTCAACAGAAGCATATCGCATGGCTGAGAAACACTAAAGAAATGTGTCCTTAGTCGTCAGAGAAATGCAAATCAAAACAACTCTGAGCTTCCATCTTACACCCATCAGAATAGTTAAGATCAAAAACTCAAGGGACAGAACATGCTGATGAGGATATGGAGAAAGGGGAACACTCCTTCATTGCTGGTGGGAGTACAAACTTGTATAACCACTTTGGAAATAAATCTGGCTCTTTCTCAGAAAACTGGGAATAGGGCTACCTCAAGATCCAGCTATTCCACTCCTTGGAATATACCCAAAAGATACTCCACCACACAACAAGGACATATGCTTAACTATGTTTATAGCAGCCTTATTCATAATAGCCAGAACCTGGAAACAACCTGGGTTTCCCTCAGTCAAAGAATAGATAAAGAAACTTTGATACATTTACAGTATGGAATACTACTCAGCCATTAAAAACAAGAAAATCCTGAAATTTGCAGGCAAATGGATGGAACTAGAGATGATCATCCTGAGTGAGTTAACCCAGACCCAGAAAGATACATATGGTATATACTCATAATTGAACACTAGCCCAACAGAGATGTCCCCTGAAAGTCTTCACTTAGCAGGAGATTGGGATAGATATTGGGACTTCCTATTGAGACTCTAGGTGTAAGAGGTAAGGAAGGATGGGAAAATAGAAGGATCCAGAGGGTCCTAGAAACGTACAAGAAGACCATTAAGGCTGCCGGATCTGGACCCAGGCTGGTCAGCTCAAACTACTGTATCAACAAAGGACAACACATGCAGTAAACCTAGAACCCTATTCAGATCTAGCCTATGGACACCACATTCTCCACAATTGTGTTAAGAGAAGGGACTGACTTGGACATGAACTCTAGTGCTCCCTATTTGATCACTTCCCCTTGGTGGGGAGATCTGGTGACAACCAGAGGAAGAGTAAGCAGGCTACCAGGAAGAGACCTGATAGGCTGTGATCTTATAGTGGTGGACAAGGCCCCTTTCTGTCACAGACCTAGCAGAGGGGAATAGGATGAAAGAAGGAGGGAGGGGAAATGGAAAGATACAAGTGAGGGGATAACAGCTGAGATGTAATCTGAATAAATTATGTAAGAAAAAATTTAAAAATATATAGATTTATTTTCATCTATGTGTGCAGGTGGCCTTGGAGGCTAGAAAAGGGTATCAGATTCCACTGGAACTGGACTTATAGGCAGCTGTGAGGCACCGGACAGTAGTGCTGGGAACTGAACTCAGGTCCTCTGTAAGAGCAGCAAGAGTTCTTAACCTCTATACTAGCATGCTAGCTCCAACCTAAGCACCTTAGGTTGATGCACTTAAGAAAAGTATGCAGCAGTCAACAGAAGGCTCAAGATGATTTTTATCACTGAAATAAAGTTTGTTTTTCAGAACACATTGGCATTGCTTTGTGCTGGAATTCAAATTTTGCTGTCCCCTGTAACACACTGACAAACAAACAGCTCACAGCTTAGCACCACTGTGGAAACTTTGAGCATCAAACCAGAATCAGACGAACCATCATTGGAATCAGAGAGATTTAACTTTCAACAACACAAGAACCTTCCACTGTTCAACACTGTCATTTCTATAATAGAGACACAAACTCTCTACCTCAAAGGGTTACTAGAATACTAAGAAACTCTATGAAAAGTACACAACAAACTGTTTAGTATAAAGTAAGCACTCTGTAAACTGGGGCAATTCCCTACCACTAAGCACTATGCTGTGGCACACTATGCCCACGAATCAGCTCAACTACACAGGCGTTCATGGTGGCACTTTGCAATCACAACACTTTAAACAAGAGCATCTCCATTTGCAAGCTGCACATAAATCAATAAAGGACATTGTGAAGCATGTGGACTGTGACTGGGGCTTCCAGTGGAGCCCAAGGCTCTGTATTCTTGTCTAGTGATCTCTTAGAGGGCACAGATAATGGTCCAGGGACTACAGTCTGAGTGTCAGATATCCAACAATGGATCCTTCCAACACCCCTCCTCTGGCAAGCCCAAGCCCATTAGACAATGCCTCTCAACCTTGAGTCTACCACTCAACATGACTTCCCCACAAAGCTATACAACTCTTGGTCAAAACCGTGGACCACTCAAGATAACAACTGTTAAACAAAGACTACAAGTATTAGAAAATCTAGAAGCCCGCAGAAAGATCTTGCATTTTCTAATGAAACAGGCCCAGCTTCAAATTCTAGCTTCTGCTATCTTAGTTGTTTATGACCAGATTGATTTTAAGACTTACCAGTGAAAGTTTCCTTACTTGTAAATTGCTGATAGTAATCTACCTAAAATTTTGAGATATTTCAAATAAAAATATGCATTAAAAACTGATTATCACTTTGTAAACCAAGCTTCATTGGAATTTATTATGATTTTCCTGCCTCTCTGCCTCCCAAATATTAAGATTATAGGCAGTGGCATGCCCAGCTATAAGACACAGCTCAGAAAATAATGTACATGCTAGTATGCACATATTCTTATGGGCTGATACACTGTATGCAATAGGAAGATGACAGTTGTCTCTCCAGTACAGTTGGGGCAATGAGTTAATCACTTGTTGCTTTAATCATTGGCCAACTATTGGCACTCGGCCCAGAGGCCTCTCTTTCCAGCAAACCATCTGAAGACTAAACACAATTCAAATTTGTTTTTATGCTATTTCTTGTTGCCATACTAGTGATTTCCCTAGAAGAAGAATCTTAGTTCCTAGTACACTCTAATTGTCAACACCTAAAAAGTGGAAGCTAACCATGTCATTCACAAAGCTCTTCTCTAACTGCAAATCTCTCAGAGGCTTCTCCTTCCACTGAGATAAAAGAGGAAAAGCAGAAGTCATCTCCATCATGGTCTTAAAAACAGACTACAATTATTTTTTTTCAACTAGCAAAATATTACTATAAGAAATCAGTTTGTACCAACCAAGGACAATGCATAGAATAAACCTAGACACTTTGTTCAGATCTAGCCAATGGACAGCTCATTCCCCCAGAGTTGTAGGAAGAGCATGTCGTGCCTCTGACATGAACTCTGCTGTCCCCAATTTGATCACTTCCCCTTGGTGGGGAGGCCTGGTGGCACTCAGAAGAAGGGGAAGCAGGCTAAACAGATGAGGCCTGATAGGCTGTGGTCATATGGTGGGGGAGAAGGTCCCTTCTGTCAGTGGTCTAGGGGAGGGGAATAGGGTGAAAGAGGGAGGTAGGGACAGGAAGACACAAGTGATGGGATAACAATGGTCACGTAATCTGAATAAATTATTTTTAAAAATAAACTTAAAAAGAAATCAGTTTGGGGTGTCAAGGTGGCTCAGTGGTAAGGATTAATTGTCACCAAGCCTGCAAGCGCCTCACAGATGGCATGAGCTTAACCTCTTCAACCTTTATGATGAAAAAAGAAGAAACTGACTCCTGCAAGTTGTCTTCCATACAAAGCAATGACAGATATGCACATATATGCATACACAATTACATAAAAATGAATTTGTCACTAGCTCCATAATTCTCTACATTCTTCCCTACTTCTTAGGAATGAGATGGTTTCTATTTATTTTTAAGTTATGTATATTCATGTGTCTCTGTGTGGGTATGTACATGTGAGTACAGGGCCTGAGGAGGCCAAAGGCATCCAATCCTCTTGGAGCTGTCATTTCAGTCTACCTGACATGGGTGGTGGGAAATGAGCTTAGGCCCTCTACAAGAGCAGTCGCTCCTCTTAACACCTGAGACATTTCACTAGTTCCTAGATTCTGTTTTTTTTTAACACACACACACACACACACACACACATTTTGTGGATTTTTTTCCTCTTCAAACAGAAATTAAATTCTCCCGATCATCAGTTGTATAATTTGTATAAAGTTGTGAACCTGCTCTGTCCACTATGTGCTGACACTGTACCAGACACCAGTACACACTGAAGAATAAACAGATTATGTCTGTACCCCTGCTGAACTCGCTACTTACAACAGCTCCCATCTTGTGTCGAGGGCAAGACGCATTACCAACCAGCTCAAGTCCTAAACCTACCCCTGGCATAGCAGACACTATAAGCCCCCTCTAGATAAACCACAGCAACATTGTTAGACAATTAACGTGGACATAATCCTTTACTCTGCACCCAAAAGACAACAGGTGAAACCTGCCAACAAAGACATATGGAGTGTACCACCAAATGGTGCTATAACCAGCACACCACACAGTGCAGCTACAGTGCAACAGCAGCGCCCTTGTAATATGGAGCCTGTAGAGCATCTGTATGTATACACCATCAATGTATAGACTTTGAATATGGCCACCTTTTCCTATCCATGAGTTACTTGGCAGACTGACGACCTATCAGAAGCTTCCTGATGTTCACCAGCACAGTAAGCAGACATGGGAGTCAATTGTACCGGCCATGCAAGCCACACTTAACACTGTGCCACCTGCTTACAATTATAACACAAAATACTGAATATCTACCTATAACCTTATCTTGGACATAGGGGCACTAAGCAAGAATGAAGGCAGTTCTATTAGCCTTCTTTAACTTGTTAAAACTCTGTCAAGCTGAATGCCCATGGGTAGAGAAATGAGTTTTTGCCTACACACTCATCTGAATGGGATGAATAGGAATTCATATGAATTCATATGAATCACAGAAACTGGAGGATTTACAGAATGTGAAGGATTCCACAGAAATGGACTCAGGGTCTGGGGATGTAATTCTGTTAGTAGAGTGCTTGGTTTGCATAGAAATCTCAGAGTTCAACATGCATCAGGGCATAAACCAGGTGAGGTAGTATTTGCCTGCAATCCCAGATTCAGGATCTGGAGACAAGAAGACCAGAAGTTCAAAGTCATCCTTGGCTACATAGTTTGTTTGAGGCCAGCATAGGACACATGAGACCCTGTTAAAAACACACCAAAATCTCAAAATCACTCTCTCACACACACTCTCCCTCCCTCCCTCCCTCCCTTTTCCCTATCCAGGGAAATTATGTG
This sequence comes from Acomys minous, assembly GCF_964271855.1. Taxonomy (NCBI): domain Eukaryota; kingdom Metazoa; phylum Chordata; class Mammalia; order Rodentia; family Muridae; genus Acomys; species Acomys minous. Next base: position 13,526,187 of record NC_140485.1, read on the forward strand.
ATCAGGCATCAGTAAAGACTTCAAATGCAGATTATTTCACTCTTCTCATGGATGAGTCTTAATTATAGCCACAAACAGTTCATACTGAAACCAACAGGAAACCCCTTCCCATCACATGAAAACGCGGTAAATCACAGCAGTCATCTTAAACTAGCACAAAAAAAGACAGTTTACTTTGCAGCAGAGTCACTTTAGAATAATCCTGTGTTACTCACAGATACCATACATGCAGAGACTTTGAACCAAAGAGGCGCCATTCCCAGCACCTCTGGCTTGTGTCTGTACGTGCTCTAATGCATCACCCAATAGTTATTATGTGCTGCTGATCAAGCAGGATCAACGTAAAACTACAGTCTAAGGAGTCTGCTTTAACATTAAAGAGTAACCACACCTTCTCCGACGTAATTTAAGGGAAGCCCGCCCACAGTCCTCTCCCCATAGAAACTCAGAAGTGTTAAGCCGTGCGTGGCTTTAAGGCTGATAATTCATGCAACATCTTTGCTTGGCCTGGCTGAAAACACAGACCTGACTGCCCTCAACACCCATCAGCTTTACTGTTCCTAAGACAATTCTGAAGACAATGTATCTTCATCATTTAGAGAAGCTATTTCAAACTATGAGAGCTACTAACGCCGACAAGCCGCAAAGCAATGTTAAGTAGTTTGCAGATTGAGTGTGGAAAGCCCAGAAACCCCTTATGGAAACTTGGACCAATCACACTGATTTGATGTCATCAAACAGCTTCTAAAACCTTTTATCACTTTCTCTCCCTCCCCCACTCCCTCTATTCAAACCCTGGGTTATGACACATGGCAGCATCTACTTCACATGGAATAACCCCGCTTGCTTTCACTTTGGTTTTAACATAATGATGCAGAAGGCTTCCTACTTAAATGCATTTATTTGTGGTTAATAAGCAATGAGAAACATTCACTGAAAACAGAATTAAAATGTACTCTGAATGGCTGTCACTGTGGAAAATACTTAACCGATCCCTATAGGGTGTGACTGATGCAGTGGCCTTGTGACTTGCTACGTCACTAGAGATAATGATAGCCACTCCATAGAGTTATCACGAAGACATGCCAAGGAACAGGAATTCAATGTGAATGAGAATTGCCAATAAAAGAACTAGTGCTTTATAAATGTGGCCCCCTCACATCCCATGAAAGTTTTCACTTATCAGGAAAGTGGGACGGAGGGGAGGACATCCTATTGGGACTTTAGGTGAGAGAAGCATGGGAGAATTGGGGAAATAGAAGGATCCAGAGGGTCCTAGAAACCTACAAGAAGAACATTATGATGGGCGAATCTGGGCCCAGGGGTCCTGCTCAAACTATGACACCAGCCAAGGACAATACGTGCAGTAAACTTCAAACCCCTACCCAGATCTCGCCAATAGACAGGACATTCTCCACAGTTGAGTGGAGAGTGGGGACTGACTTTCACACAAACGCTGGTGCCCCATATTTGACCATGTTCCCTGGATGAGGAGGCCTGGTGGCACTGAGAGGAAGGATAGCAGGCTACCAAGAAGAGACTTGATACCCTATGAACATATACATGGGGAGGAAGTCCCCCTCAGTCACAGTCACAGGGGAGGGGAGTAGGGGAAAAGCAGGAGGGAAGGAGGAATGGGAGGATACAAGAGATGGGATAACTATTGAGATGTAAAATGAATGAATTAATAAAAAAATTTTAAATCCCTCCTAATAAATAGCTTAACCAAGGATTTGAAAAAAAAAAAGAATCATCTTCCTTTATATTCCTATTTGAGTAAAGCTACTTGAAAAGAAGTTAAATCATAGAAACAAAAAAAAATTTAATAAAATGAGTTATGTAACAAAATAAATAAATAAATGCGGCGTCCTGACCTATAGATTGGAAGAGAAGGATAAGGGACTTCTTCATGGCTCTAGTGCATAGAAAATCCTTTTTCCATTTTGTTCAACAAAGTAACCCAACAAAAAGCAGTATGATAACTCTCCCTCCAGGAAGGAGTAAATCAAGGGTGCTTTCCTGGATTACATATTGTAATTGTACTCTTTCTCTTAGACAGATTCAAAATTTCTTGAGTTCTTTAGATATTTTGGATATTAGCCCTTGGGCAGATATAGGGTTGGTGAAGTCCTTTACCCAGTCTGCAGGCTGTCGCTTTGTTCTGTTGACAGTGTCCTTTGCCTTACAGAAGCTTTTAAGTTACCTGAGGTCCCATGTATTCCTGATCTTGGAGCCTGAGCTGTTGGCATTCTGATCAGGAAGTTGTCTCCTCTGCGAATGAGCTCAAAGTTCTTCCCCACTTTTTCTTCTAACAGATTTAGTGTGTCTGGTTTTATGTTGAGATCTTTAATCCATTTGCACTCTAGTTTTGTGCAGGGTGATAAATAAGGGTCTATTTGCATTTTTCTACAAGTAGACACCCAGTCAGACCAGCATCATTTGTGGAAGATGCTTTCTCTTTTCCATTGTATGGTTTTGGCTTCTTTGTCAAAAATCAAGTGTTTAGGGTTGCCTTGCCAGTCCACAGAAGAAGAGGAAACAGACATTCCAGATGAGACTTGATAGGCTAAGGTCAGATGTTAGGGAAGGAAGGCTCCCTTTTCTGAGGATTAGGGGAGGGAGGTATGAAGGACATAGTGGGGGACATGGAGATGATGAGAGAGGGAGCTACAATCAGGATATAAAGTGAACAAATAAAAAATAAATATAAAATAAAATTGAAATGCACAATAATACAAAAACAAAAAAAAAGATTCAAAAGTGCTATGGACTCAGAGTGAAGCTCAGCAGCAGTGGCTTCCCCAGCAAGTATAAGGCCCTGTTTTCAATGGCCCAAAAGGAAGGAGGCCCACTATGCCTTCCCTATTTGATATTTTTGTGGATTCTCTATAAAATGTTCCCCCAAGGCTCTTCTGCTCAAGGCATGGCCTCCAATGGTACAACTAAGGGCTACGGAGATCCTGAGGACTGACCACAGGAATGGGTTGCCATCGCTGACGTCATACCTGCATAGGCTAGTCATAGGAGGTAGGGCCTTGTTGGGAGAATCGGCCCATGGGCACTGGATGGATGTTGAGGACCATCTCTTGTCTCTGTCCTTACTAGGCTCTCCTCCCATTTCTTTATTCTCTCCCTCCATCCATCCCTGCATAAGTAGCCTCTTCACCCCACATGGTGCTCTGCCAGTCCTAGGTCCCACACAAGGAGCTAGCTAACTCTCGGCCCAAACCATAAGCTAAGCGAAGCCTTCCCTTTAAGCTTATTACTCTCAGTTAATGTTTCAAAGCAATAGGAATTTGACTAACCCACACATCAGATACCCATTTACAATCAGACATATATTTCTTCCAATACGTTAACATCCTTCCTGATTCACACAATGTGCCAAGAACTCCTGTTTTCTTGAATTTTACCGCAGATAATTTAAATTGAAGCCATTTTATGTGAAGAATTTTTTAAATGTGCCCGAATATGAAGCAAGAATCTGTATCTTCTCGTTATCATTTTCTCCATATGATTTTTATCACTAACCTCTAAGGAAATTCCTCTCTTTGTGCTTGGATCCTAATATAACACCTTAAGTGAGTCACAAAACACATGAAAAAAAAAAAAGTCCCTTCAGACTAATGTGTTGTACCTAGTTCACACCACTATATCTGATGGGCATTTTGCCTAAAATAACGAAGGACAGAATGGTAACACTGTGCGGTGACATGAACCAGGGACCCGAGAGTTCAACCAAAGCCAAGTCCACACACTGTGGGATGATCCTACTTGATAAGCAACTGGAACACTTAGTCTCATTAGATACCAGCTTCCTGGCACTCAAGTAGGCCTTGAGAAGAAGAAGAGGCAAAGGATCCTGAAGGCAAGGTGAAGAAAAATGGTTAACAATAAAAGTATTGCTGATTGCAATGTAACCTTCAGGATGCCGAGTCCAGTAATCCCTTAAAGACCAGATAATAAGGCCTGATTGCTTTTTGAATGTCACAGGTGCCTGCAAGAAACAGCCTGTAAATTGCCAGTGCAATTTATGTACAAGACGTCCAAAGTTAATTTCTAAAGTCTAAACCACTGCTCCCTCCACTCTCGAGTCTGTCAAATTAGCCCTTTATTTTCTGCATCCTTTATATGACCTTTTAAAGCCTTAATTCCACCATCTAAGAATGATTTTGTAAGTGCATCATCCTCTTGGGGTTGTTGAGAACTATATACAGCACATCGATCACTCCATTGCTGGTGTTAGCTTCCTGAATAATGGCCACTGGTACCCTTCATATGACTTCTTAAAAAATTACCTATGAGAGATGACTGAAGACACAAGAAAAATCTAAAAAAAAAAAAGTCTTCCCGATGGCTATCACAACTGGAAATTTTATAGACATATTCTGACATTATAAAGTATATATAATTGAAGCAATTTACCAGAGTAAGACCAAAAAAAAATAAATCATCCTATGAGCAGAGTCTTCACTTACAATATCTGCTGCTAACTGGCTTTAAAATGCTCTCTACTAGCCGGGCCATGGAAGTGCATGCCATCAATCCCAGCACTAGGGAGGCAGGGGCAGGTGAATCTCTGAAATCAAGGCCAGCCTGGTCTACATACAGACGGAGTTCCAGGACATCGAGGGCTACACAGAGAAACCGGGTCTCGGGAAACAAACAAACAAACACCACTGACACTGTCTCTCTTGTGGTCCTGTAAAATCTAGAACTCTAATCTGAATCCCAGCAAAAGTTAGGTTATGTTCCTTCTCAGCCTTGCCCTTTTTCTCAGACCATGAAAACCTAGGCTGGCCTACAGGACAAATAGAAACTGCTTGGAGAAAAATCACCCCATCACAGAGCAGCCAGCATTCAGCTACAGCCGGCCATGCTACATCCTGTACCCAATCCAAATCAGCAGAACCATCTATCGACCCATGGCTGACCTTAGATGTGCTCAGTGATCCGCACAGGGTCACCAGAGCATGCAGCTCATCCACTGAGTCTATAAAAGGCTACGTTTTGCCACAGCAATGACTAAAGTCACTAACATTTTCGCTTCCCGAGGATGAGCCCCTCCAGATTAATACTCACCACACTAAGGTCTTCAGGCACGACTTCCTTCAAACGGTCACTGGGCAAATATGGGAAGGGTCAAATGAGAACGGAAAATGCTGTTCCAGATGTTAGACTCTGCTTAGATATGACATGACGCAAGGTATACAGTAGTAACGTGATGGCTATTTAGTGACTGAATACCTTAAAGTAAACTGGCCCACGTGGCCAGTGCGACATGGAAAAAATGGAATCAAGATGGCAGGACAGAGGGATGGGGACCTGGGCTCTAGACTATATTACAAAATCAAGGTGTGTTTTTATCCCAAATTTCCTTACCATGAACTTCCATCTTCTTCAAGCAACTGTTACTTTGTACTTGGCTATTGAGAATAACTAGAGTAGACCCTCATTCATCACAGAGACCGGGCTCCTTAGACTAACCCCTTTGGACATACCCCCCTGAACGCACAGCTCCAGGATCTTCTCCTCAGCATCTTTCGCAACCCTGAAAAGCGTTTCTCCCACAGAAAAAGAGGCGTTGCTTTTACCTAGACGCAACATAGCAGCTGGCTTTTCTCTGCCCTCCAAAAGCAATGCAGAGCCCTCGCTCACATATCACTCTGCCCGAGGGGCTATAGCTGATTTTCATATTCATCCCTGGTGATGAGCGGAGAGCGAGCTGTGCACAGAAAGACAGGAGATCTAAGTGAGCTCTGCCCCTATGTGCACACGATAAGCCCAGTCTCGTTCACAGAATGAAAAATGTACCTGGCTTCTGTGTTTAGACTCTTCCTCTTGGCTCTTCTTTAAACATCTAATTATGAAGAAACTTTATGTGTTTAGATCTTTTTCTCTCCAGGGGGGAATCCAAAAATCAAATTCGCTTTGCCAACACGGCCAGGAAAACAAATCATTTGCGTTGTGCCTGAGCCATACGGCTCCCTTCACAAACACCAGCAGAGCCTGCACAGCTTTGCTCTCACAAAGCCATTTGGGAGAAGATTTTTTTTTTATGGCAACAGAGGAAATGTTTCTACCAAAACAACACCTACACTTTGCTGGAGATATTTTCAGGAGGTTTCCTCTACTGCTATTTAAGTCGTTTTGCATATGTGGCTTAAAAGTCTGGCTCAAAGTGAGGCTGCTGGGCACCATGGGAAATTTCTTGATCAGTTATTGAATGAGTAACCGGGAGCAGGTCACGTCACCTGGCAAGACCTCAGGCCTAAACAGATCTCAGCCCCTTCAAGAGTCTGAGAAATGATGCAATGATGCACAGTTACCATGCAGATTGCATAATAGGAATTCAAAGAAACCACGGGCAACGGGAGGATCTGCAGCAACTTCAAGGCTACGTTAACTTTAAGGACTTTGGGGAGGCAGGGATAAAGATATGCTGTAGTCAATGTGGTGTGGTGATCAGACTCCACTTCGGGACCAAAAAGGTGGGTGCCAAAGCTGTGTAAGTGAGGCAGACAGAAGACTCAGAGCCTCTCTAGAGACAGGTCTCCATTGTCAGTGAATAAGGTCTGGACCTGCTTTGGAGATACCTTCTGCAAAGCCCGAACCCCAGCTCAGCTTCTCCCTTAGCTCCATCCTGAGCCAGTTCTTCTCTCCACAGCCTGGATATCTAGAGCACTCCCGAGCACACCTCTGTCCAAGACCTCCAGCTTAGAGTCCCTATCCCAGGAAACCCAAATGGAGACAGCACAGACACGTTTGTTGTTTAGGTGAAAAAAAGTAAGTCCCACAGAGGACAAGAAACATGCTCAGTCACACAAGCCATGAGTGGTGATGCTAGAACTGGAGGCCAGTGTCTTCAAACTGCCATTCTCTGTCATTTGATGGCATTTCCACTCTTTTGACTAATAGAATAAAATGTCGGATATTGTCCTCACAGTAGACATCAAGAAGCAAATTAGCACAAGGAGAAACATTGTAATAATAAAAAGGCAACTTCCAGGCTACCAGCAGGCTGTCATTTGCCCTGGTCCAGTAACTAGCAACTGCAATGGAACAGGAGAAGAATGGGTCTGGTAACAGGGTGTGGTGCTATTTAGAGCTTAGGGGCTGGAGCCACCTGATGACAACGGCTCCCTACTTTAACATTTTTCTTATATTATGGTCCCTGCAGAGAAGATGCGATTTATTCTTTTATACCGACTACAAACAGATTTTAGTCCTTCCACCCTCCAACGAAACTTCTTTGAGGTAATTAGAGCCCAAATGTCTTGAGAGAGGGTCAGGGGTTGAGACCCAGCTCAGCTTGTTTGGCATCACATGGATCAATTATCTTCTCTGTGCCTGTTTTCTCATTTCCATCTGACACAATGTAGCCACAGTCCTTTCAGCCCCAAGTGGAATGATCCCACACGAAGACAACCCTTTACAGAACCATCTAAACCATCTCTTCCTTGACATGGGGTTCCAGAATTAAAAGTACAATCTGTGGTCACGGTGAGAAAAAAAAGTCTGACCTCATTCCTCACTCAGTGGACTGTGATCTCATCCAGCAATTCTTAGACTGGATCTAGGGTGGTCTGAATACACAACAAATTCAATTCCTCTCCTTTCCTGTAACCACACACTCTGCCAGATAACCTTCAGGAGCCGTTGTCCTATGTCACAGGCCACACCTGCCTTTGGCCAAGAGGGTAACAGCAAACATGATGTAAGCAAAGGCTTTGGAAGTAATTCCACAGCAAGCTTGTTGCCCTCTGTTCTTGCTCCTGTGTCACACCTAAGTAAACATGCTGGATCTAGTACGCTCAAGGATGAAGGGCACACACTTCAGAAACAAGTCACCTCACTCTTACTGCATAAAGCCACCCTACATTACCAACAGAGACACACAGGTCAACCCAGTTGAGGTTTGCAAAGTTGTCTGCCCAGTCCACAGGGGGCACAGACACAGCTGTCAACTGAAGTCAGCTAAGCCCAGATGGACATCAGGTGACCCTCTAAACTTCTAGGATAGGGACATTTTTAAAAAAGTAAGTATTTTCAGGGCTGGAAAGATGGCTCAGCAGTTAACATTGCTTATTGTTCTTTCAGAGGACCAGGGTTTGGATGCCAACACCTACATGGTGGCTCAAAACCATCTGTAATTCCAGTCCAAGGAGGTCAACCCCCTATCATGACCCCCAGGGGCACCAGGCAGGAGCATGGTGAATATATATATATTCAGACAAAACCCCCATACTCAAAAATAAAATAATTAAGTCCAATTTCATTTTTGGCTGTTTGAAACAGGGTTTCTCTGTGCTTCCTTGACTGTCCTGGAACCTGCTCTGTAGGTCAGGATAGCCTCAAACTCAAGGATCTGCCTGCCTCTGCCTCCTGAGTACTTGGACTAAAGACATGCACCATCGAGCCCAGCTAATTTTTTTTTAATTTTGCAAAGATTTTTTAAATTTTATTTTTAAGTATGTGTATACATCATGGGGGGGGGTGGAGACAGGTATGTGCATATAAGTGCCCGTGGGGGCCGTAGGCATTAGATCCACTGCACTGGGACTAGAGATCCAGCCGGTGGTGAGCTGCCTACAGTGAGTGCCAGAAGCTGAGCTCCAGGCCTCAGCCAGAGCCAGTATGCTGTGCACTCATAACCACTAGGCCAGCTCTCCAGCTGACTGCCTGGAGTTATGGTTGCCTATTATGCAGTTTACTATGGCAATACACAATCCCATTCCTGAGGATGCCTTCAGCCCAACTGTAAGGATTATTTGTAGAATAAGAGCTCAGAGTAGTGTGATCCTCCGTGCTTTCAACACATCAGCACGGCCAAGGCTCTCAAAGTCCCAAGATAATGAAATTGGCTGAACTTCGTCTAACCCATATTTTACACAGCTGGTTTTACCACAGACCTCCAAGTTCAATCCCCAATCAAATTACCCACCAGCCCGCCCCCAACCCTCCCAGCAGCCTTACAGACCAAGTCTAGGCTGAATGTCTATCCAACTTCTTTGCTTACATGGACCATGCATTTTATTTTCTCTTCCAAGACCATTAACAGGCCCTCCAAAACAGAAACAAAAGCCACCACACAAGCACTCTGACATCACAAAACCTTATGCTCATGAGGACATATGATTAGAAATTAAGGGTGAATGATCAAATATCTAAAACCTGGAGACAGTGCAATCATCTGCTCAAATAATCTCTAAAATGTCAATATTCCTGGTAGGCCTTTGCTGACCTGGCCTAGGCTCTCTGTCCACTTCCTCCCTTGATGCCCTGACTCCTACCCCATATGTACCACGCATCAGCAACTACTGTTTTGTTCTGCAACTACTACATTTGATTCCATCAACTGGGCCAGGGGCTTCTGCTCTGAAAGTCTCCAGAGATAGGTCACATGTGATGTGACCCTTAATCCCTGGTTCCACACTCCTTTGACTGAGAAGGAGTCCTCAAAACATGATGGTCATTAAACACAGCAGTTTTCCTTCTGGCTAGGCCTAGGCAACACTAAACCCAACATAGTCAGTGGCCACAAGGTGGCACCATATAAGCTGGTAAATAGAAAAACCCGCTATATATTGACAGTCTTACATACTTCAATTTCAGATGCTCAAACTTGGCACTACATTCAGAAATACAAGCCCAACATAAAATTTGATTTCTACAATGTGGAGTTTCTTCTGCAAAGTTCCCAGCTCTTCTTAGTCACATACAAATCTGAACACCAACAGGATTCGTACAACTAACTTCGTTCATTCTTCACGCACTGGGTCAGATAGTGTTTCGCCAAAGCTTTAACTGGGACCTTCAGACCATGATGCGAGATCTAGCCCTGACGGAATTCACCTGGCATTACTGTTTTTCTACTACAAACACCTACCATTTGGCACTGACTCCATAATGAAAGAGGTCTTTGCTTCTTGCACTGTAGGTGGCTCAGAAATGGATAATCAGTATTGAATGGGGGAAGGTACAAGGCAAGAGGGCAAAAAGGACAGTTGGAAGTTAAAAAAAAAAAAAAAGAATATGTAAGATGGGTACTGACTACCTTTAAGACTGAGGTTTCTGAGTGTTCTCTCTTTATCCTCTGCCCAACCTCAGGAAGAGAAAACTACAAACACTAAGCAACAGAAGAGAGCCGGTGAAGAAGAGACACCTGACCCCTGCATTCGCCAGCCAGAGTGACAGCTATGAATTCAGAACTAATGGAGAAGCAGGCATTTTTAAAGATTTTATTTTTGTCTCATTTGTATTTACGTGTGTGTGTGTGTGTGTGTGTGTGTGTGTGTGTGTGTGTGTATGTGTCTCCATGCAGACTTATGCATGTATTTCAGTGTTTGCAGAGGCCAGAAAGGGAACTGGATTCCTCGGAGGGAGAATTACAGGCATTGAGATCCACACAAAGTGTTTGCTCACTCAAGTTCCCTAGTCCAGTAACTGAGGGAGCTGTCATCTTTAAAACAGACAGTCAGAAATGAGTGCAAACACAACGTGTGTGAGAACTGAAAAGCCTGATGATGTGTCATTTGATTCCAGACCTCAACGCTCAATATTCTTTGGGTGCTTGCAGGGAGAGCTGGAACAGGTGCTGTCAACTTAAAGGTCCTACCAGCCGACACCATGCACTTGAGTGAGGAACTCCTGGCTGGGCACAGTGCAGCCTTGCTCCCCAGGATGGAATTCCATTTGAGCTCTCCTTTGCAGCATCCCTCCCTCCCTCACTGCATCTGAAAACAAGGGCTACATGGGATTTTTACCACTTAGGGAAATACAAAACATCTAGAAGTTGGTTTAACCCTTAAAACGTACAATTAAGAAAAGGCATATTCAGCTGTCGCTTTATCATTCTCTCACCCCATGGAGCTCTTGCACGTGTGTGTGTGTGTGTGTGTGTGTGTGTGTGTGTGTGTGTGTGTGTGTGTGTCTGTCTGTCTGTCTGTCTGTCTGTGTGTCTGTGTGTCTGTGTGTCTTATTTGCATTCCACCTGAAATCCTTTTAAACATTCCATATAGAAGTATAAGGCCTCACAGCTGGCCAAGAGTTACGTGAGGAATGAGACAGCAGGCCTATTCTGTGCCTGACACTCCCTTCTGTGACAGGCCTACAGTGCTGAAACCCTGCTTCTTGGGGGAATTCTATACTTTGGAAACGCTCCAAAAAATCATTTCAGCCTCTCACAGCCTGATTTTCTGCATGCATTCTTTCGAAAACTATCTCCATCCCCTGGGAAGAAAGAAAGAAAACTGATACCAAATTAAACAACGGCAGCCTTCTGAAGGTCTCTCACGCAAAGCTTCACAAATAAAAGTGATTCCTTGAATTTGGTCTCCCCTTTCTCTCCACACAAAGTTAAATCCCTCAAGGTTGTCTATTATTTTCATTTATAAAAGTGTCTCCAGGTAGGCAAGTCAACATGCCTGCTGCAGAAGGAAGCCCAGCCAGATAATCCCCAACCCACAAACCGCAGCGACTAGAACTCCCACAATGCCAAGCAGCGCCCGGCTGGCCCCAGTTTCTTGCCAATGCCGTTCCTTAATTGGCCATGAATAGTTACGGTCAGCCCAGGCAATTTCTGCACCCTGGATAGCATAATCTCCTAAAGCATCAGCTGCAAGCTTAAAGTCCAAATTTTGAAAGAGCATCTAATTAATAATCATAATAATAATGATGAGAGCGGTGCCAGACGGCTGTGGGGATTCTAGTGTTCACAGTGGAAGCTCAGCTAGCTGAACCAAATTACTCTCCTTCTGTCCTTCCAATTCTTTCTATCACTGTTTTTTTTTTCCTTTTTCTTTTGAGACGTTGTCATTATATATCTCATGCTGCCCCGGTTCTATAAATTTAGTGTGTGTGTGTGTGTGTGTGTGTGTGTGTGTGTGTGTGTGTGTGTATGTGTGTGTGTATGTGTGTATATGTGTGTGTGCACATGTGTGTATGTGTGTGCATGTGTGTGCATGCACATGTGTGTATGTGTGTATGTGCATGTGTGTGCGTGCACGTGTGTGTATGTGTGTATGTATGTGTGTGTGCATGTGTGTTTTAAATCATGGTCTCTTTGCACAGCAGTTGAGGATGACCTTAAACTTCTTATCCTCTTGCCTCCACCTCCTAAAGGCTGGAATGGTCTATTTAGTAAAGAAATTTTCTGGAACTACATAGTACTACAGGCTGTGATTTCAAAATTCAGAGTCTAGTCACTAACCAACATTGACTGAGCAAAGACACTGTCCAAACATAAAGATCATTGCTAACGGCTGCCCCCAAGGAAAGCACAAGTCTAATCAAAATGATGTCTCCAAATGAATCTGTTGCATCTGTGGAGCAAATAGTTCCTGCGTGCTTGGCCCACACTGCATGCCATAAAGACAAGGCTGTATCGAACCTCCCTTGCTCTTGTGAAACTTCATCCTGGATGGGGCATCCTGAAGAGAAGATACAAGAGAATGGTCTGGATACCAGAAGATCCTAAAGGCAAGATTGCACATCTCGGGGACTGTCATATTAAAACAGGAAAGTAAAACAAGACCATACATACATGGCCAAAAATGTAAGGAGATTAGGGTTTTTTTTTTTCTTAAAAATCTAAAGACATTGATTGTAAAGAAAGTGACTCAGTCATCGAAAGAATGTGCAAAGGCCCTGAGACAGGCACGATTGAGTAACAGCACTCAGCAAAGATAGCCAGCAAGGCATGCGCAAGGTAGGTAGCAACAGATACAGTCAGAGGCAACCAGGAGGGATTGTGCCAGCCCACAAGACCCTTCTTAGGGCTTTGGCTTATATTCTGAATGAGACAGGAAGCCACTGCAGGTTCAGAGCAGAACGACATTATCAAACACATTTTGAAATACGCACCCAGGCTGCTTTGTCTGGAATCCTCTGCAGGGGGCTGAGAACACGCTCGGAGAGAACAGCCAGAAGTCTCCTAGAGAATCCAAGCAAAAGAAACCAGGGGTCAGACCAGAAGGTAACGGTGAAGGCGATCGAAACCGGCTGCCCTTCGGACACATTTTCACTGTCAAACGGGATCACATACTGACAAACTGGATGTCAGCACCTGAAGACGCGCATTGGTTTTGTTTGTTTTGGGGTATTTGTGGGACAGATATTTATTTTGCTTTTTTCTGCTAAAATGATGCCTTAGTTTATGTCTTAGACATCTCCTAAAAGTTTCAGTGTTTGAGGCTTGGTCCTCACTCAGTACTAATGGGAAATAGTGGAGCCAAGTCATAGGTGGCTGGGGATGAGCCACCAAAGGGGATATGTGACACTCTCTGTTTCTTTATTTCCAGGATGCTATAGGAGAACAGCATCTCCAACAAATATTCCTGGTATCAACTTTCTGACTCACCAAAACAAAACCAACGGACTAAGTGATCAGGGGACTAAACTTGGGAAACTCTGGCCCCCAACAAACTTTCCTTCTTCTAAGCTGTATTCTTGGGGATTTATCTAGTGATGGGAAGCTGATTGATGAAATGCTCAATAAAACTGAGGAGTTAGTCACAGGGCTTGTAGTTCTAACACGAATTTATAGCTCCAGGCAGGCGCGCTCTCTCTCCAAGCTCACAGTCAACCTGAGCACTGGAGGCCGCAGGCACACTGCCCTGTCTTCCCACTGAGAATCCAAGCATTTTCATATTCGGGCTCTCAGTCTATTTTCCCTGCCTCTCTTCCCCGCCCCTCCCTCTTCTAATGCCCGCCCCCACCCCGTACATCCATATCCCACGTGCTTTTGATAGCTCTGGCCTCTCTCTCTCTCTCTCTCTGCAAAACTACCAACCGCAGAGAAAACGATGGCTCCAATTACGTATTTTATGATACGATGCCAACACTCAGTCCCTGTAGCCTGTCTCCACAGGAGCTTTCTACAGCCCTTCACCCTGTCGCTCCCTCTCCTCCCCACATGCCTCCATTGCCACTGGGGTCCAAATGCACATTCTGCTATTCTCACTCTACATCTCCTATATAATATTCTCCCAGCCTAGAAAGTCCCCTCCTCTCTCTCTTGCACAAGTCTTCTTAAATGCACTTGTCCATGCACGCTGCTCACATTCCGTCCTCTATAAAAACACTCCATTCAGGTACCACACCACATGTCCGTCCGGCACTGCTGAGCAGAGATTTGCTTTAAGAACACATGCCAACTGTATCCACTTTATACCCTCCTCCAGGACAACAGAGCATTTTAGATGTGTTAGGTCTTAGGCAGGGACATTGTCCAAAAAGGACGTCTTGCCTTACCTCAAGATGGACTACAGAAGAATTCTTTTGTAGTTAGAGAAAAGCCAGCATTCCTCAGGAACTTGTAATATGGGTTCCCATCTGCCACAAGGAGTCACTTCCCTTGCCTCTGCTGGAAGTGACATGCGGCTGCTCTGTTCATTGACATATACCTGCAGTTGTACATCAAACCCCATGCTTGCCTCTGGGCTCCCTCAATCCCTATTCACAACTCTCTGCTGTATATTCCAAAGCCTCCATGCTAGCATCCTGGCCCTTCTCACCTCCTTCTCTACCATAAACTCCCAGGCCAGCCACAACTCAGGGCTTCCCTACCCTCAGCCACTTAGCCTCCTTATAACCTGCTAGTCTCGCTATTCTTTCTTGGTATTCTCTCTTCCCTTGCCGATAGCCTTAGCCAGGCCTGGTCTGCTTCTTTTTCTTTCTTTCTTTCTTTCTTTCTTTCTTTCTTTCTTTCTTTCTCTTTCTGCTCTGGACTATTCCAGAAATCTCTGGTTGTTTCTCTATCTCTCTGTGTCTCTCTCTATCTCTGTCTCTCTGTCTCAGTCTCTCTGTCTCTGTTTCTGTCTGTCTCTGTGTCTGTCTCTCTCTCTCTCTCTCAGTCTCTCTGTCTCTGTTTCTGTCTGTCTCTCTCTCTCTCTCTCTCTCTCTCTCTCTCTCTCTCTCTCTCTCTCTCTCTCTCTCTCATCCATAATAACAAATCTTCCCCCAATCATTGAGCAGTCATTTTGGGGCTTCTTTACTGCACCCCTCACACACAATACAGCTACTAAATGACTTACTTTAGTGACAATAAGTGACAAGTCCTCTCTTTTTACCTATTTACCTAAGTTACCTGAAAATAGGGACTGAAAACCCCTGAGAATTCTGAGTATTGTCTTTGAGTAAGATGAAACCACAGTTACTTCCTACTCCATCTTTCTGTGCCCCCATGCCATTTGACTCATCCACTACTGTTCTTTTTTGACAAACAGCATGACACAGAAAAACAAAACTTATACCTAGGCTTATCTCATATGGTAAATGGCATCTGAAATCTTAACAAGTAATTGGCTTCATAGGACAACCACTGGAGAGGGAATGAACTGGTCTGCTGCCCACCACAGATCTGCCATCACTGAGATCTCAGGGTATAGAACTGGGGCCACAGGATGATAGACGCAAAAATGAAAAACCTAAAGGCTTTTAGTCAACCACTTACACCCCAAACAGGAATCCCTAACACCATGCTTCTTCTTCCCCATCTTTATGTATTATGTTCCTCAGAGCAAAACGTCACTGACGCTACCACCAATGGCAGAGACTGCCCAAGAAACTATGTCCTCAAGTTCCCTAAAAGAATGGAGGGCCCCAACCTGCCAGGGTAATCTCCCTTTTTCAAGGCAACTGTCTCCTATTTTAATTGACATGAATAGCAAATACTTGTGGGTGCCTAACTCAGAACAGGGCAGCCACATTCCTTTGTTCTCTAGAGCCTGGGGCAGAGGAGAGGCAGAACCTATGGCTCCTCCTCTCAGGAAATGCATATGCACTGAGAGCTGAGATATCAGTTAGAAGTTGCCAGATAGGCTGAAGAAGAAACAGAAAAAAGAGCCTTCCTCCTTTTCTCTCTTTTCTTTTTGTTTTTCTTTCTTTGTTGTTTGGTTGGTTTGATTTGGTTTGGTTTGGTTTTGGGTTTTGGTGTTTGGTGGTTTTTTTGTTTTGGTTTGTTTTGGTTTGGTTTTGGTTTTTCGAGACAGGGTTTCTCTGTGTAGCCCTGGCTGTCCTGGACTCAATTTGCAGAGCAGGCTGGCTTCAAACTCAAAGATCTACCAGCCTCTGCCTCCCCAAGTGCTGAGATTACAAGGGTGCACCACCAGGCCCAGCTGAGAGTCTTTTTTCTTAAGGGCAGAGATGGACACTGGGCCAAAAAGTAGAAAAGGTTGGCATTGCGGCATGTGAGAGGCTGAGGCAGGAGAATCCCAAATTCAAAGCCAGTCAAGGAATCATAAGAAGAAGATGTTCTCCCAAAGAAATGAAACAGTAAAATAAAGAAGGAAGGAAAGAAGAGAGGGATGAAGGGGAAGTTCAGCTACACTGGGGACAACAACAATAACATGTTGTTAAAGCGAGGAGGAGAGTGAGTACAGGAAAGTTAGTAGGCAGAAGGTAAGGTGGGTGGAGCTTTCTGGCCCAGTAAATGTTGAGTTGGACTGGCGGGCTGTGAGAGTTCCACCAAATAATCCTGAGTGCACTAACTGTCTCCACTCAGCTGCCAACCACAAGCATGGTTGTTTTGAAACAACACACCTACCCTAAGCCCTTCAAGATTAAAAAAAAAAATCCCCACACACTTGCCCCTCTGAACCATAAATGACTGCTGGACAGACAGAAACAAGCAGGAGTATCTCTTGGGAGCCATAGACAATTGATGATTAACACTTAACTAAAAGTGTCCAGTTTCCAGAATGGGGAATAGTAGTGCTAAGGACACAGGAGAGTAGGTGCCCAAGGGGGGAAAAAAAAAGGTAATTGCAAATTACATGGCACTCATCTTGTTAAGATATCAAGTCCATTTTCTCTCTTTTCAAGCTGGGCCCTATGGCTGGAGTGACCTACAGGATGTAGTGGGACTTGTCATCCAGGTCTACAGGATGTAGTGGGACTTGT
Organism: Acomys minous; assembly: GCF_964271855.1. Taxonomy (NCBI): domain Eukaryota; kingdom Metazoa; phylum Chordata; class Mammalia; order Rodentia; family Muridae; genus Acomys; species Acomys minous. Next base: position 13,543,089 of record NC_140485.1, read on the forward strand.
CATCCAGGTCTCCCCAGTTCCATTCTTTAGTGACTTCTGCTTCTGCTTTCACAACGGTCCCCCTCGACACCTAGTCCCCCTTCTGTAAGCCGTCTAATCCGCATGGAGGGGGCAGCGCTGAAAACACGGAAGGTGCTCTACTGGCATCATCAGTGGACTCAACTGCTCATGCTCACTGAGCCATCTCAACCGTTCCGACTCAGCCTCACAAGGTGCAGTGTTGCCCAGCTGAGACCTGTCAACCCACAGACACGCCAAAGGGTGGTTGTTGTTTCAAGCCTGTGAGTTTGGTGTGTTCTGTTACAGAGCAAGAGAGGGTGAAAGCAGGAAAAGACCCAAATCCATAGGATTCTGAGTGATAAAGAGTACTAAGGATTAGATTACCCTTTTATCCTTGGCCGTGAGTCCAGGCATTCCTCCAAAGGCTACCGGACTACAGCTAAATCCTGTGTGTCACTCCACCTCAAAACCATCAGGCAATCTCACAGCCCGACCCTCACCTTCATCTTCCTGCCCGGTTCATGGCTGTCCTTCAAAACACAACTCATGGAATTGCCTGTCACTCACCAGCCTCTTTGCCTTTCTCTGACAGACTTAAGTGTACCCTCACTTAGATACACACATAGCCCCCTATATGCTAATAATCATGACAATTAACTGTTTAGACTTCTATATTCCCACCGTACTGTGATTTCCTTGAAAGCGCCGATCAAGTACTATTCATTAGTGAGTCCACAGTGCTCAGCAAAGTACCTGAGTCACCAGGGTCCCTGCAGGATGAGCCTTTTTTGTTGCTGTAGAGCCTCTTTCTGTGCGCTGAAATGGCTCTCTCAGCAACTATTAAAAACTCTCAAAAAGTGGCATATAACTCACCAGAGGAGTGAGGCATGTTAGGAACTAAAAAGGAGAATGCATACTTATCTAAAATTAGAATACATGAGCTAAATCGGAGATTTCTGCATGGACAGATCCATTCTGCCCTTCTGTTTCCATGTACTGCATAGTTTTCATCTTACACGGTTAAGTACATTCTAACTTGCTGTACGCGTGGTCATAATAAGGCAGTTTCTCATTTTCTATTTACTGTTCACATGAGGCTTCCCATAGAGCAGAAAAGGCAGCATCCTAATTACAACTCAAGGCATCTGTCTGAAATATCTTTTGGGATGAATGAGACTCTTTCTTACGGTAGGACAGGCTCCATGCTGAGCATCCTTCGAGCTCGAGGACAGCATGGCACCATCGTGCATATTCACAATGTCTCTGGCTGTTCCATTTCACCCAAGTGTTTAGGAAGCAAAAGACTCCAAGATGGTACCTTAGTCAGGGTCCGGGCAGGAAGCAGATGAGAACTTGAACACATAACTAAGGGGGAGTAAACTTGGGGGATTTGCCAGACATGACAGAGCTTAGGAAAGCAGCCAGGGAGCCAGGGAGCATGACATAGCTTAGACCTGAAGGAGAAGAGACAGGTATAGTAACCCACGGGGCACTGCTGTAACAGAAAGCCATGTGATAGATTGTGTACCTTCCAGGAGGGAGAGGTATTGTCATCTGTTGATAAGAGAAATCAGAGGGAGCAAGCACCCCAACCTAGCAACTCTCTCCTCATAGATCCCCTTAGGAGCTCACAGCAGTCCATGGATGCAGCAGCTAGCAGCAGCCTAGGGAACTGGAGAAAAAAAAAGCTCGGGAGGGTCAGAGGAGTTAACATCCTTTATTTGCAGGCTCACATTTACTTCCTTCCTGCTCTTGCTTTTCCCTTGGAAGAACACTGGGCATGTAAGTGTAAATAAAACCTAGTCCGGTGCTTAGCATATGGGAACAGCAGATGCCTGGCAGCTTGGCTCAAATTCTTCTGCGTAGTGTGCATGGAGTGACCCACCCAAGTCCCTGTACCTGTCCAGTGACTCGGAAGAGGAGCTATTCTAGGAGCTCGCACTCTCCTGACAGTGCGCCTTTCAGCCACACACACCAGTATAGGAGCTTGCACAAGACCTCAGACCACAGAGGTTGGTAAACAAATGGTCCGGCTCCTACTGCCCAGTCTAACAACTCCGAAACATACTCCTGTTTCTAAAGGACCCAGCCCATGGGAGATCACTTGCCTAACTGGGATCAGCTAATTAGCCCTTTTTATAGTTGCCTTTCTTTTCCAACTGCCCCTGACCCCTAGTGACAGATGCAGGACCCTCCTGAGTACTTTGTATTCTCCCAAGCCTGGCTCGAACCAGTTTTAGAAGACCCCAAGGTAAGGTGCTGTCTATAGTGTTTACTTGGAAGGGAAGAAAAACATGCTCGATTTGGAATCAGAAAGCCAGAATTCTGCACAGCTGCGTGGCTTTGGCCCCGCCCTGATGGCCAGCAGAGATGCCAACCCAGAACTCGGCGTTCTCAACTGTCCTGTGCACTCTCTGATAACAAGGCAATCTCTAAGTTCCTGCCCAGCGTCCAAGTTTACTAAAGCTTATTAGAGAAACAAATGATAAGGCTCAAATACAAACTGTCACAAAGCTACATTCTTTGCCGTAGTTTCTAAAACTTATGTAATTCAGAGAGAGAGAATCTGAGTTTTGAATCATGCTAAGATAAACATTAAAAACTAAAAATTTGCCTATCCGCCAAATAGCAACTAGACGCAATTTTCAACCAAATCTCCTAGATTTGACAGCATAAAAAAATAATTTTCACTTATAAATCCCCCATAAACATCTCTTGACCTTTTTGTTGTCTTATGGCTGGAGATAAACTCAGGCTCTAGCCTAGGCCAAGCAAGTGCTCTGTCACTGAAGTACAACACCAGCCCTATAGGCAATTTTTAATCCACTTTACTTTGCGCTTGATTTGGGTAACATTTTCTGATATTTTTGAGAATCCTGCCCAGGTCCTCCTATGGGACAAGCTGGCATTCTATCAGTAAACAAAGCGCCAATATTTTGATGTGCACTCATACGGTGACGGAATGGGAGGTTTAGGCTCATGTGAGTCATTTTCACAATACCCTCCTACTCTAGTATTTCTTCTTAAAATTGAACAGAATAGAGTAACCTCACATTCTATAACTTCCAGTATTTAACTTCTGGTCTTGGGCGTTACTGCACTTTGCCCAGTGCCCCACTCTACAGCAGTGCCCATCTGCTCCCTGGCAAAGGTGCTGGATCCTAACCATCCCAGAACTAATTCTTAAAAAGGAGACTTGGTTGCTAGACACTCAATGGCATAAGATGACATATTCCATTTTCAGCTCTCGCATTTAAGCCAACGGCAGAGATCATTCCAGTGACCACTCATAAGTGTGGCAGGGCGACAAAACTTCTTAGGACTATTAGGAAACATTCCAGGCAACCCGAAAAAAGCTGGGAAGGACACCAGGTGGGGGCAGAAGTGACTATCGGGGATTCCCAAGTTCCTTTGCTTGTCTTCTAAGCCAGCCTGTTCATAATAAATGTACCTTGTGTAACCATGTGTTAAGTCACAAAATACCAAAGAACTTTCTGGTAGTTCTGCAGGGACTGTGGGGGCTCTTCCCCCTGGTCTTGGCATGTAAGAAGCTGTGAGGTCTAGAGACAGGCGACGCAGCCTGGGAACCAAGGAGAAGTTCTAAATTTGTGCTTTATAGGAACACTATCTGAAAAATGGTTTCCTTCCAGCTTCCTCCAAGATGAAGGATTGTCAGCTGTTTTTCTGTGATAGCTGAATAAGGAGGTGATGAGGTCATACAATGTCATTTGCCTAAAAGTTACATATTAAATATCACAATTATAAGTTTGAACAAAGTACAAGTGCTAATTTTATGTACATAAAAAAATCATCAAATTGCTAAAAGTATTAACTTACCAAGACAGAAAATATTGAATTACCTTGGAAATGTTAAAAAGTGAGTAACACTCATCTATCTAATAATTGTTATAGGTGGTTCTCAAAGTCAGGTACATAACAGAAGTACCTGGAAACCATAAAATTTCCAAGGCCCCAGACATACACACCAAGACCAATCAGAACATTCTTTTAAATGCTCAATAGCAACAATATTATTTGAGAAGCAACTCCTATGACACAGTGAGAAATAACTTGTAATATGCTAAATTGACACTAATGAGTCTTAAGGCAAAAGACAGTGTCCTCGCCCCCCCCCCAACCCTTTTCTCTTCCCCTTACATTTGCTCGTCTTTAGCACAAAGTTTCTCACTCCTTGCTTATCTGAAGCTGCCTGCTTCAAGCCACCCCCAGAACTGATACTGATACCTACAAAGGAGATAACTAAGGCTGATAAGGCATCCTTAAGTGCAAAATGTCTGAACCATGGACATTGTGGAGAATGGTGTCCATGAACCCATGGTCTTCACAGGAATGACCTATCCAGTAGAAAAGAAGCCGCCTGGTTGAGACTGAGCTGCAGACTGCTGTCAACACGCTCAGCTCTGGCCCCTTTCCACTTGTGATAGCATTCAAACATCCACCCACTCACTCAAATATTTACAACAATACATCTCGGTCCTACATCCCTTGGAACTTACAAGTTTGTAGAGATAACAGAATTTAAAGGATAACTGCAAGTCAGAAATGTGGAAGCACATGCAGAGCAGACTGATAAGTCCATCACACGGAACCTTTTCCTGTGGGGAAAGGGTAGGCACTCAGTCAGGTCTGCAACAGCAACCTGAGCAACGCCCTGTGAGAGCGAGGGATAAAATCAGGAAGCTGAAATCAGGAAGAGAGAAGGGAGGCCTGAGGTCAGGGCTGAGAGACCATACAGGGCAGCAGCAGGAAGGAGTGTGGGCCTACCTACCCCAGGGCTGGGCTTCCCAATGCTACTGACGGGTTAGGTGACTTGCTGTACAAGACTGTCCTGAGCATTTACAGCATCCACAGCATCCTGTTCCTGGGTCTACTCTTGGACAAAAGCATCAACTTGCTTTATTTTGGGGTTGTTTGCTTGTTTTACAGTCAGTATAGTGTAACACAGTAGTACCCTCATGTGGCAAAAAAAAAAAAAATTATTCCCAGGTACCACAAGACTGACAACAAAACTGGCCCCACTGGAGAACCACTGCCCAGGGGAGTCTTACTTACTCCATGACGGACAGCTGTGCCAGGTGAGTTATGCCTATGATAAGCACCAAGTCAATGGGATGTGTTTAAAACGAGGGTGAGTTTGGAAGCTTCATCTGGCCCAACCAATATTCAGAAAGAATCCAGAAGGCTCAGAACTACCGGAAGTTGTGGAGAAGGCAGTACAAGAAGCATCGAGAACTGCGCAGACTCAGTGAGTCCAGCGTAGCCTCCTGAGAGGGGGATGTGGCTTTGGGAACAAACATGGCCCAACACTTTCCTGTGTGTTCTTGGTAAAAATGCTAAGGGCAGGAGATCTGGGCGGCTGAAAGCTGCCTTATGGCTCAGGATTTCACACAAGTACAAGTTCTTTTAACTTTTTCTTTTAAATATACTATGACTCATGTACCTTTTAGTTAATTTATTTATTTATTTATTCACTTTTACATCTTGATCATAGCCTGGTCCCACCCTCCCTCCCTCTTCCCAACCCCCTCCCCTACTCCTCAGAAAAGAAGAGCCCCTCCACCAACCCACCCCAGCACGTCAAGTCGCATCAGCACCTAGCCCATCCTCTTCCCCTGTGGCCTGGTTAATGTCCTCATTTCATAAGTAAGAAAACAAACACACAGCTGGATACAGGGCTATAGGCCCTTAATGCTGCACCCTCAGCACTCTGGAGGCTGGGGCACAATCATCTCCTTGTTAGCTCACTTCTGATGATAAGGAAGTCATATCTGCTATTGAGCATGCGCTGCTCTCTCACTCTGTACACAAGGGTCCTGTTGTCAATCTGTTAGTGCCAGCTTCGTCACAATTTTGTTCTCCTCTGTTTGTTTTGTGATTTTGATGTTTTAAACAGCCAATAAGACTAGTGTTCCCTTCCAGTGTCTGTATGTGCAAGGCGACTGAGACACGCCTTGTGGAGAAACAACCCCATGACTGTACCCGCACCACACTTCTCATGGCCAGCTATAAATTATAAAGGAATTTTAACATTTTTTTTATTCACTTGGAAATCTTTTACTATTTGGGGAGTGTTACATAATATGCTAACCATATCAATAGCAAAGGAAGAAAAAAATCAGTGCAATCACCTGGTCCAAGGGCGAGTTGCTTGAGTCCAAAGGTCTCTGTTCGTCCATGAATGAAGTCAAGGTAGCACAACCTGGGTGGGGAAAATACCCGCATGGTTGTTTTCACTACACATGTGAAGGCAAGGGCATCGTCCAACTGCGAATATTAATCAACAGCCAGAGCAGCATTTTGGATTATCTGTAACATTTTTTCATAGAAATTTCAGCTGTTTTCATCTCGTGTAAGAACTATTGCAGATAACTGAACACAGTGTGGGGGGTGGGGGGGAGGGGGGCAGGGAAGTAATGCCATTTTATTGTTACTGAAGTGTACATGTTATTAGGACACAAATTTATTTAGGTTTTTTTGGTTTTTTGGTTTTGGGGTTTTTTTTGTTGTTGTTGCTGTTGTTTTTGTGTTTTGTTTTGTTTTGGGTTGGTTTAGTTTTTGGTTTTTTTGAGACAGGGTTTCTCTGTGTAATAGCCCTGGTAGACAAGGCTGGCCTCGAACTCAGAGATCCACCTGCCTCTGCCTCCCGAGTGCTGGGATTAAGGCGTGCACACCATCAGGCCCAGCTTTTATTTAGTATTTTAATAACCATATTTCAATATAAGCTTCCATTGTGGTTCTGATCTGTTTTGCTATTTAAACTAGGTGTGTGAGAGGATGCACCTCCAGTCACAGTATTTGAGAGGCTGAAGGCAGAGGACTGCAAGTTCAAGACCAGCCTGCACTACACAACAAGGATCTTTGTCAAATTCGAAGACAGAGACAGAGACACAGACAGAGAGTGACAGAGAGAGACAGAGTCAATGAGAAGATTAAGCGGGTAAAGGCGCTTGTGATTTAGACTCTACCAGCCTGTCTAAGGCACCTAATCTGAAGCAGGCATCTCATTCCATGAACAAACGACCAAGAGAAAAGAAGGAAAGGAGCTGCCTAGACCCATGCACCCAGGCCAGAAGCCTCATGGTACTGAACATGGACCCCGTGGACTTCCCATTTACCAAGTCGTAAGAATAAAGCAAAATGCACCTCATTCCCCAAGCATGGCCAGTACATGGGGACACGTGACCCTCAAAGTTAAACACTAGAATGTGAGGTTTGTAAACATGCACAAAAAGAAGACAAAAATAGGAGAAAAAAAACCAGAATATCTATATTGATTCATCTTCACTGATGGAAAACAGCAGTGATGACAGGAAAGTTACTATTTACTCAGCATTAGGACCCAACATTGGGTACTTTTCTAAGCAGTTTGTTCATATTACATCATTTATCTTCCAAACAGCTTGTAGGCGTAATGATGAATCTGATTTCAAAGATGAGAAGACAGAGGCCCGGTGAGGATAAATGGGTGATCAAAGATCCTGTCTTAGTTAGATTTCTATTGCTGTGACAAAACACCATGACCTATTGTGATTCAGGGAAGAAAGGGTTTATGCTGCTTACACTTCCAGGTCATGCTCCATCACTAAGGAACTGAACAGAAGCCACCACAGAAGAGCACTGGTCACTAGCTGGCTTGCTCAGCCTACATTTGTTTGGTTTTTTTAACACATTTTTATTGAAAAATAAAATAATTCATATTACATCTCATTTGCTATCCCATCCCATGCATCATCCCATTCCTCCCTCCCTCCCGCTTTCACCCCATTCCCCTTCCCTATGACTGTGACTGAGGGGGACCTCCTCCCCCTGAATATGATGCTAGGGTATCAAGTCTCTTCTTGGTAGTCGGCTATCCTTCCTCCGAGTGCCACTGGGCCTCCCCAACAAGGGGACATGGCCAAATATTCAGCCTACATTCTTAAAGCACCCAGGACCACTGGCCTGTTGGTGGCACTACCCACAGTGTACCGAGCCCTCCCACATCAATCATCAATAAATAAAATAAAAAAAACACACCACAGGTTTTCCCATAGCCAGGTCTGGTGGGAACATTTTCTCACTTGAGGGTCCCTTTTCCCTAATGATTCCAGTTTGTGTCAAGTTGCCATAAAAGTAGCCATCACAAATCTCACCAACAGGAGGTGGTGGAGGTGGGACCTGCACTGTGGCACCCTAACCCAGAGGCTATGCCTTTAAGTGCTCACAGCACTGGAAGGAGTTTGCTCCCTTTTCAATTTGACAGGAGACAAAGTTACAGGTCACAAAAAATTCTCATTAGCAAGGACCCAACAGAAGATGAGCACGTAGAGTTCAACACCCTGTATGATGGCTGACGCAAGCTCTGGTGTAGAATCCAGTTTGGAAGGATAAAAGAAAGGGAAGGAAGAGGAGGAGAGTGAACAACAGATTCTCAGCAGGTCAACCTGCAAGGTCAATAGACAGAGGGAAGAGCAACAGCTAGGCAGAACGCAATGTTTGTGCTCAGGTGTTTCCAGCTACATCTTAGACCCAGAGCAGAAATCAGTCATGGCTCCTTGAACCATGAAAAATCATCAAGACAAGCTATTAATGTCGCCCCAAAGTGTCTTCTAATTTAATGTAATTTCACGCTGCTATGAACCAGCCCGAAGGCACACAGCTGAAGGAAAGAGGCTTAGAGACGGTGAGCTGCCTTCCCAGGAATCCCTTGGAGATCGTGTTTATGAAGAGGTGCCTTAGTTTCTCATTTCAAATCAGCATTCCTCCATTTTGATGGGCAATGATGGAGTGTTCTCAGTGAGTTCAGAGACGTATTGAGCATGTTTTCCTTGCTTGGGTTTTACATAAATTATATATATATATATATATGATCTTACAATTTCTATTTATCTTGAGGGTGAAAAATTGCTCCCTGCTCCCCAAATAGTTCCCTTTGTGCAAAGTCAACAAATATTTCTAACTTCTAAGATACAAGATCAGATAAGTTTGCTCCTAACCCAGAGAACTAAGCCATGTCATGTATATACCACCCATGTGCATTGTGGGAAAAACAACAAACACAGATAGCAACTGCTGTGACAGTACACAATTTTTGCCCTGGGTGGCTGGCAATATTTCAGTAGCTGAAACTAACGCCTGTATCAACAGTTACTCATTTGCTTCAAGGCAGGTAGTTACTTTTCTTTTAAATCCAGAAGAGGATGAAGGAAGAAACATTCTAAAGGCTGCGTGAATCTCAAGGCTAAGTATTTCTTTCCGGTCTCAGGAGTGTGGATGAGCGGCAAGCCTCTGAAACATGAGCATTTTCCCTTTGAAATGACAAGCCTAGGACTTACTATCTCTGGCTTGCAGTAGTGCCTTGAATAGAGCGGGCTCATAAGTGCTCAAGCTGAGCACCGCATTAAAAACCCTCAAAGATCAAGGAAAGCTCATACCCTGCTGGAAGCCCAGACTTCCTCAAAGACAATAAAGAAGAGCTGTGATGGGTGCAGGCTGCAAGGTATCTTCAAATTGAGTAGCAACACGGGTATAAGGAACTCACCTGTTTCCAAGCTCACCACTAGGAACATAATCTTATGTTGAAAAATTCAATACATAAAGCATATTAAAAAAGAGAGATAAGGGCAACAAACGAGAAACAACCAAAACAAGCCCCTAAGGTCACATGTATAGCAAAAGCCAAAACCTCACACCCCTGTATAGAATATGGTTACCCCAACAAACAAAGAACCCACTTGTTTGAAAACAATGTTCTTTCTTTGGCATCTAGTTCCCTGTATGTACAGTCACTAAATCAGAAGGGTAGGCTGTGGAGCTAAACATGTACAAGATGTCAGAGGATTTAAATGCTGATGGGAAGTGGTTTAACTGTCTTGAGCCTGTGGTGTGAAGGTTCTGCTGAACAGAGTTGGGGTGAAAGAAGGACACGAGTCAAACTCTGTCACAGTCACCCACATTGCACCACCACTCTCCAGCTACAGACGATGAGTGTGTGTGTACATGTAGGTGGGGGTGAGGCATACCTAGGCACACCCCTTGCCTCCCTTGGTCTAGCTCTAGCGTCTCCTGAGGCAAACCGGTCTTAAAGATTTCAAAAGGCACAGTGAAATGGATGTTTCTTGTTTCTTTAAAAACTCAGTTGTGTCTCTGAGCTCAAGGGAGCAATCAAAACCCTACCAAATCTCCCTTAGGGGAAATGGGGTCTTGTTCTATTAAGGTTTCTAAAAGGCTGATTTGGGGTAAACAGCACCTTTGTAGGAGCCCAAAATAAAATTGGGGGAAATGGTTAAACAAGCCAGGAGCAGCATTTGTGGTCCAGTTTCTAAATGTTGAGAAATTACAGGCCTCATGGGAGGCCTGAAATGTTATACCAATGTGTATAGGAAACTTTCTTCAAAGCTGTCCTGTTCTAATGAGGAACAGCAACCAAAGCGCACAATTCTTTGACAACAAGACAGGTTAACTCCTGGCAACACAGCCTATGTCAGGAAGATGATGAGCATCAAAGAACCTCCTTATGGGGATAGCTTCAAACGTGGCAAACAAGACACTGGGCAAAATGTCCTCATTTCGGCCACAGACAGAATTCTGCCTAAAAATGGGCAAGCTTGGATGCAGGCAGAGTTGACAGCCAAACTCTGCCAAGACAGGATAAGCAAGTCCTCAGTAGTTCCTGCCTCACAAATATATCTGTCAGATATATTGGGCCAGAAGGCTGAAGATGATGCTTCAACATTATAGAGAGTTTTGGATGATTGTTCAGGCTACGAACTATCTCTGTCTTTTTTTTTTTTTTCCACTTTGAAGCTGATAACCTACACTTCCAGTTCACTCAGGTAATTAAGTTTTATTCCTTCTCAAGTCTCTGATGGTGTTGAAGACCAGATAGTTTAGTTTTAGAATTCGGCTTTGTTGTTTAGGGGCTAAGATGTTTTTAAGTCTAAATAGATGTTGTAAGTTGATAGAGATGAGATGTGACAGATGTTGGTTTTCTTTCAGAATTTTAGACTCACCGAGATAGGAAAGATGTTTTCTGCAAGGTTGCCAAATACAATTATCCAAAACAACTTGAATGTAACATTTATATAATTCCTGATGGTTCTTCTTGCTGTATGTAGTTTTTTATTTATCTGTAATAATATAAATGTATATGCCAAAAATAAAATAAAATAAAATCTTTTTTAAGAACTCAGCTGTGTCATGTGTTTTTCTGGAAACTGTCTTGTGAGAGGTCATGTGATGTTTAGAAAGAATATAAATTGAACCTGACAGACAGTGGGACGCTGCTTTTGCACTGCTATGCCATGTAGTGCTTTACTGGTCTTCACTGGTCTTCACTTCAGAGAGAATGTTCCAGAGAACTTCTCTTGGTACTCCAGTTGAGTCTGATCCCTTCAGCTGAGTCTTGCCTATTCGGCAGAGCCTTGCTGTTTCTGCTGGATGGTGCTACTGCTACAGATTTGGATTGCTGTTTGGTGTTTACTATTGGACTGGACTGCCAGTATCCTGACAATCCAAAGTGGACTTGCCTAAGGAACTACGTCTAAACAGGTCCATAACCACCTTTCCTATTAACACTCTCCCCCTCCTCTGGTTGGTGGATTAGAAGTGAGGTTGGAGTGTTTAAGAACCCTAAATAAAGTGGGTTTATTTTTTAAATCTAAGCCTAAAATCATTTGGGAAGTGAGTCCAGTAAAGGCCAGGAGGAGACTGGGGACATGAGCCAGGAAAATGAAGCAATACAGACTGCTACATCCAGAAAGTTGCGCGGTGTCTGACTCCACTGGGGAACCTGGGAAATGGTGGCAATCTTCTCCATTCATCCAGACAGAGGCAAGGGAGCTAGTGTCTGATACACCAACTCCTACCCATGGATGGGAGTGACTTCTTAGCCCATACATGGATAGAACAGATAGCAAAGAAACAGCTATAAATGAACATAGTTGAAAACTGTCATTAAAGTCTTTAGCACCGATGAAGGGAGCAAAGGAATATATCTGCATCTCTGGGTTCATAACAGCATCATCACATATCAATACCAATATCCAATAAGTAAAGGTATCCCAGTACCCATGATTTGAATGGATAAACAAAACGTGGTCCATGAGCACAATGAAGTAATGTCCAGCCTTGAAAAGGAAGATGTCCTAGCACATGCTAGCAACATGGACAAACCTTAAAGTCATAACTAAGTGAATTATGTCAGCCACAAAAAGAACCTCAGAGAGTCAATTCATAGAGGAAGAAAAACAAAATGTTTATTGCCGAGAGCAGGGAGGGGAAGAGGAAAGTTACTGTTCAGTAGATGCTGTTTCACTTCTTAAAATGAAAAACTTCTGGAAATCAATGGTGGTGATGGAAGCCCAATAATCTGAATGTACCAGGGGCTACTCAATGGTTTTCATAAAAGAACATGCACACAGACAACAATAACGAAAGGGCGAAGGTGGAAGGTATGATGCGCATCTCACCACAAGAAGGGAGATGCCATAAGATTAAAGGGTCTACAACGTCTACTACACAAAGACTTAAAAACAAAAACAAACAACAAACGAACCAAGATCAGGGGAAACTAGTGAGGCCCAGGGAAAACCATCAACAGGAAGCAGGGTGTGTGTGTGTGTGTGTGTGTGTGTGTGTGCGTGCGTGCACTTAGTTTTTGTTGTTGTTGTTGTTTTGGTTTGGTTTGCTTTGGTTTGGTTTGGTTTGGTTTTTTGGTTATTAACAGAATCTGCAGCACAAGCTTAAAACACACACAGAGGGAGTTTTTCACCCCTGATCCCCTGGTATGGATGGTGCTTTTAGAATGCAAAGCATAGAGTCCCATGTACAAAACCCCAGCTAGTCACTGGGATGTGCTGCTACCAGCCTAGTGCCTTGGCTCTCTGAACACACTGGGTAACAGCAAGCCTTGTGTCCCTCCTTGTCTTGGAATACCTTCTCACTCAAAGTGTGGTCCACACATACAACAGGAGCATCAGCAGTCCGAAGAATCCCATCTCTAGACACACTCTGGATGTGCTGCTGTAGGGTCTGTATTTCAGCAAGATTATGGGGCTCATCTCATACACCTAAGTGTCAGAGATGCACCATATTGACGCAGACTTGACTGTTCCCATCATTTTTGAGGAGCGTTGGAGAGTTGTGGCATTGTTCGAACTTTACTGTCATACTGCCAACCTTCACATTTTGTTCCTACTGTGCCTCAGCCACGGTGACCATTATCCAACTTCCCAGCCTCATTTCCCTCTTACACTTTCCCCTAGAACACTGCCCAAATGTTTATGATAACCCCTTCCCATCACTTGTGTTCCAGCACGGATAACATCCCCCCTCCCAGCTGTTCTAGTTTGATTTCTGTTGCTGTGATAAACACTTTGCGCAAAGTCAAATTGGAAAGGAAAGGGTTTAATACATCTTACAGGTGACTGTCCATTTTAAAGGAAGCCAGGGCAGGAACTGAAGCCAAGAACATAAAGCAGAAACCACAGCAGAACTCTGAGTACAGGCTTGCCCACTTGCCTAGGGATGCTACTACCCACAGTGGGCTGGATTCTCCTATATCAATTAGCAATCAAGAAAATGCCCCCCACACACGCACACATCAATCCCATCAAGGTAATCCCCTAGTCTCATTCCCTCAGATAATTCTGAACTATGTCAATTTGGCAGCAAAGATTGGAAATCACATCAGGGAAGACCCTGGCTAGCTTTCAAATGAAGGAACATCATATTTGGCACAAAATTATTTGGCACAATATGTGTGCATCAATATTATTAATATATATTTTCAGATAATGTCACCTGAAAGAGTGCCACACAAATGAAAACAACAATTTTTTTCAAACAATAATTTTATTTTATTTGATGGAATTGAAAACTCTGTTATAAGGCAAGCTTAAAGGAGTAAATTGCTTTTTCTCCCAAGAATCAATGCCTCTTTTGTAATCCAATTCAATATTCATGTAGGTTTTTTTTTTCAGACTTCTAAAGGGAAAAAAAAAAGAGAAGAAAAGAAAATGAAATGGCATGTTGAGACTCGCTCTGAACCTCTTGTGTTCCCGGGGCTGCCAGTTTGCTGGGCTTAATATTTTTTGGTCTTCATCTCATACCAACTTTGAGAGCAACAACAAGACCTCATGAGCTTGCACGGTGATACAATTCTAAGCGTGTTATCCCTCTCGCCTGCAGAAACAAAACTGAAACCATACCGAAACAGCACAATACCGTGGCGGAGTTCACTATACCTGGAGAATATGACCCGCTTTTGCTCAGAGGGAGACCACAGAAAGAGAGAAAAGAAAAGCAAACAGAGATATGAAGGAGCCAGACGCCAGATCTTTTAAACTTACAGGCACACATGAAAATCTGTGTCTAAGAACTATTCTCCTAGGAATGTATCCTAAGGATATGGAAATATGCGTGTGGTCAGTGAGTGAAATCACGGCCTTACTTGCAATTGGAATTAACAACAACAACAAAAACAAACAAACAAACAAACAAAACCTTATAACACTGGACAGCAAGGTAAATAACTCTTTTAAAATAGAGCAAGCCATTAACAGTAATGGAAAGTGTGCCAGGGCTTCATACAGTGAGCCTATCGCCCCAGCTGCTTGGAGACCGAGGTATCCAAGCATCACAACCTTAAGGGTAGCCTAGTCCTGAGTCAGCTCAGAGCCAGCCAACTACGCGAGGGCTGGGGACATAGTTCAGTGCTACAGTCCCAAGAATGATGAAAAAGTGTTGATGATGTAGGAAAATGTTCCTTTTGTTTGTTTGTTTTTTCATTTAAAAAACAAGTTTTAAATATGGATGCTACAATCCGGCTGCTGTCTTTAACTTAACAGACACATCCGACCCAATAGTGTCCCATCCCTTCTATTTTTCAATAGAACCCGTCACTACCACACATAGTGGCATGGAGGACACTGTCTATCTCCTTGAGAAAAGCGAGGCTACTCTGTTGACTACTCACGCTGTGCCCAGGCACACAGAACACTACCACACACGTGACACTCTCAGCACAATACAAGTGGCTCCGGCTGGATAGTGAAAACACACATACATGCTTCACTTGCTTCTTACACTGATCTATATTTTCCAAATTTTATATCATGGTACAAGTAACTATATGAATTGTGTGTGTCTGTGTATATATAAATATGTGTGTATATAAATATGACTGTAAATACAGTGTACATACTTAAATATATATGCTAAATATATGCTTATATTATATTTAAGTAAATATAAGTATTTCCCCTTGTCTTATATTATATGTTAACTATATTTGGCTATCTAATAAGTAGATTCTTCATTCCACAACTTCCAATTTCTACAAAATGAGAAAAAAAGAAACTCTATTTTACGCTTCATATCTAGTGGCCAAAATGAAACCTGAAACAGGAAGTTAAACAACAGCAATACATCCTTTCTTGCTTCTCCTGACACATGCCCTCATCTCTCGAACACAAAGCAAGGCTCAGGGGCACAGTCCTTAGCAACATGCCCGATGCCCTGCTCCTCCATCTCTGATTTGTGGGGCATTCTGTGGTTTAGTAGGACAGGACATGACAGTTGCAGGCTGTGTTTTAAAAAAAGCAGAGAACAATCCAGAAGCAGACTCGCCATCAAGAGCCACACCTGGAGGGGAGCGGATGGAGCCAGGAGGAGGCAGGCTTCCAGCTACCCCTTGAAGACAGCCAACAGGCCAGCCTTAACAAGATCATTACATCACAACACCTGCTCCTTACAAAGCGCAAAGAAGGTTTAAAACATAGTCTCGTGGCAATGGTCAATGCTTTGCTTTGGACTCCTTTAATATAAGCATTTGATGGAGTCATCAGCTGCAAAGGGAAAACTTGTCAGATAATAATGCAAAATCTGCATGAGGAAACAATGTGTTTAGAGAGAATCTCCACATGCAGCCAGTGTCAAAAAAAAGGACCAGGAGTACCCAAGTCCTTCCCACGGGAAGTGACAGGATCAACACTGGGGCCATTCCAAGCCTCCTGCCTCTTGGCATTTCCCTCCACCCATGGTCTGAAGACAGCCAAACAACACTCCCATTGGTGGTGGGGGGGGGGGAGGTCTTCTCTCTGGACTTGTCTGACGTCACCCATCCTGCTCTGAAAGCTCTGTTAGGATTCCCTAAGTATTCCTTTAAAAACTATGATTTAATTTTGTAAGTGATTTTTTTTCTTAAATGCTGTAGACTAAAGGTAGGAAAACCATCATGCAACAGGCAAATCAAGCCTTCCATTAGCATTTGTAAAGCACACAAAGAATGATTTTCACACATTTAAGTGGCTGGAAAAAGAATCCAAAGAATAACACTTTGTGAATACATAATTATGTAAACTCAAGTTTTGTTACTCATAAATATGCATTTGCTAGATGCAGCCATCCCTGTTCATTTAAGTATTGTTTATGACTGTTCTGGGGCATAATAATGAAAAGCTAAGATGAAAATAATATACCCACATCAAAAAAAAAACCCACATTCTGGCTTTTTAAGAAAAAAGTTTGCCAAACTTCAACTCATATCCCATCTGTATGCACAACATGACAGCCACATCACTATGGGATTGGAAGCTTCTGTGTCACAAAGCTTTATTATATACCTTATTTGAAAGAAACGGGATAATTTACATAGGAAACCCTAAATCTGCATATCAGCACCTACCTGATTTATAAAAGAGGGGATGAGAGAGCTAGAGAAATACTCTCAGATGCTGATACATGACAATAAAAAAGGAGAGTGGAACTGAATAAATTTTTACTTTTGTCTGTTTTCACCTATCAAACTGTCAGTTTACTAATAAAAGATGATGCTATTGCCTGTACTAAAAAAAAAATCTCATTAGTTTCTTTTCAGTTTTTTGTGTGTTTTTTGATTTTTGTTGTTTTTTTGCTTTTTGAGACAGGGTCTCTCTATATAGTATTGGCGGTCATGAAAGTTCTACAGACCAACCTGGCCTTGAACTCACAGAAATCCACCTGCTTCAGCCCGCATAGTGCAGAGATTAAAGGCATGTGCCACCAGGCAAGACATCTCATGGGCTTCTGAAAGTTACCCTTTATAAGAGGCACCTTCAAAGCAAGCATCTTCAGCATGGAAATATGATTGTGCCACAGTATTATAACAACACAAGCAGTAGTAAAGTGATTTAATAGTTATATACTGTGGGCTGGTGAGATGGCTCATTAGTAGTCACAGATGCCAGCTGCCAAGCCTGACAGACTGAGTTTAAGCTCCAGTACCCACAAAGCCTAAGGAGAGAAACAACTCCGATAAATTATTGTCTGACCTCCACACATGCCATGACCTCTGACCCACTCACAGATACACATAGACATACACACGAAGTTTTAAAACTAATATCCTGTTAATAATCTAATGATAAACAGGTGGTGATGAACACACACTTTTGATACACTGAAGCTTCCCAGAGTTCTGTATAAAGTCAAGGCACTTTTAAGTAGTCCCACTCTTAATTCTATAATCACTCTAAGGTATCATGACTAATCTTTTCTATATTTAATTTAAAAAAATAACTCCATAATTCTTAGCTTATAAGGTTTTCTCTATCCATATTATAAAGGCTATATAGCCATATGCTCAATTATACTACATTTTTATTGTCTCTTAATTTTTATTAATTAAAAACTTGCAAATGATAAGAAACATCACACACCAAAATTAACCAGACCCAAAGTCAGTACCAATCAAAAGGCTTCTATATAGTTAGAACAGGCATTCAGAATGGAAGCTGCAGCGCTTCATATTAAGTTTTACACATACAATCAAAGTGTGTGCGCACGTGCACACACACACACATAAAATAAATGAATAAAGATTAAAGATTTACACTTTCATTGTCAAAGATACTTTATGTACTTACCCATCACCCCCAAACAAAATCCATGCATGGTAGCATTAGAACTAGAAAATCAAGTTAACTTTACATCCTCTTTCATAACTTGGGTTGCCGCGGGCGTCACGTCCTTCCTGAGCCCCTTACACTGAAGCTTTCCTGTTCTCTGCTCTACAAGCCGTACTGCAGCCATGAGCACAACTGTTTACATGTGTTAATATATTATTGGCTAGATTCTGCATGTGAGAGAGAAGGTTCCTTTTTTTTTTCCTTTCTGAGTTATGTGACCCCACATCACTTAATATTATACTCTGTAAGTCCAATCATTTTCCTGCAAATTTTTTAACTTCATTATCCTTTAGATATGAGTAGCATTCATATATGTACATATACCTATATATATCACAATTTATATATATATATATGTTAATTATATGTATATATATATATATATATATTCACTATCTATTCATCTGTTGAAGGACATGTGATTTTATTCCAATTCTTTGCTATAGTGAATAAGGCAGCAATTAACATGGTGGTGTAAACTTCTCTATGTATGGACATGGAGTTCTGTTATGTTTCTTATTTTTAAACAGGAAGCAAATATTTCAGAGATAAGGCACTATATTGGCAGGGGCGGGGCACGCTGGCTCCTCATTGAGCCACATTTATAATTCAATTCCTGCCAATTCATGTTGGCTTTTAAACTGCAAGCCAAATGGTCCTTTTAACTATACTCAGATGCACAATCATTGACAGCTCATTAGGACGAGTGGTCTCAAGAGGAAAGTATCAGAGGTAGTGGTGTGTAAATGCTTTCGTCTCTAAACACAGCCAACATGAAGACAAATAAAACCCTCTTTTCCTTAGATACATTTGATTTTTTTAAACGATTCCATTAAGCAAAATCAATACCCTTATTTCTGTCTTAAATACTGCATGTTAAAATTAAAGGAATACATAAAATTAACCTATGTTTTCTTGTAAAATATACTGGCATTATAATTTTTAGATGTCTACAACTTGAAGGGGGAAAAGGGAGAAATGAGTGTTTTGTTTTGTTTTATGAGACAGGTTCTCCTGTGACCCTGGCTGGCCTCCGGCTAACTATACATCAGGGCATGGACTCCCAATCCTCCTTCCTCTGCCTCCTGAGTGCTGAGATTTCAGACCACTCCACCTGCTCTCATCCAAGGGTAGGGCTCAGACCCAGGGTCTGGGACCGCATGGCAAGCGCTCTCCCACCTGAGCTGAGCGCCTTCCTGGTCCCAATGGAATGAAAGATGCCTAGCATATAACAAAGGGGCATTTCTAAACTACTCACTAAGACCCACGTTAAATTACACAAGCAGCAAGCAACCACACAGAGTGAGAACTGACAGAGTGTGCTCCCTCTCTCTCTCTCTCTCTCTCTCTCTCTCTCTCTCTCTCTCTCTCTCTCTCTCTCTCTCTCTCTCCATAATGCATGTGACATGAAGTTGTGGCTTTTGCAGAGGTGGAGAAACAATAGGAATGTTCATTTTTCATTGTTTACTGAATTTCCAATGTTATCTACAACAAATAACATTTTTAGTATAAAAAATAAATAAACGCAATAATGGTTCCTAATCTCTATTCTCTCTAGTAGTTCAAAAATCATCAGAAAAATATTGAACTGTCAAAATATTGGTCCAACCATAACCATAAAAAAGCCCAGTAAGTATTATTTTGTTTATGGTTTTCTACCAGAGCAAACACTGACAGAAAGAGAATTTAAATAAATAACATTTTTTAAAGCATATATGAGAAAACAGAGAGAAATACCACTGATAATAAAGTGCAACATTTGACACCTAGTATTCTCAAGTTTGAGACTAAAGACATAAGCCTGATTTCAGGAATAGGCATTAAACATAATCATCTTTTTGTTGTTGTTTTTGTTTTTGTTTTTTGAGACAGGGTCTCTCTGTGTAACCGCTGTCCTGGACTCGATTTGTAGGCCAGGTTGGCCTCGAACGCACAGAAATCCGCTCGCCTCTGCCTCCTGAGTGCTGGGATTAAAGGCGTGAGCCACCACACCCAGCTAAACATAATCATCTTAATATTAATATCTGAAAAATACTGAGCCAAAGACAATCTTGAACTTTAGACCTCCTCTGTTTCCTTTCAGGTGCTGGGATTGCGTGTGTGCATATGCCACCATGCCCAGTATATGGCACACAATGCTCAGAACCCTAGCCCTATATCACATTTAGAAGGCTGGTGTTAGTGCTCACACTTGTTAGAGCATCTATGTTGGGCACATGTCGTTCAACCCTTCACTGAAGTGCTCTTTCTGCCAAGGACTCACCTCTGCCTTTCAAGCCAAAACAAAAACACTCCCTGGAGGGTTTTAGGCCATGCCAGTAGCACACTTTATGGCGGTGTGTTCCTAAGTGGCCTATTTGTACTCAGAAATGTGGGCGCACACCACTTCCCAAGTTAGAGCCGACAGAAGCTGGTTCTGGCTGAGAGAACAAGCAGGTGCGATTGATGCTACTGACATTAAAGACATGATGGAAACCAGGAAAGGGGGTTTGGGGGTACACAGGGAGCCAGGAAAGAGGAGGAGAGGAAGAAGGAAGGTGTGGTGGGGTGAGACCTCAAAAGGGAGCTCAAGGAGCAGCCCCCAGAGGTCAGGTGAAAGGCCATGAATTTGGACAACGGAAGGCAGGGAAATAGGAGGAAACAAGTTAGGAAGTGGAGGAAACTACACAGGTAAGAACGGACACCCCTGAAGGCAGAGCAAGCAAAGGGAGAGCAGAGGGACTGGGGAACCACAATGGTGTGCCGTGTGGGAATTACTTCCCACTGATGAGGGAAACCAAGGGGACGTAAGACCATGATATTGCTGAGGGAAATTTAGCAAAGAAGCAGGGTGGCAAACGAGGTGAGAGGAAGTGGGACTCTGAAGTCAGTATTCCCAAAGCCACCTGCAGCTTCTTGTGCAAGGACTTGCCACAGCCTCCCTCAGGCAGCAGCAATACAAGCTACACAAGGGAGGCATGTGGGAAGGCACCGAGCTTGGTCAGCTTCCTTCCTTGGATATGTAGTTGGATACAGGATGAGGCTGTCTTTCTTGGGGCAGCGCCCAGGGCTCTGACTGTGGGGGCTGGATAATCACACAGATGCCAGGTAACTGGCCTGTTAAGCAGACCACTGAAAGAGCTGACCAAGTAACAGGTCGGAGTCTGACCAGGTCATTCCCAACCACGACAGCATCGGCAAGCACATTCTGGGTTCTTAGAGGAGACCATCACCTGAAGTCCCCAACAGGCTGCCATGGGCGGAAGGATGAAGAACAAGAACAAGGACTCTTCCGTCACCTAAAGCGGCAGCATGGCTTGACTTTAAAAACGGGGTCTGTGCTAATGAGAAGCCTCCTTAGGAAGCGTGACAAGATGAGTTATAAAACTTACTCCCTGAGAAAACACGAGCAGATGGCTGCCAACGAATCTTTAATTATCTGCAATTCATTAAGCACACATTAACCTTGACAAATTAATAAAGGTGAACTGATACATAAACTTAGGGGATTATGTAACTTAAGAGAGTTCCAAATTGCAGCCAGTGCACAGCAGTGGATGGTGATCAACCCGTTCTGAAACGCGAGCATCCGCTCAACCCTTCCTAAAACCGCTAGGTGAAACCATGGCGGCGGCTTTTGGATTTTTACTTTCCGTTATGATACTGTGAAAGAGACAGTGTGAGGTTCCAAGCTATTAAACTATTTTGTGACGTCCAAGTCATCATCATAATTGGGGGCACACTTTCTTCTGACCTTTACAAAACTTTCATTTCCCAGATGGAACAGACAAGAGCCACTTTCACTGCCCTGATAAAGATTAGTCCTACGGGAACCTGGCAATTATAAGTTGAACATGAGAGAAATGCCTTATCGGTTATCATTTAGAATCCCAGTGCATTTAAAATACAGCAGGAAAACGTAAAAGATCACACTTGGGTGAGACTGAGAATACACTAGAAGTCTATTCTAGAGAAATGTTCATTGAAATAACACCAGGGAAACAAAGGCCCACTTGAGCCTGATACCACGTGGCTGTCCACAGAAAGGCCCACTACCACGCTGCAGCCCTAAGTGGACAGCTAAACTTTTGGATACCAATAACATTAAGCCATTAAACACACAGCTGTTGCAGTAACCTATAACTACTGTACAATAAGGCACCAAGCCCTTGCCAGCTCGCCAGACTTCAGCCATCTGGAGGCCTCTATCTAGTCTGTCTCAACGCCTAGCACAAGGCAGAGCCTTTATAAAGTGCAAAGGAATGCTTCCTAAGGGTGACACTCAGCTGACACCATTCAAATGCCACTACAGTGCTTCAGCAAAGGATACATGAAAGCCACACTTTTATCACCCCTAACGAGGTTCTGATTGGATTCTTAATTAGACTCATGTTCTCTGTACGTGTACAGATGGTCCCCAGCTTGCCATGCTCTGACTCTATGATGGTTCAAGCACAATTCATCAGAAACTGCATTTTTAATTTGCACTGTTTCCCTGGGCTCCCTGATATCCTCTTCCCTGAGTCAGGACAGCAACAGTAAGTCCAGCCTCCCAGTTAGCCAGGCCATCCACAGCAAGGGTAAGCAGCCCGTGTTCAATAGTGGACTATGTTGCCAGGCCATAAGAGCAGAAGGTTGGATGGACTACAGGCACGCTCAGTCCATGCATTTTCAGATTAAGATGGATGTTTCAAGAGGTAACTCCATTGTAAGTCAAAGGGCATCTGTCCATGCAAAAGAGAATTAATTCACTGTTTCAGCTATGCATCCATTTAGCAGGTATCTATGGATTTCTCCCAAAGGCTTAGCATTCTAGCCCTCCATTTACAGCTGACGGCTGGTCCTATGAGATGCAGCTTACAGGAAAGTGAGATGGGTCATTGTTGTGTAGCAAGTTTCCTCCAAGACTGAAACACCCCATCCTGCAGGAAAGCTCCTGCAACATTAAGTAGGCAATTCAAAAGAGCTTCAGGGAGTCCCTTAGTGGAGCAGACTCAATAGGCTCCTCCCACCACAAGAGGGTCAGTAAATACTACTGAGAGTCACTCTCAGAGAAGACTGAGCAGCAAAGAAGATTCAGACAAGGTTGGCATCCTAAAGAGAAGCAGAGATCAGTCAAACTGCCTAAAGCAAACAAAGACCAGCCAAGCTGAGTCAGCCAGAAAGGACACTCTCCAACCGGTTGATCTGCTTACAGGCTATGCAGTGTGCTCCAGGACCCCAGCTCCACAGCTCCTGTGGGCTGTTACTCATGCTGCGGTGCACATTAGTGATGCAGCTGTCTTTCAGTCATTTCTGCACCTGGAAGTTACCCCAATAAAAGTCTTCGGTTCACCACGTTAGACTTTGGTGAGAATGAATCACAGACTAGCACACATCGGAAATGCAACCTATTAGTTATAAGTGATGAGTGTTTAGATGGCCATATTTTCAACCACAAATATATATGGTCCGTATGGATGACCAGAAATGCACAAAAGGATGCTAGACCAGAAATGCACAAAAGGATGCTGGACCAGAAATGCACAAAAGGATGTTGGTGGCTTTTTAAGACTACTAGGGCAACGAAGAGCTTTCTACTTTTCCATACTTCTGAAGTACTTTAAAAGAAGCAGTAACTATCTGCTAAAGCAAGCATATTATAAGCCTGGAAAACACCAGGTGCTGAGTCTAAAAAAAAAATCACACTTTAAAATTGTAATTTAGGATAAACTTCATTAATGCTGAACAGCAGCTTATCACACACAGGCAAGCACTAGGACAAAAACCCATTAGATTTAAAGAACAGTCTCATATTCATTACAATAGATTTACATTTTAATTATACTATGCGCAGTTTTCTAAAGCCTATTATGCACAGAGCATGACAGTATGGACGCACCTTCAATAGGGAATAAAATGCAGCAGCTTGTTTACGAAAATAAAAGTGTCTTCACAATGCAGCTGCTTGAGAACCTTCCAGACAGGTTTTGATTTATTTTCTCAGAGGTTTACAAGAAGAATGAAGTAAGATTTTTAGGAAACCTAAACTCAATTTTAAATTTTAATACACACCACAAATTCATAGTTCACAGTGAAAGGAGCTAAACCTTAGAACAAGGTTCACATCTCAAAATGAGGAAAGGCGTATAAAAGTCCATCCCCTTTGTTCAAGAAAAGAAAGGCCCTCAGAGTAAAACTAGTGATTAGCACCTCAGCATCCAGGACAGGTGTTAGGATTCTGCTACAGTCCGCCTACCTGTGATGTCACTGCTTACCTGCCATGGGGGCATGGCCCTGCCCAGGGCCATATAAAAGACAGACCCTCCACATGGCTCTCTCTCTCTCTCTCTCTCTCTCTCTCTCTCTCTCTCTCTCTCTCTCTCTCTCTCTCTCTCTCTCCCCTCTAGTTCTCTTTTTACCTCTCTCTACTTCTCTATCTCTCTCTCTCTACCTCTCCAGCTCTCTCTACCTCTCTCCTTCCCTCTTCTCTCTACCTCTCCTCTCTCTCCTTTCTCTCAGGGGTACCCCTTCCCCCTTTCCTTCTCCCCCCATGCTCATTTAATAATCTCCATATAACATAACATCTGCTGCCTGGTACCTTGTATTTTATCATCTGCCTTTTATCTTTAAATTTTATATATAACAACAGGGACAAAGGATCTGGTGAGTTAGCCTGTGAAATTCACAGCCATCAGGTGGCTTTACAGGAAAGAACTAGTTGCCAATGGCTTCTGCCCAACTCCCCTTCTCTGGGCAGCAGAAGTCTGCCCAGGCCTGGCACATACTCAGTTAGGTAAAACATGTCCCTCTACAACAGCTCACTTGGACAAGAGCAAATGTCAGGACACAGGCACCTTTGGAAGCTGTGCACACTCTCCACAGCTCTCACCAAGGGTTCTGGAAAGCTGCCCCAGGGGGAGAGGGAAGTGGCTGCTGGCCTAGGTAACTTGGTACTGTTCCTCCTCTGATAACTCTCCTTTACAGTCACCATTGATTCACTTGCTGAACATTAAACAAGAGAAAAGGAGCTCACAATATAACCACACTTAGGATTTAATACTCCTAAGGCACTCGGCTCAGACCCTCACTGCCCTCTGACATACTCAATATCACGCTCCCCTCCAAGTTTCCACTTGGGCCATTTCTTTACTTCTGCGGCTTCTTCAAATTGGGCCAGGGTCAACGTCCTAAGCATCATGATCTTCCTGCCTCTTCTCAGAACCTGGCACCTGGTCGTGCCCATCTCAACAGAACACCTATTTCAAAGGGTCCTCTGTCAGTCTCATATTAGTTTGTTAGAAATCCTTCCTGGGGACAGTGTGGTGGCACCAACCTTTAATCACACCACTCTGGAGGCAGAAGCTGAGGTTCCCTGTGACTCTGAAGCAAGCCAGGTGTGGAGGTAGAGAAAAAGAAGGAAGAAGAAGAGGAAAAAAATCTCAGGGCATTTCCCTCTTGTTCTGGCTACATATAAAGCTATGTTAGGTAGCCAGACATGTCAGGCTCTGATGTTGGCCATCTGAGGGATGCCAATGAACAGAATTCACATTAATGTGCTCACTATAAGTAACAACCTAGAGGCACTGAGAACTGTCCGGAATCAAATGGTAATTTAATTACACCTGATATTGTTTTAGTAATGTGGACTATTAGATTACCTAGCAATTTAGAATATTAAGAAACAAATAAAATTAAGCGTTTTAGCAATTTTAATTATGAGAAAAACAAAAAAAAATCCCACAAAGATAATTAAAGTAGCTAGCAAGATATGATTTCCCCCACAATGCCCTGTACTTCCTGCCATTTATTTCGACATCTGCACCTGTAACACAGCTGGGAGACAATAAAGCAGAGGACAGCAGGCTGTCTGTGCATGCAAGGACACTAGCATGGCGCACTTGCACAATCAGAACGCCAAGTTCCCTCTCCCAGGGAGGTCCTCAAAGAATGTTCCCTCAGAAGCTGCCAGAGTTTTCTATTGCTATCTGAGGAAGCTGGGAGATGCCCATGAGCTAACACAGCGGAGTTCCAACTCCAAAATATTTCAGGCATTTTAATTTTCATTACAACTTAAACCATATAAGTCTGGCCCTCAGGATAGGAGAAAACTTGCTCCCCACACTTTAGTTTTGTTTAAGTGAGCCCATTAATTTTCCCTCTGAGCACTGGGGTGGCACCCAGTAAACCTCAATCCCAGCGGCCTGCAGTTTTCACTGTTGCTGTTGCAGGGAGCTGGCATGGACTTTTCAGCCTTCAGCTCCTACAGGAAGGCCTGCCTTTGTGGAAAAGGCCAAACCTTATACTTAACACACTGAAAAGCTGAATTAAATAAAAAAAGTTTTAAAAGGAGGAGGAAATTCTTCTAATTACACTGAGAGCTTTTACATGCAAATGCAGTTTTCCTCAGGGAAATTTACATGTTCTTAATAAGGAATCCCCAAGCCGAAAGCTTTTCCTCCTCTTTAAAGCAGTGCTCTTGCCCAGAAACTGTACAGGAAAACAGTCTATGAATGCTGCACTCTAGGCCTGGCCCAGGACTGCTATTTAAAAAAAAAAAAAAAAAAAAAAAAGGACTTTATGAAAGTGTTTTGTCATGCTCAAAAGGTACACTGCTATTCCTAAGGAATAAGCAATACAGTATTCTGTTTCTGTAAACCACTGTTTATCAAGGTTAAATTCATTTTTTGTAGTTTATTCTCAAATACTTAGCACTTCCAATCGGACAACAAAAACCGATCCTAACTGCTGGGAATTGCAAACACTTGGGATAATTTTGTGATAACAGAAGTAATTAAGGGATAGGTAGTAGGGACATCCAAATTGAGACCCATTCTTAATTTGGTCCAAGCACAATCAAATGTGTGTTTGCTGTGGAATGAATGTGATGGTCTCAGCCACCCTGGAGGCTGAGGCAGGAAGACCACAGACTAAGAGGTCTGCATGAACCATATAGGCGGTCAAGGCTTAGGCATTGTGGCAAGACCCTCTCTCAAAATAATTTTTTTAAAAATTACATGTATGGGTTTGTATCTGTGTAAAGGAATGCACACCTGAGTTCAGGTGACCACAGAGGAAAGGGATAGTTGACATCCCAGGAGCTGTCACTACAGGCAGTTGTATGCCATCCAGTGTGGGTACCGGAACCAGTTCAGAAGCTGGGTGCTCTGCAAGAGCTGTACTCCCTCTTAAGAACTAGCCCTCTCTCCAGCCCGGTCATAATAAACCATCTTTAAGTGGCTAATGACACAGCTCCATGGTGAAGTGACAAGGCACAGGAAAGCCCTAGGTCCAATCGTCAGGGTTTCCGCTTGCGTCCTGGAGACCCTGGTGTGGTGGGTGGCGTAGCCTCAACCCCTGTTCTCAGACCTGCAAGTTCCAGGCAAACCGAGCTACCTTGCCAGACACTGGCTCAGTGGGATGCTTTTTCTTTTAGATTATCAACTCTGAGAAAAAGGTGACAGCACTACTTCCTAGGGATGATGGATGTTAAGATTATTAACTGAATATTTCTACTTATTTCATAGTGAAAACGCTGCAAAAGCAACAGACCATTCTGAATTTAACTATTTCCACACGGAAGAAAATCCTGATGTTCTAGTTTAGCTGTGGCAGATGGGTCACCCCAACAGGCTGTTCCTTAATTACAAAAAATAAAATATTCTTAATGAGCTACTGACTGGAGAGAAGTGTTTACATTGCAAGAAAGCCATTCTTTTTTGTCAGACATTTTCAAAGCAAACAAGTTAAGCAGTGGCTTTGGGCACTGAACCCCACAAGCTAACACAGCAGTTGTCTCTCAACTATAGGAATGTGTGTGTGTGTGTGTGTGTGTGTGTGTGTGTGTGTGTGTGTGTGTGTGTGTGAATACACTGAGTGCAAACATTTTATCCCTCAGAACTTTCTAGATGATACTAGAAGGCTGAAATAACCCATCACCTGAGTTAGGCCACAGCTGCTTGGTGTTTCCCTGGAAGGTGGGAGAGTGTAAGCACTCTGAGGAAAACAGGTTTGAGAAGGCTGAGTTTGAGGAGAGTGGTGTGAGGAGGGTGGGCCTGAGGAGGGTGGGTCTGAGGGTGGATCTGAGAAGGGTGGGTCTCAGGAGAGGGGTTGTTATGGCATGCTCTGCTGCTTCCTTTTGAATTCATTGCTTGCCCCCAGAGATTCTTACTGTTCTACGAGCAAACCCTCACATATACCAAAGTGATGCTGTGTAACCTTGCCTCCAAATTATCCCTGATTGGCCAATAAATGCCTACAACTGGGCAGGGCAGGAGGGCAGTAGGTGGACCTAAGGTTCCAGGGCCTAGAAGACAGAAGGATCACAGGAGGGGGACAAGGAGAAAAGGACAGGGAAAGAGAAAGAAGGAAGAAAGTCACCATAGGTTAGTGTAAAGAAGAGTCACATGGCGAGGAGGAGCTTGCATTGAGGAGCCATGATGGAGAGAACATGCCCAGATGAAAAGCATGCACAAGTATTTATGGGAATTACGGATGGGAGGTCAGGCGCCCAGATAGGAATAATTAAAGCAAGTGGCATGGGATGTGAGGCTGGGAGGTGAGAGACAGCTTGGGGGTTAGTTTCTGCCCAGTGCTAGTGTATAGGTATTTAAAAATCTGACAGGTGTCTGTGTCTTTTATTGATATGATAGCAGAGTAAATAATAACCACCTTAATAATTATATGCATTAATAGTAGACATTAATAATGCCATTTTTTTTCTACAGCAAGGGGTCTCAGGAGAGTGGGTCTGAAGAGGGTGGGTGTGAGTAGAATGTGTCTGAGGAGGCCTTACAGCATGGTCCAAACATAATATTCTTCTAAAAATAAGAAGAAATAGCATTCTTAGAAGTCCTCCTCGAGAACGGTTTGTGAAACCAACTGATGACAGCAGAATGAATACACGGTAAATACAGAGATGAACAAAGACTGCAAAAATGACAGTGAAATAACAAAAGTTGTGAGGTGTTGGCTGTGAGATTTCACTGCAGAACTGTCTTCGTTCTTAAAGTCAGTCACTGATGAAAAGTAAGCTTGGTTCTTCAAGGGCTAATACAGTAAGGTGCAGCGCAGGAAGATGCGATGCGGCAGGCACTCTTGTAGATTGCCACACGTAGACAAGACAGGAAAGAAATTCAGTTAGCTTAAACAAGGCTCTCAGGTTTCTGGTAACTAATGAAAATAAATGAAGCCAAGAGTCCAAGCCTAGGAGAGACGAAGGCCTCCCTCAGCTCACCCACTTCCTGTCCAAACTCCCAGATGCCAGCATTACACAGCAACTGCAGAGAGTTGAAATGCTTATGGGTAATCTCAACGCCCCTTAATCTCTTTATTGTGCCCCATGAAAGAAAGTGTGGAGGAAAAATCAGACTTTCCAGGACATTCCTATGTAGCTCAGCAATGATAATACTTATCATTTGAAAGATATTTAAAACCTAGGTTTTCGAGTTTCACGGCGATAAATACTAATTACAGCAGAAGTTCGTTCAAGCAAAGCGGTGCTTTGCATATATTCAACTACCCTTTTACTGTGTGTGCTCTTTTAAAATTAGAAAATTCCAAACAATATCACCATATTGTATGTCAACCTCAAACAGCTCATTCATTTCTATGCTGAGTTTCCATTTTTTCCCCCCACAAATTAACATACTGCAAAAAGCAGAGCGCTGATCACTAAAACGCCCACAGAGATGCCGGGAACCATCTTTGCTGAAACTTATCCAAAACCTCCGATCCTGGATTCACAGAACCGTAAGGTCTGCAAGAGTTTAGCGTCTCCACACTGAGCAGAGCTACTTGGGGACAGCAGTGCTCCACACTGAGCAGATCCACTTGGGGACAACAGGAAAGCAGAGGACAATCGCCAGGAGACTGAGATCTTGGACCCGTAAGTGAAAACTCCCGGGCAAGAACAAAGGGATAATATTTATGCGAGAGCGAACTCCATCCATCTGTGCCTGGCACACAAATCTCTCCCTGGGCTGTATGAGGCTGATGCCGAAATATCTGTTATCCTATCCGCGTCCTGCCCTTATTGGATAAGCTCTAGGATGTGTGTGTGGGGGGGGGTACTGTGGGCATATGTGGTGAAGGGGCAACAGCGGAGAGTCAAGAAACAAAAACAGTGCCTCAAAAGCACCGTGTTAGTTCCCAATTGGCTCATGTTAAGAAAGAGCATAAATTCTCTACCAACAAAATGGCTAGGCTGTTCTCTCCAAACTGTCTGTTAAAAGCATATTTTCAAGTTTTGTTTTGTTTTAATATTTTTATTAATGTTTTCCAGAAAGGGGGTCTTAAGTGTGGCATGTTTGTTTACTTTTAACAAATCAACTCGCCAGGGTGGGAGCAGGGCAGGAGGGGGGGGGGGCACTCACACACAGCTATGTTTTTTGTTTTTTGTTTTTGAGACAGGGTCTCTCTGTGCAGTCTTGGCTTGGCTGTCCCAAACTTGCTCTGTACACCAGGCTGGCCTCGAACTCACAGCGATCCTCGAGCCTCTGCCTCCCAAGTGCTGGGATTACAGGTGTGCGCCACCACGCCCGGCCTCACACGGCTATGTCCTTAAGGTACCGGCATGTTGTAGACATTCACAGCTCAGGGCCAAGAGACAGGAATAAAGATTTGGTTCTAAGGGGGATGACGATGAATTGATTTAAGCAATAGGAGAATGACTTATCTACAAAGACTGTAGACGGGGGCAACGTTACTGAGAGAGGCAGTTAAGTGCGGTTGTCTTATCGTTACTGCTGTTGTGTGTTCCTGTTCTCCGTATGTCTTCTTCGGGCATCTTACATTTCTGGGCTCAAACTTTTGCAAGCACCTGGGTGTTTTGTTTGTTTGTTTGTTTGTTTTGTTTTGTTTTTCCTAAACAACTACTACAAGTTCCCTTTCCCCCTCCTCCCTCTTCTTCCCTCCTCCTTTTTCTCCTCACCCTCCATCCCTTCCTCCCTCCCTGCCCTACCCCTCCCTGTTTCTCTTTCCTAGAGCTGACTCTACTTCCTCGATGGGCTTTTGCTTCACAAATGGCCACATCTGGGTAGCTACATATGTTGTCAGTCAGCTGTACAATTCAAAACTCTCTCACAGGATACGGGAAAGCTGTCTTCCCCGTGATGCTAATTTATTCGTCTTTCTGTTTTGGCTGCTGAATCCAGGTGGCTATTTCAAGGTAGGACACTGGCCATTTCTGATGAAAATATAAGACGCGGTTCCCTTCTGCATCGTTAAAATAGCAGTAATCAGTGGCAGCAGCAAGATCAGGCTGCATGACTCACACACCACCAAGGAAGGCACTACGTCTGTTAACCCAATCATTGCTCTTTGGTCAAGTTTCAGTTCTCACCTTCTTTGACAGCCCTCTTACCATGTCTCCTTCTGGACACATTTGTCACTTGGTTTGCTTCCTAGCCTGATACTTTTCTCTTATCCCTGGCCTTTAGTATTGGCCACAGTCACCCTACTCCAAGAGCAAGTTCCCTGAGGGCGAGTCCTCAGACCCCATGGCTTCCTGTGTGCATTCACATTTTCTTGTCCTCACCACTTACAGCTCGCACGTTTGCCCATCTTCTGCCCAGACCTCAGTTCCTGTATCTAGTCCCTTGCAGATTATATCTGTCTTCATCTGAACATCTATCTAGTGGCAACCTCAACTCTCACAGATCCCAAACCAACTTCCCAATGTCCACCATGCAAACTTCTTGCTCAACCCAATCAATCATGCAGACTTCCTTCTCACTCTGCCTTAGGGTGCTCACATCTCTCATCACCGCCCCCCAACAGTCCTGGGGAGCCCCCCAGCTCACACAGAGTTCTATCTTAGCACCTTGGGACCTCAAAGACTACCTTCACAGGTCTATTCCTGTCTATGCTTTCTAAAGCACGTTTCTTTTCTCCCTTTGTACTCTAGGTTGGCCTCAAACTCACAAAGATTCATGTGCCTCCACCTTCCAAGTGCTGGCATAAAAACTGCGCCACCATGCCCAGTCTTTCACATATGTATGTGTACACAAACACAATATACATACCCCCACACACAGATAAAACTTTGCATTGCATGCTCTTCATTTTCCTTTTCTGGTTCATATTTTACGGTTTTACAGAAGTATAAGTCAAAAACAGTCTGAGGAAAGTGACCCATTCACAGGTTGAGGGAGAAACAGTGTTACTTTTTTTTTTTTTAAACCAACACCAATATAAATTACAGAATCATCTTTCTAACTGTCACTTGAGTCACTGACCCAGATCAGGCCATGTTGCTGTCATTTGCATTTTCATGCTGCCATGTTTGCATATGTTCTTATTTGGCACTGACCACGGTTCCACTTTTTTTTTTTTTTGCATTATCTGTTTTATGTTTTCCCCATAACTCTAATTATGTACTCACCTTTTGGATGAGACCTTAGAGGCTTAGTTTAAAAGTTCTTTGAACCTGAAGGACATTAGCTTTTTGTTTGACATAAAAGTTGCAAATATTTCCCCAGTATAGAACATATCTTTCAACAGCCTGAGATGGTTTTCCACTGTACAAAATTTATAAAAATGAAAATAAAAGGTTTAAATGCCTTTGTACTCCCAAAATCGGAGCATTCTTTCACTGTTTCTACTGAGACACTCTCCCTCTACCACACTGAGACTGTAAGAACTATCTCTTTGCTTCTGGCCCACACTTAGAATCTGCATTGTCCCAGTTTTAACTTCTTGGGCTCCTTTGACATGACTAGTGGTGTGAAGGAGCACTTGCTGTGTCCTTCCGGATGACAGGCCAGTGTTCCAACACTTTCCATTAAATAATTCATCTTTTTCCTACCAATCTGAAACATCAACCTTACCAGGTACTAAATTAGCATAACTTCATATCTAAAAATAGACTCTCCATACTTTATTCATGGGTTTAGCCTTATGTCCACTGCCTTGCTTACGGGGGTCATGCACCCTAAGTGGCTGAGGTGGCCAGCGACTCTGAGGCAACTTTCCTAACAATGTGTGAGCGCAGACAGGTTCATTCTTCCAAGATGAAGTTTCAAGTTATTTTGTCAAGTTCCCTGGTTTGGACAGGAGTGTAACTAAGCATATCTTATATTTGAAGACAATTAATATTTTAATCTAACTGCACTAAGTCTGGCTTCCTATGAATAAGAGATTTTTCTTTACCAAGTAAAAATGGGGTTCATGTCCTAAAATTAAGTTTTGTTTCTTCTTATGCTTAATAGCTATACATTTCTAGGGAAATTGCTGGCAACCTTAGTACTATTGCTTTTTCTTCTTCTTCTTCTTCTTCTTCTTCTTCTTCTTCTTCTTCTTCTTCTTCTTCTTCTTCTTCTTCCTCCTCCTCCTCCTCCTCCTCCTCCTCCTCCTCTTCTTCTTCTTCTACTACTACTACTATTATTATAAGGAAAATTATTTTACTGCACATTCATAGTTCAATCATCAATCAATTTTTACTCAATTTCTTCTTCTTCTTCTTCTTCTTCTTCTTCTTCTTCTTCTTCTTCTTCTTCTTCTTCTTTCTTTCTTTGAAACAGGGTCTATCTATGTAGCCACATCTGGCTAGGAACTCACTATGCATGTAGACCAGGCTGGCCTCAGACTCACAGAGACCTAAGTGCTTCCAACTCTTGAGTGTTTTAATTAAATGCATGTGTCACCATACCCGATACTTATGTAATTTCTTTAAAAACACATACACACAATCTTCACCAGACATAATAATATTTGTCATAATGTTTTAGGTGAATTTTAAAATACTATTTTATTTATATCTTTATTCTTTCAGTTAAGAAAAATCAAACACGTGTGTATCTTGGGTATCCACACAACTGAAAAGCAATATATTAAGCATATGAGTGGTCTCTAATAATCTGGTAGAATATATAAAACATGTGTAAATATATATTATATAAGATGGGAATTGAGAGGTCTTAAAGGTTGAAATGAGACAATAGAAGGACAAATGACACAGCAATTGGAAAGCTTAATAAAGTGATTGAAAATGTCAGAAGGAGCTAATTGCAAGACGAAGTTATAGTATATAAATGCAGGTTTATTGGAAGTAGCTCTCAGCTGCCATGCAGGAGGAGGGGACAGAGAAAAATGCCTGCAGAGAGAGAAAGAATGGAGAGGGAGGAGAAGAGGAGGAGAAATGCAGAAACAGAGAGGAGAGCAGGGGTGAGGGGCACCAAAATGCCTGGCTTATATAGTGAAGGGCTCTTAGGAGAGGAGATGCTCCACCCTTGGGCTGGGGAACTAAGGGTAGAAGGCAGGGTATGCCAGCTACACCCCACAGTAGGTAGGGACCAAGGGATGTCTGAAACCATACAGGAAGTCTTCCATATGAGGGGTACCAATTATTTTCATTGCTGAATGTTAAGATGTGACAATATCAAAGTGACAGTATTCTAATAAAAAGAAGTACACACACACACACACACACACACACACACACACACACACACATCTCCAAAGGAGGCCAAAGGTGGGCAGAAGCACAGAGTCGGCTAAAAGGGGAACAGAGCAGTAAGCAGGTCATTTCGAACACACATTCATGCCTGATAGGAATGGCAGCACGAGATGAACAAAGCTTAGCTTTGGGGGAAAGAATCTGGAGGTAGGATGCAAACCAAAGTCAATTTTGGATGACTGAGGCACAAAGTGGAACAGTACAAACACCGGATTCTCAAATTCCAGACACATGTTCCCTTCGCTGAGATGTAGGGTCTCATTACTCGGAGAGATGGTTCCAACTGGATGCTCTTTCCAGAGGACTGAGGTTTGATTCTCAGAGCCCACATGGTGGTTCCCAAATGCCTGCATATCCAGTCCTAGGGGATCAGACACCCTCTTCTGGCCTCTGCAAGCACTAAGTATGCACATGGCTCACAGATACACATGTAGGTAAAACACCCACACACAATCAATAAATAATAATAACAAAATACAAAGTAGGGTCTTATGTGTCCTGTTGACACCAGACTTTGTGATTTATTCAGCAAACATAAGGTAGCAGAGAAAACTGGGCTCATTCTCAAGTCCTGACATTTCAACCATGGCATTTTTTTAACCACCAATCTCTCGGGACCCTTTATCTTGTAATTCAGCTAATAATGTATGAGGAAGCCCCAAGCAGTCCACAAATGGTCCACATGGCACTTCACTGGAGAGTCTACAGTAATGCATGGATCACCATCATAAAAACATATCCTTGGGCATCCAATCAAAAGCCCCCAGGGGAGGTCCCATGATGTCCATGCAAATCTGAGGTCCTTGCTGTTCTAAGCACTCAGCACTGGGTTGACCTGAGGTACGGCAACAGTAACTACAACAGGCTAAAGGTGAGCTCAGCTCAATGAAGGGAGCAGCAGTGAAGCTGGGAGCAACTGATTCCCCGCCGACTGACACTGTGAAGGTGCAAACAACAGGAAACTGTAGAATAAAATTAAAATTACTACATGTGCAATCTTCTTTCAGTTTTGATTTCTTACCATGGTCACTCTCATTAGATAAAAATGGATTTTTTTTTTTCCTGTGTAAGTAAGCATTCCAATCCTAACCAAAATACCTGAAGGGAAAACTTAAAAGGGAAAAATAGTTTACGTTGGCTCATAGTTCTCGATGTTTCAGGCCATAGTTGCTTGGTCTCCTTGCTTTAGGCCTGGAGCAAGGCAACACACCATGTTAGAAGCATGTTGTAGGGGAAGCCTATTACTGTATAAATGAACAAATGAGAAAGCATTAATAAAAAACCTAGAGTCCTACAATGTCTTTTAAAAGTATGTACGGGGTGGGATATGGTGTTGCACAATTTTTAACACAGCAAAGGGGAGGAAGAGATAGGCAGATCTCTGAGTTTGAGGCCAGCCTGGTCTACAGAGTGAGTTCCAGGACAGCCAGGGCTACACAGAAAAAGTATGTCTCCAAGAACAACAACAAAGCATGCATCAGTGATCTAAGACTCGCTGCCAGGCCACAGCTCTTGTTTCTGCCACTAATTCCTTAACACATAAATTTGGGGTTGCATCAAAGTCCAGACTGCAGCAGGTCCAAGGCAAGTAACGTGATAAAAATTGAAGATACCCTATAGGCTATGTTCGGGCGTCTAGTGTAGAACAGTGGTTCTCAAAGTGTGCGAAGACCATTTTAAGGGTTCATGGTTGCCAACCTGTTCTTCATAAACAAACTTGTATTTGCCACTCCTCACTCACATTGCCTTACAAGTTAGAGTTTCACGGAGGTTTTGGGACCTTTGAGATGTCAGCAAACTGACCACATGGAGATTAAGAGAAGCCACGAAGCTTCCGTTAAACAAGACACAGCAAACACTTGCGAAAATGTAAGCGGGTACCATTTGTTTTGTGAAAATTTCACTGTATTAAAAACCAGCGAGCCCAGTGCATGTCTTTACTTCTGTATCCAGGAGGCAGAGGCAGGCAGATCTCTGTGAAATTAAGGGCTAGCCTGGTCTACATAATAAGTTTCAAACCAGCCAGAGATACCCCATCTCAATATAAATGAATGGATGATAGACAGATGATAGGTAGACAGACAGACAGATAGAAGATAGACAGACAGACAGAATTGTTTAAAAACCACTGTAGCAAACTGCTGGCGGAGAAAGGTCATCAATGATGTAACCCAGCTGTGGCCCCTATGTGCCACAATACTGACCTGTCAACCAAGCAAAGTATTTGTAGTTGTTCACGTTACCATGCACTGGGTTTGTTAAAGTTACTTAAATTAACAAATATTTTAATGTTCTCATTTTGTTATCTAATGCAGCAAATATTTATGACATAAGCCACATAACAAATGCTCTTTAGGTCTTGAGAGGTTTTCCTAAGAGCATAGAAGGGTTTGAGACTGAAATGTCTGAGGTGTAGCCTAGCTGAGACACGGAACACACACGCATATATTAAAAATACAATGGATGAAAGAAGCCCTGAGTTATATCCCAGGCCACACAAAATCAAAACAAACGTGATGGAATAGCAGATACTAAGATTAGAAAGGGATAGACGTGGGGACATCCTCTCGGGACTCTAGGTGAGAGAATTATGAGAGAATGGAAACAGAAGGATCCAGAGGGTCCTAGAAACCTACAAGAAGAACATCATGACAGGCGGATCTGGACCCACGGGGGTGTGTTCAAATTACTGCACCAACTGTGGACAATACATGCAGTAAACATTGACCTCCTATTTAGATCTAGCCAATGGACAGGACATTCTCCACAGTTGTGTGGAGAGCAGGGACTGCCTCAGACATGAACTCTGATGCCCCATATTTGACCACCTACCCTTGGTGGGGAGGCCTGGTGGCACTCAGAAAAAGAATATGCAAGTTACCAAGATGAGACTTGATAGGCTGTGACCATATGGTAGGGAAGGAGGCCTAGGGGAGGGGAATAGAGTGAAAGAGGGAGGGGAGAGGAAGGGGAGGAGACAAGAGAGAGGATAACAGTGGAGGTGTAATCTGAATAATTAATTAAATAAAAAAAGAAAGAAAGAAAAGAAAGAGGAAGCTGGGCATGGTGGCACAGACCTGTAATCTCAGCACTCAGGGAGGCAGAGGCAAGCAGTTCTCTTGTGAGTTGGAGGCCAGCCTGGTCTGCAAAGCAAGTCCATGACAACCAAGGCTACACAAAGAAATCCTGTCCCAACAAAACAAAACAAAACAAAAACAAAAACAAGCCCCTCAAAAAAATAGAAATGGGAGAGGTGAGCATGTGGGGCTCCTACAAGAACAAATCCGAACACATGGCCTCGTCAGCTTCATAATTTAGGTGCATGTGGCATCCACTTGGTTCCTTTTATACAAATGTTTTATGATCTTCATAGTAAGTTTGCTTATGAGCAGCTCTAAACTATAAAGAATATGTTAGGGAGAGTCAAACCATCCGTCTCTGGTTACATATACTACTAATAAAATATCTTACCTTTGTTCTAGATGACACAAATCCTAAAAGTTCTCTGACATAATGAACAGGGGGAAGGAAGTGTACTAAATCGACAGACACAAACTGCTAACTCAAGTTGTTATTTGGGTTGATTAAGAACTTTACTCGGGGGCCCAGGGGTCTTGCTCAAACTAAGGCACCAGCCAAGGACAATACAGGCAGTAAACTTTAAACCCCTACCCAGATCTAGCCAATGGTCAGATCAGTCTCCATAGTTGAGTGGAGAGTGGGATATTACTTTCTCACATACTCTGGTGTCTCACATTTGACCATGTCCCCTGGAGGGGGAGACCTGGTGGCACTCAGAGGAAGGACAGCAGGTTACTGAGAAGAGACTTGATACCCTATGAGCATATACAGGGGGAGGAGGTCCCCCTCAGTCACAGTCATAGGGGAGGGGAATAAGGGGAAAATGGGAGGGAGGGAAGAAGGGGAGAATACAAGGGATGGGATAACCATTGAGATGTAACAAGAATAAATTAATAAAAAAAAATCTCCAGAATTAAAAAAAATAAAAAATAAAAAAGAACTTTACTCGGTATCACAAAACAAACAATCCATTAATAATCTCACAGGCACTTAACTGCTATCTTCATATTTTAGAAACAGAAAAGGACATTAGCTAATACACAGTAAACTACAGAGCCAAACACTACGTCTCTAATTCCTCACTCCTGTTAGGCCACACACATCATGCCAAGAGAATGACGGACCAACACATTGGAGACTTTGGAATGAGCGTCTAATTCTTTGTCCCTCCATTTTAATCTGCGAGAATTTCACGTCATACAGATTTCATTTCTCTTTTCCGTCTTCACTGTCTGCCACAATAACCTACATAAAAGCCTTAGGTCTGAGAAATGTCTTCTAATGAGACTATCAAATATTTTCTATACATTTGTCCACTGGACTTGAACAGTCAGGTACCATAAACTTCGTGGTGACCTAAGAAAAGCCTTATAAATCAGTGAAGGTGGCTGGAGAGATGGCCCAGCAATAAAGAGCGCGGGTGTCAGAAGACCTGGGTTCAATTCTCAGCATCTACATAGTGATTCACAACCATCTGTAACTCCAGTTCTGGGAGATCTGATGCCCTCTTCTGGCCTATGGAAGTACCAGATACACGCATGGCCCACAAACACAGAGGCAAGCAAAACACATGCACGTACAATATTTAATAAAAACATCACGCAAAATGCTAAATTTTGTGAAACTATTAAATCATTTTCCAACAAGGCTATTGAGTTCTTCTAAAACACAGGTCTATCTGGGAACAATCCAGAGAGGTACGAGACAAGATTTCTCCAAGCCGTCTCATAATCATGGGTGAGCCATCCAACTAGCCAGTTTAAGAACCTTCTGGATAACGAGCAACTGCAGAGAAGATGTCATCAGCCTGCGACTGATAAGAAAACTATCTGAGGATCTCAGTGCAACATGGCTTTCTGGAACACTGCAACGGCAGTGCCCTGGCTTGTCTTTCTCATTCACTCTTCTCCTTCTTCCACACACAGTGTCTACTGAGAAGGACAGTACCAATGACCATCAAAGATTTTCTACTCAAGATTGTGCGGGTGAAGCTCCAAGATGGGGCACTCACCTGAGAGGGGCCACGTACACATACACTTGTACAAAAACACACACATGCAGACACTTATGTGTCCATACACACGTGTACAGATACACACACACGCACAAACACACATGCATATATACATGAAAGAGGAATTTTTGTTCATTTGTGGCATGCTTAGTTGGGAGACCTCAGTCATACATCAATTTGCATCTGGATCCCATAGATTCTATTTCTCAACATATACTGAGGCTTCCAAGTCATCATCTGTATGCAATCCAAGGAGGAAGAAAGGAAGACAGGACACAGGGTTTCCTAAGCCGAGCTTTAGATCTGACACACT
Source organism: Acomys minous (assembly GCF_964271855.1). Taxonomy (NCBI): domain Eukaryota; kingdom Metazoa; phylum Chordata; class Mammalia; order Rodentia; family Muridae; genus Acomys; species Acomys minous. The sequence continues at coordinate 13,582,859 of NC_140485.1, forward strand.
GTGATCTGTTCAAAACCTGTGGGTGAGACAAAGTCATTACTAAGCTACAAGGAAGGCTACTTCCACAGTCCCCACAGCTGGGCAGCTGGGCTCAATCCTAACTCTTGCTGTAACTCATTTCTAATCAAAGCTTGCAGGACCTGGTTTGAGGGAGCGCTGGCGGGTGTTCCTGACGTAGAGTGGTTCTACTGCAAAGCACATCTCTGACACTTAGGAAATGCGAACAGACCACAGTAGACGTTACCACTAGCGCAGGCAGCCTAATCCTGTCAAACCTACACTTGGGATAAGGACTCCTCAACAGGATGTACACACAGCAAAGCACAGAGAAAGCTGCAGCGCTTTAGGCCTGATGCAGATGCTCACACGGCTGCTGTGTACGCCAGGGCAGGGAAGAGGCATACAGGAAGCACCGACAGCACCAACAAAATACTTAAGGACTTACACCACAACATAAAACAGAACACAAGTCTGTTCGCTTCAGAAAGCAAACAAAACAGGCAGCTCAACCTAAGCTGCAGAAATCAGAAATACAGTGACTGTTCACAGGCAATAATCTTGATTAGATTCTAAGGGTGAGAAACAAAATTATGAACATGACTTTCTACAAAGGAAACAAACTGTTCTGCAACTGAGAGAATTGTTTGGAATTTCTGGCACAAGCACTCATTCCTTAAGGGATATTCCTTCCCATAGGAATGCCTGGAGATCCCGGCTGTGTCATAATTAACTTACGGAATCACTGGTATGATCTGCCCTGGAATTAGAGATTATGCAAGTGTTCTACCGCAGCACCACACTCCCAGCATGGGAAACACTGAAATTTAAAGGGCCGTATTGGGAACTAGCTTCCATACCTGAAGGCTCTATCTAGCCAGCCCAGCATGTAAGAAGCAGATTAACTGTAGTACCATAAAGCGAATTCCTTTCCTGTCCCCAGCTACCCAGTCTGCAAACCCAAGCGCTCTTTGCCTGGAAGGTGTAGTCAGTCTATATGACAACGGACAGGGCTAATTATTAATGTGATAAAGGTCTAGAGGCACGGTGGTGTCTTGTACATCATGATTCTGCTTGCTGCAGGTATATAGGTTCCGAACGCGGAGACGGGCCAAATAAATGAATACATATTTTCAGTTTTCATTCCCAGTTCCTGGGAATAACTCCCAGCCTACAGTAGGTAGGAGAAACTAGAATTTTTTTCCTTTACCAAGGCAAGTTACATAAACTCTAACCTTACCCTGCCTTTCTGTCTTCTAATTATCTCTTTTAAAAAACTGACCATCTACAACTAGTTCATACGATCCTCACCATCATAGCAGGACTAACCTGACTCACAGTCTAGAGAGAATGCTACACAGGTAGGCATGAAGAATCTGGCCAAGCTAGGCTTTACTGAGGCTCACAGGCTGGTCTATTAACACCATGCCTTTGTAATCAAGTTCAGATATCCAAGTTCAGTTTCCAGACAGCTGAATACTTCCAAGTTCCTGGAAGTTGGCACAACCAAGGAAGACATGAAAGCTCCTCATCCCCTTCCCCATCTCTCAGCCTAGGCACATCTCCATCCTTAGTGTTAGCCTCCCCCTGGCGCATCTCCATGCTCAGTGTTAGCCTTCCTAGTGTATCGATTGGCTTAAGTACACGCTTTCTGCAGTTCCAGGGATCACTTTGAGCAAATTAATCAAATCCAAGGAAAAGACTGTGAGGGAAGCCTGAGCAGTGGGTAAGAAGCCCAGGCAAAGCCACCTGAGGATTGGCAGGGATGGTACTGGGATCCTATGTGATCTGGTACTGTTCTGATAGTGTCAGATGACACAGCTGGAGTCTACTGCAGAAACGACTGCTTCCTGGGTGAGAAGGAAAAGTACCCATAGCTGGTGGTGGAAGTCACCCATGTTTGGCTGTGGCAGGAGACTACAGCAGCCCCTAACTACAGCAGCCCCTAACTACAGCAGCCCCTAACTACAGCAGCCCCTGCCTACAGCAGCCCCTGCCTACAGCAGCCCCTACCTTCTTTACAGTTTTCACTGACAAGGCAATGAGCTCCACCCATGTCCTTTATTTTTCTTAGCTAAAAATCTCCACCAGGAGAAATATGTCAGGAGATATAAAACGTCATATCTGTGATCTTATTTTACAGTTATAGTAAATGTCTGTTATAAAACCTCGATGTCTGGGGGCTGGAGACATGGCTCAGCAGTTAAGAGCACTTACTGCTCTTCCAGAGGTTCTGAGTTCAGTTCCCAGCATACACTTCAGATGGCTCACAACTACGCCTAACTCCTCTCCAGGGTATCCTATGCCTCTGCCTCTGGCCATTACAGGTAACTATGCCCATGTGCACATGCCCCCCACACACATGCATATGCACATAATTATAAATAATAATAAATTATTTTCTTAAGTCTCAGTAACTAATAAATACTAAAACTTTTTTCTTCAAAAATCACTGTATGTGGATTAAATTACTTCAATATTTTAAATAAAGTAAATAATTTAGTTTAACCCAAGCTAATCATCTTCTAGTGTAAGTTATTGTTATTCAGATCCAATTAAAAAGGGCAATGAAATAATGACCTAGACTTGTAATTCTGACCCTCACCCTGGGGTCATTCAAATGAGAAAAGTGATGTGCAGACTCCAAAGCACTGTCTCAGAGACCTGAGGACCGGAAACGATCCCAGTGACTCATTTCCAGGAGCTGGCACTCCAGAGAAGTGTGTGACTCAGAAGCCACCTTCTTTCCAGGCAAGATTCCTTCAAACTTTGAAACTGCAGGATCCCTACAGCATCTTACCAAAAGGACCAAGAACGCAATCCTGCAGTCACTGCCCCGTCTGCAAACAGCAAAATACGAGTTCCACCAGGTGAGTTTACACTTAGTTTCAAACCCATTTCCTTTCAAGAGACACAAATTCTGAACAGAGTCTCCCCTAATAGCGCTGCATCTGGGACCTTTCCTCTCGTGCTTTTCACTGCATCAAATGCCAGCCAGCATTACAGAACACATAGGAAGAGCAGTAACTTCCTCTTCTACTTACTGAAATTATAGCTGGAGGCAGCCTCTGTCAGCAAAGAAGGTAAGATAGGTTGATGACTGACATGCAAATGTGAGTCATGCGGCGTGTGCTCTGGGCCAGACTATGCTACAGTAGCAACTAAGACAGAACTACTTGTCAACAGTAAATCAAATTGTCCCCGAAGCTGCTATGATATATAGGATTTATGTTGGATCACTGGTGGAGTAATCTAATGTAATCTAATGGAATATTCCTGAAAGTTGGATGTAAACCTTCTACTGTAATTTATGTATAGTTAACATTTTCCATGATAAAATGGTTTTTAAGTGATCCTCCTATTAAAGTGAAAATATTAAGAAATGCACAAATCAAAACTATGAACCATTCGTTTTCAAGGAAAATAAGGGGGAATTAGAGAAATAGACCAAGAAAATAATAAAAATCAAACATCACATTTGGAGAAGTTAAGTGTCATAGCAACAGCTCCAAAGTTTCAATCCAGTGTCCAAAAACAAATTACCAAACATATGTGACAGGAGAGATGGCTCAGTGGTTAAGAGCACTTGCTGCTCATCCAGAGGACTGAGGTTCAGTTCCCAGCATCCACATAGTGGCTCACACTATCTGTAACTCCAATATGAGGGGATCCAACACCCTCTTCTGACCTCCCAGGCTCATGCCTGCACACAGCACAGAGACATGCTCAGGCACACACAGACACACACACACAAAATAAATAAATAAATAAATAACAAGCATATGTTTATTTTCAGGAAAGCGTTTATTTTTTTTCAAGTGTCTCATTAGTCTAAGAAATGGCTGGTAGTTAAAAATGCCTTTGATTAATATAAGTGGGGAAATAAGTGAATGATCATTACTACAGATGTGATACATTTTATGAACAAAATTCTTTATTAATAAGTAATCTGAGAAAAAGCAAGTTTTGGAAAAGATGCTTTATTGGCTCAAGCTCTGGGACCACAGATATAAACTGTCAGCTTTGCAACCTGCTCGTGCTGGCTAAGTGATCTATGGCTGGGAACAGCTAAAATAAAAAGGGCAACCCATGGATTATTCCACGGATTTTAGCTAAGAGTTTCAAGAGACAAAAGGGGAGTCATATGAGGGCAAAGCACAGCTGTTACAATAAGCAGGAAAAGTCATGCTCCAAGTAAACGAACCATGGGCTCAGAATATGACTTACTGACCCTTCCACCCCACCCGCACCCCAGACCCTACTACTAGATACCTGACCAGGCCATAAAATAAAAATCAGAATTTATGTCATGGTGTGAAGGAAGTCTCGGACAGCTCTGCCGGGTCCATTTCAAAACCAAACCAAGTGCAAAAATCAAACAGCATATCTCTAAAGATAATGTACACAAGGGAACTTCCCAGCCTTTCCAGCGAGATAGCAGACGGAAACCTTATCAGGGCACTCCGGTGATAGGAAGCATTCAGCACAGTGCACAGCAACTTCTGTTCTTGCAAGAGTCGGTAGCTCTGAAGGAAGTTAGCAAGCCAGGTGAGATCTCCCTGGGAGAGGAAGCAGCAGCTGGGGGGTGGAGAAGCTGCCAGCTACGAGCAGCTGGGCAAGGTGGAAACCCCCAGGACGCGCTTCCCCTAGCACACAGCACTGATGAAGCCATAGGCAGAGGGAAGATCAAGGACTCTGGATACATAAACTGGCAGGGAGGCCCAGGAGCTGAAGAAGCCAAAGCAGACATGGGGCATGTGTGAGGTCAGTGAGAGCCTTCAAACAGCAACCTCTGCCCTCTCTTCCTCTACACACTCAGAAAGGCTCAAGGGAAGAACTGCACAAGAGCCTAGACCACTGACATCCCCCTGGGCAGGGACCGAGGGGCCTGACATATGACTAGAAAGCATGACAGGCTCCGCCCTCAAGGACGCCACCAAGGTCAGGAGGAACCTTCAGCAATGCCTCCTGTCCTTCCCTGCCCTACACAACAGTACTGATCCAGAAAGAGCATCAGGGAGGGACCTGAGAATCACAGAGCTGAACTCAGGGAATCTGGGCCAGGAACTCTATGTAACTGTATATGCTGGGTTTTATGTCAATGTGACACAAACTACAGTCACTTGAAAGCATGGAACCTCAGCTCAGAAAATGGCTACATAAGATCATCCTGTGGGCAAGCCTGTGGGATATTTTCTTTTTTTTCCTTTTCATATTTTACTTAATTTATTCATATTACATCTCAATTGTTAGCCCTTCCCTATTCCTCCTCCCTCCCATTTCCCCCCCTTCTCCCCTCCCCTATGTCTGTGATTTAGGGAGACCTCCTCCCCCTATATGTGCTCTTAGAGTATTGGGCCTCTTCTTGATAACTTGCTATCCTTCCTCTGAGTGCCGCCAGGCCTCCCCATCCAGGGGACATGGTCAGAAAAGGGGCACCAGAGTTCGTGTGAGAGCCAGATCTCACTCTCCACTCAACGGTTGAGAATATCCTGTTCATCGGCTAGGTCTGGGTAGGGGTTCGAAGTTTACTGCCTATATTCTCCTTGGCTGGTGCCTTAGTTTGAGGAGGACCCCAGGACCCAGATCCGCCTGTCATAAAGTTCTTCTTGTAGGTTTCCAGGACCCTGTGGATCCTTCTATTTCCCCATTCTTCCATGCTACTCTCACCTAAAGTCTCAATAGGATGTCCTCTCCTCTGACCCACTTTCCTGGTAAGTAAAGTTTTTCATGGGACGTATCCCTTGGACTAGTGTCTCGATATCAGTGATTATATACCATTTGTCTCTTTTTGCTTCTGGGTGAACTCACTCATTATGATCATTTCTAGTTCAATCCATTTGTCCACAAATTTCGGGAATTCAACCATGTTCAGACATATGCTCAACCATGTTCATAGCTGCTTTATTCATAATAGCCAGAACATGGAAACAGCCTGAGTGCCCCTCAGTAGAAGAATGAACTAAGAAACTGTGGTACATTTACACTATGGAATACTACTCAGCTACTAAAAACAAAGGACACTTTCTTAATGGGTGACAAATGGGAGGAGGGCCCAATCCATTGTGGGTCACTGAGCTGGCGGGTCTTGAGTTCTATAAGAAAGCAGGCTGAACAAGCCATGATGGACAAGCCAGTAAGCAGCACTCTTCAGTGGCCTTTGCGTGAGCCCCTGCCTCCAGGTTCCTGCCCTGCTTACGTTCCTGTCCTGATTTCTTTGATGATGAACAGTGATGTGGAAGCATAAGCCAAATAAATCCTTTCCTCCCCCAACTTGTTTTGGTCCTGATAGCAATAGAAAGGCTAACTAGGATTTGGACTAAACCCCAAATGGGGATTAATATGCTTGAAGGAAAAAGAGGGAAAGGAGGAAGGAGGGAAAAAAAACTGAGAGGGAGAGGAGAGAGGAAGGAGAGAGAGAAGAAAGAGAGGGAGGGGAAGAGCGTAGGTCATCATTTTCTGTTTTCTTTCTCAACTCTGACTGTCCTAAAACAAGCTGTTTCCTTTCCAACAAAGAAACAACGCCAAACCTTACAAAAGAAATTTATCTAACTTAATGAGTAAGCACACAAAAGCTGGAAAGGGGACACAAGAGGAAAATCAGAGTAACTTAGCTTTATGAGGCAGGCTTCTAGATTTATCTGTGAAAAGATGGGAGGTCAGAGACGAAAGTGTATGGGTAATAATTATAAATGAGTTCGGTGGCAGAGGTCAGCTAAACAAACTTTAGTTGTTTTCAGTTTCAAAATTCACACTTGCAACAATTTATCCCAAGAGCTAAGGGAAACTTCCATTATTTTACAACCATGTGTAGAAATTTTTCACTCCCGCAGCCATAATTTAAAGTCTGGTTTTACTCGATTGGGAAATGATCTATTTCAGGCTTTATATGTTTCATAAATAACGTAGCAACTCATAATTGTCAAGTGACAAAATCGAGGACTAAATCCACTTGAAGTAGCAAAAATAAAGTTCCCAGGTGTGATGTCATGACTGTTTTTCTCACAGTAGAATCTTGGCTTCCTTCTGGGAGGGGATATGCCAAGCCAAAAAGGTCTGCTGCCCAGATTTCCACTGACGTTAATGGCAGCCGTGCTACACAGTTTGGACCAGTCTGCTTCCCTGGAGAAGGCTCTAAGGAAAATGATAGGACTCTGCTGGGAGGCTCAGAGGCATCTCCCCACCCCCCCTATACCCCCCCCACCCTTAAAGCCAAGTAAGACTGTGATGAAGAAAAGCAGCAAATCTGTCTGTTGGATGGCCTTGCCAAAAGCTATTTACTCCCAGTTTTGTTTTGTTTTTTTTTGTGGTAGGTGTGTCAGATTTCTATGCGCTTAAGCTGATATTTCTATAATTGACTCCCAAGGGGATTCTCACAAGCCACACGTTTGTTCTTCCCTTTGCTGTACTCTCCTGTGATGCTCCACACGACTGTTGAGGGACGGGTACATAATCACTGCTGGCCTCATCAACCATTCAGAAGACTATGTCTGATAGTCAAAGGTCAACAAGCTGCTAAAAACAAACAAACAAACAAACAAACAAATAACCCAAAAGCAATAAACCAAAAAAAAAAAAAAAACCACCAATAAGCCATGTCCACCAAGCCATGCTGCGCCTTCTCTGGACCAGAAATCACTGCATATGAGGGATAGAGCAGAGGATGACCAAAGGAAAAGCATTCATTCCTGTCCCAAGGAAAGGGAGACTCTTCAGGTTTAAAGTAAGCCTGCAAGTCCCTATGTCCCAAGATAGAAAAGCTAGGATAGAAAAGCTAGTGTGTACATGTAAGACCAGACTAAACAGCACAAACAGAACATCACTAAGGAACAAAAACAAGATCTCAAAGATACTTTTGGGAGGGCGTAAGGGATAACCTGACTCAAAGGCCACTTCCTGCTTTTATGGGTCCCAAGGGTCAAACCTTCTGTAGAAGGTAAGCTCCTGTTTTCTGTAATGTTTGCGCATATGTGAGCATGTATATGTGCATAAATATGTGGACCCCTCCGTATACATTCAGAAGCTAGAAAACACTGGGTATCTGCCATTGGTCTCGGCCTTACTCTCTTGAGCCAGCTTCTCTCACTGAAGCTCCTGCAATACTCTGATTTCCAGGCCTCAACTCCTTCTACCTCTGTAAAGGCCCCATACACCGCTGCCCACTGCCGGGGTTGAAGGAGAGGGTGGCTTTTTATTTTTTTTTTTTAAATATATTTTATTAATTTATTCATAGTACATCTCAATTGTTAGCCCATCCCTTGTATTCTCCCATTCCTCCCTTCCTCCCATTTTCCCCTTACTCCTCTCCCCTATGACTGTGACTGAGGGGGACCTCCTCCCCGTGTATGTGCTCATAGGGTATCAAGTCTCTTCTTGGTAGCCTGATATCCTTTCTCTGAGTGCCACCGGGCCTCGCCATCCAGGGGACTTGATCAAATATAGGGCACCAGAGTTCGTGTGAAAGTCAGTCCCCACCCTCCACTCAACTGTGGAGAATGTCATGTCCATTGGTGAGATCTGGGTAGGGGTTTGAAGTTTACTGCATGTATTGTCCTTGGCTGGTGCCATAGTTTGAGCAGGACTCCCTGGGCCCAGATCTGCCCATCATAATGTTCTACTTGTAGGTTTTAGGACACTCTGGATCCTTCTATTTCCCCATTCTCCCTTGCTTCTCTTATCTAGAGTCCCAATAGGAAGTCTTCCCCTCTGTCCCACTTTCCTGGTAAGTGAAGACTTTCATGGGACATATCCCTTGGGCTAGTGTCCAGATATAAGTGACTATATACCATTTGACTCTTTCTGCTTCTGGGTTAACTCACTCATTATGATCATTTCTAGTTCAATCCATTTGTCCACAAATTTCGGGAATTCCTTGTTTTTAATAGCTGAGTAGTATTCCATAGTGTAAATGTACCACAGTTTCTTTATCCATTCTTCTACTGAGGGACACTTAGGCTGTTTCCATGTTCTGGCTATTATGAACAAGGCTGCTATGAACATGGTTGAGCAAATGTTCTTGCTGTGTGCTGCAGCATCTTCTGGGTATATTCCAAGGAGTGAAACAGCTGGGTCTTGAGGAAGCCTTATTCCCAGTCTTCTGAGATAGCACCAGATAGATTTCCAAAGTGGCTGTACTAGTTTGCATTCCCACGAGCAATGAAGGAGAGTTCCTTTCTCTCCACGTCCTCGCCAGCATATGGTGTCACTTGAATTTTTGATCTTAGCCATTCTGATGGGTGTAAGATGGAATCTTAGAGTTGTGTTGATTTGCAATTCCCTGATGACTAAGGAGGTTGAGCATTTCTTTAACTGTTTCTCAGCCATTCAATATTCCTCTGTTGAGAATTCTCTATTTAGTTCTGAGCCCCATTTCTCAATTGGGTTATTTGGTTTGGTGATGTTTAATTTCTTGAGTTCTTTATATAATTTGAATATTAGACCTTTGTCAGATGTGGGGGGTGGCTTTTTAACATGGATGCTTAAAGTCTAAACAGAGGTCCTCATTTCATGTGCAACAAAGCACTCTTGCCCATCCCCCATCCCCAAGCTGTCGCCCAAACACATAGAACATAAAATTCCATAGTAGCTTCTAGCTGCTGGGTTACTTTGACACAGTGTAAACATTTAGAGCCCAGGAAACTGGCTGTAACTACCAATAAATGCTAAATAACTGAGTAAGTAAATCAGTGTATAGATGACTTTTTACATTTAAATTTATAATTTATTCAGATTTCATCCCGATTGTTATCCCCTAGCTTGTATCTTCCTATTCCCACTCTCCCTCTCTTCTGCCCTATTCCTCTCCCCTAGACCTCTGACAGAAGAGTATCTCCTCCCCTACTGTATAACCACAGCCTATCAGTTTTCATCTGGATAGCCTGCTTCCCCTTCTTCTGTGTGCCCACCAGGCCTCCCCATCAAAGGGAACTGATCAAAATCCGGAGCACCAGACTTCATGTCAGAGGCAGTCCCTGCTCTCCCCACAACCGGGGAGAGTGAGCTGTCCGTTGGCTATATCTGAACAGAGGGGCCAGGTTTACTGCACGCATTGTCCTTCGCTGGTGCAACAGTTTATGCAGGGCCCCCTGGGTGCAGAGCCACCAAACTTGATGGTCTCCTTGTGAGACTCCTAAACCCTCTAGATCATTCCACCACCACCACCCCATTCTTCCATATCACTCTCAGTGCTCTACTCGGAGTCCAGCAGCGAGTTCCAGCATCTGTCCTGACCCCCCGCTGGGTGGAGTCTCTCTAAGGACGTCTATGTTAGGCTAATATCCATTTGTAAGTGAGTATATACCATGCATGTGTTTCTGGGTCTGGGTTACCTCACTCAGAATGATCTTTTCTAGTTCTGTCCATTTGCCTGCAAATTTCAAGATTTCCTTGTTCTTAATAGCTGAGTAGTATTCCATTGTGTACCACAGTTTCTTTATCCATTCTTTGGTTGAGGGACATCTAGGTTGCTTCCGGATTCTGGCTATTATGAATAAAGCTGCTATGAATATAGCAAAGTGAATGTCCTTGTTGTATGGTGGAGCATTTTTTAAGTATATGCCTAGGAGTGGTATAGGTGGGTCTTGAGGTAGCACTATTCCTAATTTACTGAGAAAGCACCAGATTGATTTCCAAAGTGGTTGTACAAGTTTGCACTCCTACCAGCAATGGAGGTGTGTTGCCCTTTCTCCACATCCTCAACAGCATGTGCTACCATTTGAGTTTTTGATCTTAGCCATTCTGCTAGGTGTAAGATGGAATCTCAGAGTCCTTTTGATTTGCATTTCCTGATAACTAAGGACATTGATCTTTCTTTAGGTGTTTCTCAGCCATTCAATGTTCCTCTGTTGAGAATTCTTTGTTTACCTCTGTACCCCATTTTTAATCAGATTATTTAGTTTGATCGGGTTTAATTTCCTGAGTTCTTTATATATTTTGGATATTAGCCCTTTGTCAGATGTAGGGCTGGTGAAGATCTTCTCCCAGTCTGTAGGCTGTCATTTTGTTCTGTTGACAGTGTCCTTTGCCTTACAGAAGCTTTTCAGTTTCATGAGGTCCTATTTACTAATTGATTATCTTAGAGTCTGAGCTATTGGTGTTCTGTTCCGGAAGCTGCCTCCTGTACCAATGAGTTCAAGGCTCCTTCCCATTTTTTCTTCTATGTTCTTCTTATGTTGAGGTCTTTAATCCACTTGGGCTTTAGTTTTGTGCAGGGTGATAAATCAACGTAGTTAAAATGGCCATCCTACCAATAGCAACCTACAGATTCAATGCAATCCTTATCAAAATACCTACACAATTCTTTGCAGACCTTGAAATATGAACTTTCAACTTTATATGGAAAAACAAAAACCCAGAATAGCTAAAACAATCCTGTACAATAAAAGATCCTCCAGAGGAATCGCCATACCCGATCTCAAGTGGTACTATAGAGCAACAATAATAAAAACAGCATGGTACTGGCATAGAAATAGGATGGTTGATCAATGGAATTGAATCAAAGACCCAGAAATAAGACCACACACCTATGGACACTTGATTTTTGACAAAGTAGCCAAATCCATACAATGGGAACAAAATAGCATCTTCCACAAATGTGCTGGTCTAACTGGACAGCCACATGTAGAGAGTACGCAGTATAGAGTATCTTCCAAAAGAAAAAACAAAGAAAGAAAAAGAACGAGCTGCACAAATAGTTCAACTTAGCTAGCATGGCATTTTAACTGCTGAATGTCTCCAGTAAGAATTCACACCCCACAACAGTTATTCACCACAAGAAGATGGTCCGGCACTCTCCACCTAGCTTTTCACTTAGTCTTCACAGCTCCACAGTCACCCGAGTCACCCTTTACATGAGCTTAAGCCATGTATCTGGTAAAAGGTAGGTCTAATATTCGAACCCAGGAAGGTCAGTTTTCAAGTTGTTGTTCCACCATGCCTCCCACTTTCATCTTGTATTAAAACATTATTTGTAAATTATACATAGACCCTAGCTCGGGAAACATTCACAAGAACCTTCATGTATAGACCCAAAAGCAACCTCAAGCACATTAGCATTTGCCATATCCTGAGGAAGACATGGCTGCATGTGACCTGGACAGCGATTTCCTGACTCTTAAGAGCAACTATGGCACAGGGATGAGAGAGCTACTCATCCAACCTAGATACGCCTAACACTTCATATCTCAGAGACTCAAATGACCTGTTAGAATCTGGATCTTAAACATCTCCCCATCATGTTCAAGGTCTTGGTGTACTGTCGTCTCATGTAGCCCATCTTTGTGTTGTCCTCCATTCCCCTGGTCCATGTCCCATACTCCCCCAACCCGGACAAGGACACTATTGTGAGAGTAGGGCAGGGGGATTTTCATGTTACTGGCCTGTGTCTAAAGAGAACAATGGGACCCTGACCACACCCCTTTTTCTCTCCAGGCTTTCCCTACCCTCCTTCCCTCCCTCCAGGCCTCTTTCTCTATCCAACCCTAGCCATGACAAGCCTTAATCAAGCATTCCCAAAGTGACACAAAATAAAAATTTCAAGTTGCTTACGGCAGGGATTTTCTCCCAGTAACACAAGGTTTACTTGGATCCCTCCTCGTATGTGGCACACAAATACTAAAACACCCCTGTCATGGCTGGAGAACATACACCAAGATGCTGGAGGCCTATGACCCTGGATGGCTTTCCAAATAAAAACCATCATTCCTGGAGAGATTGACGATAGCAGTGTAAGCTAGCGGGCTCCTCTGAATTGAAATGAGAGTACGGGAAACCCACTAAGGAAAGAAAACTACCAACGGCATACTGAACCACATTCCTAACACTTTTCCTTCGATAAATAATGCCTCTTTAGAGCTGATGAAAACCTCAGCGAAAATATTTATCCAGTCAACATCTTAGTGGCATAAGCTGTTATGATAAAAACACGCACATGCGCACGCATACACACACACAGTTCAACAATTTCATCAATGCTCATGGAGAAGAAACAGACTCTCCACCCCCGAAACATTTGCTAATTATTTTTACACAATATGTGCACAGTCTACAATATTTGCAGCTGAAGGGAAACGTTAACTACAACACATTCGCCAGAGCCGGCTGCTCTGCCAGCCAGGTGATGCAACCCTGCACTTCTGCAGCAATAATGAGTATTTTTCCAAAGCATCATCTCTATCAAAACAAATGTACGAATGCCAAATCCCCATGTAGGATAGAAAAACGGAAATGTGTTAGGAGCCAAATTTGTGACAAGGCATATTTCCATCGTTTGCACACCCTCTCTGTTAGTTTTGTCTGATTTTTAAAATTTTCCACACAGAGATGCTTTTTAAAAATCTCAACTTACTATAAGGGTGATGTGTTTTTTTTTAAAAACACCCAACAGTGACTTACCTCTCTTTTGAAAGATAAATATATTCTTTCTTCTCTTATAACATATTTCAAATACTTTCCCCACAATACAGAGGCAAAAAAAAAAAAGTGTTCTCAAATGGTGCCCTGATGCTCAAAATCCTTCTATGGAGTTATTTCTCGATGTTTTCAACCTCCACCATGAGCCAATGACGTTAAAAGACAAGATCACAAAGAACGAGGAAGAAGGCAGTGTTCAAAGGCCGTGTCTGGCAACAAAGGTAAGCTCTGTTTTCAACTTCTTTTTCAATCTCAAACTACAGGCTCCCTGGAAAATTGGGAATCCTTCATGAAAGCTCACCTCGGTCGGAGTGCAGCCTGAAAAACAGGCCAAAGGCATTGATAGTCCCCTTCTCATTTGACCCCACACCAGGAAGATGCTGTCCCATTTACACAAAATTATACAAAGAGGTCCATGTGAAATTAGCTGCCACCTGCAATACCAGGACTGGAGGAAAAAAGACACGTGTTACACTACCTCCTCGTTTATCGGCTGTCTTCCCTTATTTCTTCTCCGCATCTTAAAGTAATTAGCAAAAATCGGTTAACCTCAAAAAATTACACAGCACTTAATGTAGAAATAAATATGAAGAGGTAGACTAGCAGATTTCTGATAGTATTGGAAACAATGTTGATACAGCTTTCTAGACATACAGTCTGACCGTAAAAAGAAGTCTTGGTTTGTTTTGTGATCTTGTTTGTTTTAGGTTTTTTTCCCCCTTTTATTTTATGTGTATGGGTGTTTAGCCTGAACATATGTCTATGCAACACAAGCACATAGCGCCTGTAGAGGCCAGAAGAGGGCATCAGATGCCCTGACACTGGAGCTACAGACAGCCTGAGCTGCCTCATGGGTGCTGAAAACCAAAAGCCAGGTCCTCTGGAAGAGCAGCCAGCACTCTAAATCACTGAGCCGCTGTCTCTTCAGCCCTTTTCTTTGTTTGTTTTTATTTTTTATTCTTATTTTATTAAATATAAATTAAAGACATTCTACCATGAAGATAAAAGACAACTTTTTGATCATTCCTGGAAAAAAATGTGCCAAGCAAAAGCAATGTGCTGCTTTTCCTCCTGGTCAGCAGTCATCAGCTAGCTTGTATTATGAGCAGAGGGTTGGGGAGGGACAGATGGGCACAGGGTTGGGGAGGGGAAGACAGGGACACGGTGGGGGAGGGGGAGACAGGTGCAGAGTGGGGGAGGGGAAGACAAGGACAGGGTGAGGGTTGGGGTCCCATTGTTCCTTCATACTTTCCAGGTTTCAATAGTATATTTTCTGAATAATCATGTAACATGTTTATAAGCTCAAAGTTAGTTTTAAGACTCTTAGAGACCAGGGCTGGAGAGATGGTTTAGTGGTTAAAAGTCCTTACACACTGCTCTTCCAGAGGGCTGCTCCTGCAGAGGACAGGAGTTCAATGCCCAGCTTCCTCGTTAGGCAGCTCACAACTGCCTACAACTCCAGCTCCAGGATATTCAACGCCCTGGTCTCCATGACACCTTCATTCGCGTGGACAAACCCACAAGCAGACCACACACATACACACAATTAAAAAGAAAGCCTTTAGCTACAACAAAAATACTCTCGGATATCACCAAGATGTAATCACGTTTTTATTCACATTATACTGTAAGTTATACATGCTTATAATTTTTCAAGCATGGTAACAAGTAACTTTGTGGAAAGTTAAATTTATCATTTTTAAATGGCTTCTCATCATGTGTCACCAGGATGTACCAGTTCCTAGGGCAAAATCATGTTAATTATTTTAAAATTATTTTCTAAATCAATAAACTAACATATGCATTTTATATTCATCCACATCTGAATTACAAATTAAGGAAAAACTGAGTGTTTTATACTTCATGCCATTTAATCTTGGCCAACTATTAAAATGTATTTATTTTATTTATGTACTGGCAAGCTTTATGTCAACTTGAAACAAGCTAAAGTCATCAGAGAGGACTGAGAAAAGATCCAACTGTAGGCAGGCCTGTAAGGCATTTTCTTAATTAGTGATTGATGGGGGAGGATCCGGCACATTAGGAGTGGTGTAAAACCTGGGCTGGTGGTCCTGGGTTCCTTAAGAAAGCAGGCTGAGCAAGCCATAGGGAAAATGCATGTAAGCAGCACCCTCCTTCCATGGCCTCTGTGTCAGCTCCTGCCTCTAAGTTCCTGCCCTATGTGAGTTCCTACCTCACTGGTTTTGATGATGAACTGTTATATAGAACTCAACTCCTCAAGTTGTCTTTGATTATGGTGTTTCATCACAGCAATAGTAACCCTAACTAAGACAATCTCACACACAGTATTACATTATATATTATCTGCAATCTATAGTAGGACTATAAAATACATATTTCTACTTACATGTATAGATACACAGAAATGTATATTCATCACATAAACATATACAAATATATATATTATATACAATATATCTATAAAATGTATATAGGCCGCACTGGTTACAGATCCCTAGCAGAGACACCTCTCCATCCAGTTTTAGCTTTTATCTACCTTGACAACCCTGACCAAGTAGTTTGAGCTAACAAGAATTCTGAATTAGTTTTTTCCACTTCAGGGGCCTATTATCTAACCAAATAAGTAAAGATTATTGCAGGTTGGAAATCTCATTCCTCTTATTATGTCAGGTATCTTTACCTTCCCCGGAGACTGAGACCAGCAATCTCCCTGAGCTCATATTTATTTGGTCCTTCATTTGCTCCTCAGAATGCCTTTCACAGGGTAGGGAGGTTATAGAATAATAGACCGTAGCAGTTCACAATGAGTGTTTCTCAGGGTTTAATGCTCCTGGACATCCCACAGCTAAAAACCTAATCCCTAAATTCCTCCCAAGAGAAGCAGAAGAGGAACTGCCCCGGGGTTTCGGAGTATCACCCAAACTCTAGATACGCCAGACTCTGAGAAGTCTTCTTTTGCATAATCACAGGCCTTGCCCCACATGGCCAGACCAGACCAGAAGTCATCCACACTGAAGAGCCTACAGGGCAGCAAAGGACTCCTCAAACACAACCTGATCATTCCCGTGCCGGCCTTCTCTACTGGCCCCACCAAGTACCAAAACCATCCTCATAAACAGAGCCCTCTGTGGTGAGGAGAGCTGGGGTCCCATCCCCTGGCTGTATGCATGGCTACACACAGAAACTCCTCAACTGATCTGTGGACCTTGTGAGGGTGGAGCACCCATGCCTGGCTGATGCTGCCTGAGATTACAAAACAGAACAGAGCCCCAGGAAAAGTAGAGGCGGGGTGTGAATACCTCATGAGGTAGTCATTTGCCCTGGTGCTGTTGAGTGCCCCGCCCAAGTAAGCTTCCTGAACAAAGGTACAAGAGCAATCCAGTGACATACCACTAGAGAAGAGGTTCCAAATTCTTTTTTTTTTTAATAAAAGATTTGTTTATTTATTATGTATACAATATTCTGCCCGCATGTGTCCCTGCCCGCCAGAAGAGGGCATCAGATCTCATTATAGATGGTTGTGAGCCACCATGTGGTTGTTGGGGCTTGAACTCAGGACTTCTGGAAGAATATCCAGTGTCCTTAACCTCTGAGCCATCTCTCAAGCCTGAGGTTCCAAATTCTTAAGTGGTTATCCAGACAGAGCACCATTTTCACCAAACAAAGTCATAAACCAATGATCTTGCAAGAAACTCCAAAGGGTTGACTGGGTATGTATGAGAAAGAAGAGTCACGCAGCCAACATCTCTGCTAAGTGCAGCAGCCTTGGCCCCTTCCCCCCTCCCTGTCATCTCTTGGCGAGCCAGAGCCAGCAGGCAGAAGGAAGTACCAATCCTGCTAAGGATTGCCTTTCTTCCGTATGGCTGATGTCCAAGCTTCGGGTCAGAGGGGAGAACTGATATTGGGAGAAGACACCAGCTGGATGAGAGAACAGGCACTCTCGCTGCTGTTTGTGTGCATTTTTCTCTAGTATTTGAAATCAGGTTGCGCAAAACATATTATAATGACTCAACATTACAGGATGTGTCAAACATACCGTCCAACTGAGAGGATGGAGGAAAATAAAGCTATACTTAAAAATTGTTTTGTACTGTGTGATCCGGTCAACAAATCAGTTACACAGAGGATCCAACTTGTAGATTTGTTTCCATAAAGTTAAGTCGCAAAGAAAACTGAGGCGATATTGAAAAAATAAGTGAAAGGCCAATACATCTCATAACCCTTAACAGCACAATACAATCATATCAAAAGTGACTTTCAGTGGAAGGAGACCGAACATTTCAACCAGACAGTCAAGCTTGCCACAAGTCCAACTACTCAATCCAGCAATCTCTACCAAGTGATTCATACACCCTTCGGGTAAGAAACACACGGACGGTGTAAAAAGATGAAAAAAAAAACATTAAGCCAAGTGAAGCAAAAGCGAAAGCAAGCTGAACTGGCTGTACTGAGGCACAGTGGCCATGAAAGGAAAAAGCTATGGGAGACAGAGAGTGGCCCTGCCTGGTAAACAAAAGTCCAGACCGGAAAGAAGCTCTGCAAGTCTAAGCCTTCACTTATCTTACCCACTTCACAGGGATGACAGTGACACAGCCTGCTTCTGAAGAGTCAGTCCCAGCATTCCTAGCTTACCTGTGACTTCTCCCAATTCCCCTCTTAACAGCCTTCTTTCATATTCATGTTGAGTCTTTTTACCAGGAGCGCAATATTCTACTTGACCGCACTCATTGGTTGGGCTGTTAGCAACAGAAGCCTTGGAGGACAGGCCTCTGGGGACCAGGACACAGAGGAGGAGGCCATGAGGGGTCTGCCCCCAGCTCAACCTCCATAACATGCTTCCTTTGTAGCCATCAACAAATTATTTCAATGAGACTGTCTCCTTTTCCACAGAATGAGGATATTGCCACAGACCTCACAGGACAGACAAGAAAATCTATAAGGAAGGACTCAGTATTGCCCAAGGTGATTTGCCCTGTCAGCGACAGCTCTGGGAAGCTATGACACATACTCCTACCTAGTTTGCTAAGCCTCCTCCAGAAGACTATCTGGAGTCCCAAGCCTTCACAAGACACTTGGGAAATTTCTGCTTCCTTCCCAGATACCGATGTTAAAGCTGAGATGACCTCATTCTAGT
Organism: Acomys minous; assembly: GCF_964271855.1. Lineage (NCBI taxonomy): Eukaryota > Metazoa > Chordata > Mammalia > Rodentia > Muridae > Acomys > Acomys minous. The sequence continues at coordinate 13,601,382 of NC_140485.1, forward strand.
GTCCTGATGGCTTTGCCTCACTTCACAAGAGCAAAGTGAGCAAAGAAGGTGGGGGGGGGGGGCGGGGGAGAATCCCAACAGTGACTTAATTCCCATCACTTGCTATGCTCCAAACTGAGTCACGTCACGCATGCATTTTTTCAAACATCCCTTTAAAAAGTTTAACTGTAAGATTTTTTTTTCTTTTTCAAAATTGAAAACAGCAATTCCACTGTTCTAAGCTACAACAACGAAAGAATCATGTCTTGCCTGGGACTGTAACTCTACCCTGCAGAATGGAGAAAGATTATTCAGAAAATGAGCTGTTTCTGGTGGGTAAATCCGTCTGACGCTTAAGGTAATCCCTAGCCGAAGTGTTCAAGTCTTGGCGGTTTCCTGCATTATTTTATTGGGTAGTTGAAGATGTAACGGGGAATGGATATTTACAATCCCAGTGGGCTTTATCTTTTCAGACCATGCTAAATGTCAAAGTCACAGTCAAGGTCAGTCACTGAGGAAAGTAGGTGTCAGCAAGGTAGGTGACGCCCATTTATGCTGCCTCACATAGCGATATGAAATTTAAGACTAAGGCAAAACTTGATAATTAATGTTAAAAAATGCATTGCTTAGATACCAATTATAGAAACTGCAGGATGCATAAAAATCCAAAGTTGGATTTAAAAAAGAAATGAACTAAAAAGAGGTGTGGAAGGAGGGCCTGTCGCCTCTCACCTCATCTTATGTATCAGTTTTGGGGCGTGTCTAGGAACCTACTTGTGCCACCTACTACAAGGTTCTGACTTAAAAACTGGAGCTTCACTGGGACTGAAGAGGCCACATGGCTTAGGCTTTATTCAAACGAATTCAAGTGACCAAAGCTGCTCAAGTGAACTGCCAAGATTTTATACATACGCTGGAAGAAATGTCCTAGCTTCACTCTATGACATAGCTAAATGGGGCTCTGGGTGTAGTGCCTTAAATGAAGTGCATCTTGCCTACACTATCAAGTGCTCTGGTACTTAGCACTAAGTACAATACTTTACAAACTTGCTCAAACAGTAATGTTTCATAAGCTCTCCGTGTATTCCTTTGTAATTTAAAGCATGGTAATATGCTTTCTATATATGATACCTTTACAGTCAATCTTTACATTTAAGAATACACTGAATATAAATCATTTAGCAGCATTTTTTTAACCTCGACTCCACAAATTTTTTTATTTCTTTATCGTCAGTTTGTGTAGAAGTCATTAGACCGAAAGCCATGCTCTGAGCAGCTCCACTCTGCTGTATGTGCCCCCCCCCGCACCCCCTACCCCCCCCCCCCCCCGATGAGCACCAATCACAAAAACTGGCATACGGCACTTAGTGAAAGTCTTAATTATTCATTCTCCTAACCGAAGACAAAGGGAAATATTCAGCCAGTAAAAAGAATTTAAGATATTTTCTAGGAAAAAATGAAACAAAAACACTTTTATAAAACTACCCACAAGTACGTGTCATTTATAAAATTATACACTAGACAATAATTTGAGTTTAGTCGTTGTCGAAAATGATATAAGATCACCCAACATATCTTTCAATTCTGGGATTTCTCAAAGAAGTACGTGCAATTCACTCAGTAAAAGACGGTAAGAAAGACTCCAGCCACAAAACATTAAGAGAGCCTCAAAAAGCACTGTAAGCTAAGCTTTCTGAGATAAAAGGCCACGCATGTTTGCATGTGTGGAGCTAATTTCATCATCCTGTTCTCCCACATCGCCAAGCTCCTTTATATAACATACTCAACGAGTAGCTATAAAGTGCTCGCTCTGTGTCAAGTGTTGTGCCAGGTCAATGACCAAACAGAAAGAGTCAACCTCAGCCCCAGGGAGCTTCGCGTGTGCGTGCGTATGTGTGTGTGTGTGTGTGTGTGTGTGTGTGTGTGTGTGTGTGTACGTGTATGTATACATGTACATGGGTGAGACACTGAATACTAAACAAGTAAGCACTGAGCTGTAAAAAGTCACAAGTTCTCTGGAGACAGCACTCATAAAAGGCATTAAAAATGAGTCAGCATAACTAATAACCCATTTCTGCCACTGTACTCTTTAATATGCATATGTCCAAGTTACTGTCTCATCAGGACCCTATTATATGAGGCTGCTGTGACTGCTGTAACAGGATGCCACAGACTAGATGGCTTAGACAGCAGATATGTTACTTTCTCTCAGTTCTGGAAGCTTGAAGTCCAGGATCAAGGTGGTACAGGTAGCCTTGGTTTCTCCTGGGGACTCTATCCTTGGCTAAGTCTGCTACCTTCTCATCTGTGTCCTGGTGTGACCTCTCCTCTGTACTCATACAGGCGCGGACAGCAGCGTGCACTCAGGTAGGCCGTATTTTGAAGCCTATCTGTACCGTGCATCAATCACAAGACCTTGAATAAATGTCTTAATCACTCGGTGTTCTTAGTATCAAATGATAATTATGCCTACCCTGCAGGATTGCAGAGAGAATGGAGCTGCATTCCTAAGGCCCAAGGCACATAGCATAGACCTAAAAGCACACTGGGTTCTGAGCTGGGTCTCAAAGTAACCTAGGAAATCACATTATAAAATATTGCGGCATTATAACTCCAAATTACAGCTCTCAAATATTATGACTTTGCAAAGTAATGACTCTAAAATACCACAGAACCACTCCAGTTCTCCAGTGTGCTTTCTTGTATTTCTCAATTCATACTTGCTGTCTGTCACTTGAGTGCTTTAAGCATGCGTGTGTGCATGTGTCGATCTGTCTTTCAGTCTATCTACCTGTCTGTGAATGGGTGTGTCTGTCTGTCTCTTTGTCTGTGTATGTTTCTTTGTGTGTGTGCATCTCTCTCTATCTGTCTCTCTGTTTGTGTATGTCTATCTTCCTGTATATATGTGTATCTGTCTGTCTATGTCCATGTACCACATATGTATGTGTGTCCGTCTTGCTTGTGTATGTTTGTGGAGTGTGTGTATGTGTTTGTGTGACTGTCAGTCTGTCTGTATCTCTGAGAGGAGGACATGTGTCTGTGTGTCTTTCTGTGTCTGTGTGCCTGTATGTGCACAGGTATGTGTATCTGTGCATCTGTCCCTGTATATGTGTATGGAGTGTGTGTGTGTGTGTGTGTGTGTGTGTGTGTGTGTGTGTGTGTGTGTGTATGTGTGTTCCACTCTGAAGGTCTCAGGTCTGTGGGAAGGCAGAATGGGAAGCTCTGTGTTCCTGGTATCTCATTACATTCACTTCTAGGAAGAAGTGGGTAAGTTTCTCATAAAATATTCAAACCACCGTCGGGCATGATGGTACACACCTTTAATCCCAGAACTTGGGAGGCAGAGGCAAGTGTATGTCTGTGAGTTCAAGGCCAGCCTGGTCTACAAAGTGAGTCTAGGACAGCCAAGGCTAGGAACCCTATCTCAAAAAAACCTAAAAAAATAAAAATAAAAAATATTCAAATTAAATATCTTGTTGAGATAGGAATTATTCCTTCCAAACAACTGATGTTATCATTTCTCCCACAAAGCTGGGAGCAACTTGGTTTGGTAGAAAGAGAAAGATTGCCAGAAGGCTTGGCAGACATCTGCTACTCTCAGTCAAAGAGTAGACTCCTCCTACTTCTCAATCTTTATGAGAACCCTGTGAGCTTACCCTGTTTAAATCTAAACTTAGAAAACAAGAGCTGGCCTGTAACTGAACAGTTCAGAGGCACACAGTTACACTGAGGTACCATCAGGCTGGGGACTAATGCCCGAGTCATCCGTATGCTTCAAACTCTTCCTTTTCCCTGGGAGACTGAAGAAATCCCCACACACGCTACTTCTGACAGATGGAGAGGAGCTTTAGCCAGTTACTTTGATTCCTTCAGAGGGAACAGAAAAAGGACAGAATGAGGCCAGGCTCCTGATTCTGCAAGGGCCTCGCGGGTCCAAAAGACGCTAAGTAAAAGGAAAATATTCTCTGCACTTCTAACTGCTGCTGTAGAAGTATTTTTTCAGCAGCTGCAATAACTAAGTTACAATCCTCCTAGATATTGTCTCTACTGAAACTTAAATAATGATCTACTTAATAATTAACATTCTCAGCGGCATTTTAAAAATACAAAGTAAAAAGATATTTGCTAAATCAAAAAGATGTGAATTGGAAAAGAAGATCAAAGAAAGCTGTCAAACACTACCACCCCACATGTGAGGAGGGTGGACCTATCAGTTCAAAAGCTATTCTTCAGAGTAATCCAAACCACTGTAAATAACATGGTCCCCCAACTCTGGAACACAAAAGACACTCTTTCAAAAACAATATTTAGTGGACTATTCCCTTTCAATTAAGTATATTTCTATTTGGCAGTGATATATTCATGGGTCTTCACGGTCCATTTTGAAAATAAAATGCAATGCAAACAGAAAGCACAAAGCATTTTAGCTCACCATGAGCCCAACTAAATCAAATAATCTCTTTAAATAAATAAAACAGTTTCCCCTGAATTCCCTCCAAGTTTGAGATGGGGAAATTTCTCTAACTTGGTGCTATAAGCAAATACACTGTACCGAAAGCAAGCATTATGTATTAAAACTGAGCTCCTAACACAGAAAAGACAACATGAGCGTGTGTCCTCCAGAAGTTGATGACAAACTGTCTCCTGGGAAACCAACCTCTCTGGGTGTGGTTTGCTAGTATAACATTGGTTTCTGTTGGACAAATGAGAAACATAGCGTTTTCAGATTACTGATCACCTTTCCAAAATGGTTATTCTGCCACTAGTCAACAACCAGTAACTCCCCTATAATAAGTGTATAGATGACCTCATGGTATTAACTGTGCCACTCCTCTGCCTTGCTCCCTCACTGTTCTTCTAGTTTACTCAGCTGGCAGAATTTTCCACGATAGCATTTAATACTCACTCGCTGAAGAGATGCTGATGTAGTCCCTATTATGTACCACCTTTAGTTTTTTTCTATGTACAAGAGTCGTGTTGTAGCCAAAACATGCACAGTTGACATGGAGACAGAGGTGCAGCACCCACCTGTGCTGGGGTGGGAACCAAAGATGGTTCTTAAGGATAAAGCCCCCGTCCCACCCCCAACTCCAAGTCTATGAGGATCTGGTCAGATTCAGCCACAGGGAGGGCGAGCAATTCAAAGTCAGTAAATGCCTAGCACCCACAGAATTTACGTTCTTGGAGCTGAATACACCTTAATATTGGTTATACAAATACAGGAGTTAAAATTTCATTGTGGTGTTCAGATCGAGGATGGCTTGCATTCAGCAAGTTAGGGAAATGGAAATTAATCCTGAAAACACTAGGGAGATGTGGAAAGGTTTTTATAAATAATGCTCCGAGGCTTGTTTTGTGCAGATTTCCTTAGCTGGTGTGAAGGATGAAGTCAGAGGCAAAGATGTAACGTTACGAAGGGGCTGTTGGTGTGTGTCTCTTCCTGCAAACTGTAAACGCCTAAGTGGAAGATGGGATAGAGATCAACACTGTTGTAAGGCACACAGGACTGGAGGAGGAGGAACAGGCGGTGGCTTATACAACTTGAACAAGCAGGCCTTGAAATGATAAGGATACCATTATGGTCACCCTGTGAGTTAGAAATGTCCACCACAGGCGTATGTATGTGAAACGTTGGTCCCCACCTATTGGTGCTATTTGGGGAGGAGGGCTGTAGACCCTGTAGGAGGTGGGTCCTAGCTAGAGGAAGCTGGTCACTGAGGAACAGGTCTTATGAATTACAGGGCAAGTTCCAATCTTCCTTAGTAGCAGCAATGCAAATATGCAGCCCCACACTCCTGGCCACCCTGCACCTGCCAGTTCTATCAAGCCTTCGCAGGCAGAAGGGACGGTGCCTTCCCAAACTGCAAGCCAAGATAAACCTTCCCTTCTGTAAATCACTTCTTGTCACGCATTTCGTCATAGCAACAAGAAAGCCACTACAGTCATGAACTTGGGCAGTGGCATCAAGGAAAGAAAAAAACAGACAAAGGGCAATCAATGGGGGTGGACTCACCAGATAAGCAACTCGTTACCCTAAGATTTAGAAACTGGGACAAAACATACATTTGGATTGAAAGTGAGAGTTTCTGTTTGGGGCGTTCTGACTTGCAAGTACCCAACAGAACTTCAAGGTCAAGATCTCTAGCAGACAAAAGATAACATTTGAAGCTCTGACAAAAATGTACAGCTTCGGGAGTTTTCAGTCAACAGTAAGCTCACAGAATGGTTAAGAGCACAAGAACCATCTCCTACAGAGAGAGTTTCGGAGTGAGGAGCTGATTGCCGAACAATGCAGAGGCTTCCAGAGAAGACCAGAGCCGACTGTCAAGCAATGTAGACGCCTCCAGAGAACACCAGGTTAAGTGCTGCATGGTGAAGGTCCTTCTCCAACCTTTGCCCAGACACACAGAGAGAATGCGGAAGACCTTGGAAGCAGGGACTTCAAAATCTACAGCAGTAACTACAAAAATGAATCAGTCTAGCAAAATCTGTTTACTCCGAAGCGTGGCACCTTAGTTGCTGCTTCTGGGACCACAGTGCTGCATAGGCCAATAGCCAGTGTCTTGGATCCTTAAACTATGTAAAGAAAAGCAATTCGTTCCTGCTGTCTGCCTTTAAGAGTCTAACCAGGTTGCACTGCTCGTTCACAAAGAACAAATGAGCAAACACAACAGAGCAGTCTGCGCCTCTCATAACAACAGGACCAGAAACGTCAGAGAGCAGACAAAGCTGCTGTCTGGCGTCTCACTGCCCTGCTGAACAAATGAGAAAATGCAGTTTGCTCACATCTATGTAGTGATACTAACAATTTTGTTACACCAACTTCTTTGAAGGAAAATTACCGCTAATAATTTAATTTCTTCCGAGTCTCTTTCCCCAGGTACCTGACATTTTAGATAAAAAATTTTAATAAAATATTAAAAGCAAAGGAATGGCTTCCCAGGCATCCAACCTGACGATGACAGACACTATGAATCCTTTTTCCCTCTAACCCTAGCTCATCATATAGACATATCAAGCTTCCTATTCTATGGTTTTACCCAAGCAAAACAGTCTATTCTGAATGATGCTTAGCTGTAAACAAATGCTACTCCAAGGACAACCACAGTCTTACTGGTGCGATACTATGGGACAATCTCAACTTTCAATTTAACTGTTGTAGCTAGAGATGTGTTTTCTTTTTCACAAAATAGGCTGCAGGTTTTCTGCTCTAACCTCACATCTGGCCCATGTGCCTCCTCTAGGCGGGGAACAGCTGAGCTCTGCCATTCGATTCCTCAGAACACTGGCCAACTCTTTCCACCCTACCCAAATGGCCCTGGAGCTTTTATCTAGGTTCATCTATTTAGGTGACAGAGGTAGGTATACTCACATTCCCATTTCCCCTACTGTAATATTTTCAGGGCCACTGTGTCCCCTACAAAGGCCACAGCTTCTGACTGTTCCTGGCCTCAGTGGTGTCCTTGCTAGGTCACCCTTCAGCACTCACCTTCCTTGGATTCCTATACCTGCCCACATTTCCTAAAGGGCCTCTTTTAGAGCCCTCCCCCAAAGGTCTTGGTTTAAACATACTTTCTGGTCAGGTCTTAAGACACAGGTTTGAAGAGTGAGTCTTCACATTGTCAGAGGAAATCGTCGGCAAGCTGTGAAATACTATCAGGTTTCCATAAACCTAGCACAAGATTTTCTTGAATACGCAAGGTTTCCATGCCAAGGAAATCCAACTGAATCTTACCATATTTCTACAATTCACAGTGTGCTGTAAAAATAAACATGCAGAAGGCGTACAATCAGGGTCTGAGTGTCACTGCCAAGCTAACCAGATGCTTGTTTTAAAAATGGGTGTCTGGAGAAACAAATGAAGGATGCAGGCCCATCTCTGGGAAACAGACAAGATTCCATCTTCCTGCCATGTGCTTGGGATATCCTGACCAAGGCACTGAGATGCATTAAAGGTAATTCTAGCTCCTGGGGGGGGGGGATGCCATCAAATTCTGAAAACAAGCAGTAAGTGGACTGACAGTATTGTTAATAATCACCATGATCAAAACTGCCACTTCTGAAAGAGGTCAATATCGGTGACCTAGATTCACAGTGTTTTTTCCCAATAAGTCTTGAATTGAAAATGCAATGCAGTTTCTAACATAGCCCTTTGTCTACAATTCATTTTTCAAACAAATGACAATCAACTTCGGGCACCCACTAAAGAAATTCAGTAAGAGAGCACTGTCAGTGATCCCTCCAAATCTGTTAGAAGAAGATATAAGGGATTCCCTTTTTTCCCCGTAACTTTCTTTGTAGGCTTCTTTACATTTTTGTTTAGTTGGTCTGGATTGGGTTTGGGGAGTTGCTGTAGTGAGACTGGGTCATGCTTATGTAACCCAGGCTGTCTTCAAACTCAGCCACCTCTTGCTTCGCCCTTCTGGGTGGTAGGCTCACAGATAAGTACCACCAACTCTAGCTTACAGAGGGTTCTTTGATAATTCTAGACAGCTGTCGCTCAGCAGCTGCAGAAGTTTGTATTTCTAGGACTCCCCAGATCCTCAAGTCCCGTAGATGAAACAGGGTGCTGTTTGTCTACATGTGCTCCCTTACACACTAAATCATCTCAGTACTTGTGGTGCCTCACAGAGTATAAATACTTATAATACTGTACTGTTCAGGAAATAAGCATCAAAAACTATCTGGGAATAGAGCTCAGCTGTCCAGTGTCTGCCTGAAGTAGGTATGCGCATGCTCAGTACAGACACTTCCCCCCCCCCCCCAAACAACTTTTATCTGCAGTTCTTTGAAAACAGGGACTCGGAAGCCACAACATGGCGAGCAGACTACATTAGCAAATCTGAATTTGCCAATTAGCCCAGATAGTCATTTTCAACCCCCAAATTAATTTAACTGTCCAGGGTCAGTATTGATCTGGATTATGCATCTGCCCTGTGGGCCCTGAGTTCTTGGATCACAAATTCATGCTGCTTATGATATATCCCTGCTGGGAAAGGTCTAGAATCTCAAAGCTAACCAAGACGATTAGAAAACAGACTGTTAATTCTGGTTCTACAAAGTAACTCTTTCTTAGAGAGCTTTCACATTATCACCTTAACTACAGAATACTTTTTTATTAAGAACTAGAGTTAAGAACACGATTTATTTCTGAAGTCATTTCTGGGTATACAGCATACAATTGAACTAGTAAAGCCATGTAGCTTCGGCTGAGCTTCAGTTAGAAGGTTGTGTGCATAACCTAAAGTTCTGTGAAACAGACATTCCACCAGGGACGTTTTAAAAAGGCAATTTAAACAGTGTATTCTCTGAATTTTAAAGGTGCATAAGTCTTTCTGACCAAATAATCCTATACCTTGGAATTCAGTAATAAGAAATTTTCACACATATTCATGCAGACCAATGAGAAGAAATCTTCTTTCACTGTGCAGTCATGAGAAAATGGTTTAAGCACGACAAGACTGCCTGTCTTACCAGACTGTATACAGTGTTACAAAGGTGAGATAACCAGTATGCAGACAATAAAATTACCATGATACACCGTTATGAAGACAAAGCAAGTCACAGGAAAATAGATGTGGCCTGCTCCAGTTTACATAATAAGAGAAAGCATCTGCATGTATCTACATCCTCTACAGTATGATCCAATTTATATAACAAGGAAACCAAGTATATGCCTTTGTATATGTAAATGAACGGACAACGGGGTGGGGGGGGGAGAGACACATAAAGCTGTTGCCAATGGTTATATCTGGTGAGGGTGTAGGTGGGGAAGAGGACTCCACATATTGCCTCTGTATTTCTGCATTGTCATTTCAACTGGAACATATTAGTGCATCGTTTACATCATTTTAGAAACCAGTGAAAATGAAACCCTAAATCTCAGAGAGGGCTTTGGTGATCTATGCAATTAACCGAGCATCGATAGATACAGGAGAACCCCATCTCAAGGGACCACACTTTCGTTCGGCCCAAAGTGATCTCCCACTGAGGAGCGAGAAGGGAAAATTAGGGTGAAACATTCACCTGCAGAAACAGATCTAAATTCCCTATGTTCAAGATAAATAGAGCAACCGTCGCTATAGGGAGAGACGTCGCATGAGCTGCAGAATTCAACCAGTGACTGCGGCAAGAGAACTTCTATGACCCCATAATAAGGGAAGTCACTCATTTCTCTGTGCTAAACTGATCACATTTCAGACCACTGTCGAGAAACAAGACAGAAAACCATGCCTCCCCTTTCTCAACCCTGCATATTTGCCGATACCTTAGAAAATAGAGTGAGAAAAAAACATATAATCAGAATCTAAACTCTGTACTCACTCAAAATAAAAGGCTAGACAACAAATTTAAAACCTCCCCTTTAAAATTAGGCTTTAAAAAAAACTAATAAAGCCAATGGCATTTTCTAGGGCGCAGTGCATGTAAGAATTTACACTTGACAGAAGGACAGACTCGGGAGCTCTTAGGCTGACCTTCTGCCACAAATGTGTCCAGTTTGGCAATGGCATGGGTTGTGTGCATGCAAGTGGAAGCCAGAGGTCAACCTCTCATGTTATTCCTCAGTTGCAACAACCTTGAGTTTCGGTTTTTGGGACACGGTCCCTCACTAGCCTGGGGACCAATGACTGGACTGGGCTTGCTGTCTAGCAAGGCCCAGGATCTGCCTCTCTCCACCTCCCTGGCCCTAAGATTCTCTGGGATAACACCACTGTTCCCAGCCTTGTTACATGATTCTTGGGCTCTAACTTAGGCCTTCGTATTTATATTGCAAGCATTTTAGCAATTGAACAACCACCTCAGCTCAATTTCCAAGCAAGTTTTAGTTTATTTACTTATCTACTTCATGTGTGCGAATATTCGGTCGCCATGTACGTGCCTGATCCCCACAGAGGCTAGAGACAGCATCAGATGCTCCAGAAACTGGAACTACAGATGGTTGTAAGTTGCCACCTGGTCGTGGGAATCAAACCTGGGTCCTCTGGGACCCAGGCTCTTAACCATCCTCCCGACCTCAGCCAAGCACTTTCAATGGGGGAATTTCAGATTCCCAATACTCTTGTAGTCCGTGCTTCCTTTTTAAAACGTGCATATAAAATAAAGTAAAATAAAATGTGCATAGAATGGCAGACTCTTCTGGCAGCTGCTCCTGGAAAGGGACACATATAGGCCACCACACCTAAGGTCCCTGGCACCTATTCGACAGCACCTGGGAATGTTGTTTACCTGGCCCCTGAACCAGCAGTTGGAGAAGCCCCACTGAAACCATAAACCTTTGCCCAGTGAAAACTGACCCTTGAGAGCTGACCTTACTTTTTAAATTAATTTTTTATTGATTATTTGAAAATGTCACGTAATGTACATTCCAGTCCTCCCAGGCCGACCCCTCACCCTTATGATCTCTCCCAAAACAGAAGAAGAAGAGGAGGAGGAGGAAGAGGAGGAGAAAGAAGAGGAGGAGGAGCAAGAGGAGGAAGAGGAGGAGGGGAAGGAGGAAGAGGAGGAGAAAGAGGAAGAAGAGGAGGAAGAGTAGAGGAGAAAGAAGAGGAGGAGGAGGAGCAAGAAGAAAAAGAGGAGGAGAAAGAGGAGGAGGAGGAGGAAGAGGAGGAGGAGGAAAGGAGAGGAGGAGGCCGAAGTTAGATTATTAACCTTACTCTCTCAGATTTCCAGCCCATGCATGCAACTGTAGAGACAAAATAAGGAAACCAGGCATTATCCTCAAACGTGCTATTCTGATTCCACCTTCACAGCAGTTGTCAGAAGCCTATCATCTTAGCCTAGGCACTTAAAATAACTGCCACACCATGTTTTATGATAAAAAGCGTCCTTTCTGCCGCATGCACCAACTACAGGGAACAGGGAACTATGGTCTAAAAGTTGGAGTTCTGGGCTAACATACTGCTTGCCTATAGTCTCAGCCTTTGAGAGCCTACCAACAGGAGGATTTGCAGTTCAGAGCCAACATGTGTTGCATAGCTAGAGCCAAAAACAAAACAAAAGGGTTTAGGTGTCAATCTACTCAGATTTCAATCTCAACTCTAAGCCCATCATGTGATTAACCTCCCAAATATAAGTTCTCCCCAAATGTAAGCCTAAGAAACTGTTACCACTCCTTACCACCTTCCCCCCCCCGCCCCCCGCCCAACACACACACACACACACACACACACACACACACACACACACACACACAAAATAAGTGTCTGGGAAGATGGAATGAAGTAGCTAGCATACTTCAAGTTCTCAACAAATATATGTTTAGGTTTCTTGTTTCTCCTTTATGGTTATTATCCCTACTCAGTGCACAAAAGTTGAATATCCTCGCTAATGCTCATGGGAAAAGAGAAAACAAGAAGTGCCCCTAATCATCAAAGGTCCCCAAATGCTTCTCATGGATGTTTCTGTGCTCCCAAGGCTAAATTGCTTAATATGATCTCTTTTTAAGTCTTACTAGGGGATGCAGAGGCCCCAGGAATAGCATCTGGCTCCTGTATCACAGTTCAAGGCTCTACAATCACAGAATGTTAAGGCTATCAGAGCTGAGTAATGTCCATATGCCTCTATCCAAAAGCAATCACAGGGTAAGGTGAGTCCAGAGGAAGATCTGGCACCAGAAGGTGGCCTGTGGCAATCGCTAGAACTTTCCTTGATTGCAGGATGGAGTTCAAGTATCCTTTACACATTTTAAATCAGCTTTCTCTGGATGGCCTTTAAAGAATAAACCAATATCATCTTCCCTAATAGAGGAAAGAAAGACTTGTGGGCAGCAGTGATCTTAGTAGCATCAGTGGGAGAAGGGGCAGAGTGGTTGTCACAGCAACAGGAATGCCGGCCAGCATCAATCGTCACCGTGCATCACCAACCTTAACCATGGGGTTGGGAGGGTTTTCTTGAATACCAGAACCAACCAAAGCCCTGATTGGATACCCAGTGCCAAACATCCAAACCAGGACATTGTCAGGACTTTAAGACACCAATATATACTGCTGAAGGCCAGCCCAGAACACAATTCTCCACCTATTCATCCAGCGGCTGTGAGGGGGATCGTGTCTCAGGCCAATGTTCTTCTCACTGTGGGGGTTACACGCCATGTTTTGCAGCCAAGTGAGTCCTCTACGCTCTTCTAAGTATATTCCAAATGTGTACAATTAAATACTACTTATAAATACCACAGCAAATAATCTTATTAAAATAATAAGTTTTTAAATGAACTCACATTGGGCTGGAGAGGTGGCTCAGCACTGGTTGTTCTTCCAGGAGAAGCAGGGTTAGGTTCCCAGGACCCACAAGCTAACAACCTTTTGTAACTCCAGCTCTAGAGAATATAGTGCCCTCTTCTGGCCTCCAAAGACACTGCACATGGATGGTACTAACACATCCATGCAGGCAAAACACCTGAACACATAAAATAAAAACAAATAAATCTAAAACTGGCAAACCATGAACGGCTCTAGCATGTGCTGTACCTGTCACTCGGAAATAATTAAAAAGTAAAGATCTGCCAACTGTATTCATGGACTATGTCCAGACCTCAGTGATGGAGATCTGAGGCGAAGGCCTCTGGGGTCTAGGTGAGAAAAAGAGCTGTCTAACGTAAATGAGTGTCCTGTGACCTGTCTGAACCAGTTGCTTAAGGTGAATCAGAGTTACTTGTTCTTCTTCCAGCCTCTGAGGAAATGGCTACTTTAGTTTATTCATACTAAAGAGCCAAATAACATCCTTTAATTGTTGTAGGAGGAAAAGAATGCTTTAAAAGGGTGATGTACTAAAGTAATGACTTGCCTGTCCCTTTCAGTCACTAGAGGTGGGATTCCCCCAAGGGATCGTGTGACAGGGCCTGTGGGGGAAGACTCCCAGAGAAGGGGAGAAGATAACGCTCTGAGCTCACACGGTATATAATATTCTCAACTGCGTGTTTTGTAAGCAGTAGGTGTCAGGGGTCTTCAGCCATGGCTCCCCTTCTGAGCCACGGTCCTGTGCACCTAATTTGTCTCCATAAAATAAGGGAGAGAAAAGGTACAGTTCACACCGGGAGAACTTTATTTTTAACTGGCCGTTCATTCCGACCTCCTGGCTAGGAGCTGAAAGGGAGGGCATCACTACCACCCTCTAGGAACTCTGGTTACACCGTCCCCAGAACAACAGCATCCAAAGGGCAGAAAATCAGGCCAGGCTTGCAGCTAGAGAAGCTCGCACTCGCACTAGTGTGAAATGGGTTTTGCAAATAAAGATCACACTGGGAGGACGTTAAATATACGAACAATGCAAGATTCTCACTCATCCACTCCCTGCCACATTAATACTGGACTCTCCCTACGCCACAGGCAAAGTAAATCCATGCTTATACTTGGTGGAGGTCAGGAATCAGAGGCACGGACACTCAAGGCAAAACGGGAAAATAGTATCACAGCGCGAGGAAGCAGTTTTACTTTAAAAGGGTGAGGCTTTTTCGAAGTGAAAACTATTACCCAGAAAAACAAATACAAAGGAAGAGAAGCAAGGTTATTCTATGCCCTGGGTACTGGAGGAAAAGGAAACATGGACATGGACCACACTGGGCGTTAGGGAGTATCCTTGCAATCAAGGTTAACGTCTGAACATGAGCCACACTACCCGGTGCCTGTCCATGCTGGGAGATGTCCCTATTTCTGGAGACGTGGGTAAGTCTCTCCCACAGACTCGCTCACTCAGAAAACGAAAAGTAACTATTCTGGATGTGAACTGCCAATAGTGGTCAGCAAACATGCTCAAGGGTCCTTAATCTCATTCTAAGTATCAAACGCAGAGCTTCTTGCTTTTACAAAACCCACGGTGACTGTGTTTCCAAAGCCTATGCCGCCCCTGCTAATAAACCTGCAGTTTTGTTCTTACTCTGGAAGTGGTCACAGATGACATTAACTGAGTCCTAATCTGCCTCACAATTTTCATTTTTCAAGTAATATTAATACTTCCCCCAAAATATCTGAGTTCACTATTAGAGCATTTGTTGGAAGTGTGAAGACTACAAAAATTATTCCTTCCTGTAGCGCTATTACCTAACTGCTCTGATCCTAATATTCGTAATTTATTTGCAGCTTAAGATTTTAAAATTTAAAAATGTGGCAGCTAATTATCAACTTTATAAAAATCCACCAAAAACTACTCATCAGTTCTAACATTTGGGTTTGCCAGATGCACCTGGAAAACTGGGGACGGCCATCACACTGTGCCCAGAAGCATATGTCCCAGCTTGTGACATCTTAGCCTGCCACCGTAATGGGCTCGCATACAACATCCCAGCTGTGTATACATCCAATTCCATATGAAGGATGCATAGACATGAATGCAAGGCAAGCATTTAGCCATTCAATTACCAGTAAATCAAAATTTAAAACAAATTAGTAGTAGCCTAAGAAAATAACTTGTTCACTAGAATTACCAAATATTGTGCCGTGCTGCACAAATAAGGAGTATACATTGATCTAGAGGCAGCTGGGTCATTCTTAGAAAGAAAACTACACTACACGGTCTCTATCGGGAATAAAATGAAATATTTCAAGGGAGATATGAACCTGTAAAATCCACATCTTGAAAAGCTCTTTTGAAACCTTGAAGGGCTTTTATATTCCCGTATTTCCCTATCTGATATGACAAAAAGCACACACAGCCTGGATCCCGGGGCACGTAAGTTGCGCACCATTCACATTTTAAAGCGCATAAACACAAAGCTTGCAAAAGAATATTTCAGCACGAAGCCCTTCTGTGTGGGTGTGCATTTGTAAAAATAAAAGTAGAATTATTCCAACAGATGTAAATGTGCTCTCTGTGATCAAATGGAGTCTTTGAAATTCTGTTTTGACAGTTACTTGTAAAACAGCATTTCCATGGCGATTAATTCAGAGCTGGGTAGTGATATCATCAAAGCTAAGTCAAAGCTAAGTTCTGATGGCTGAGTAATACATGTTGGAGGGACGCACGCCCAGTGCCTTGCAGCACTCTGTCACCTGTAAGGGCATACTAGTTCTGCCAGCCAAGTTTCCTGAGCATAAAAATGCTCAGAAAATGCCATTCCATTTTAAAAGTTAAAAAAAAAATTCTTACAGGGGCTCCCCCAGGACATCAGTCATTTATTAAATGTCTACAGTGTAAAAAGATGATATAATAGATCAATACACCAGTTTAAAAAAATATGCAAGACTGTTCTGTGGGGGGAAATCTAGATTACGTAACACAGACAGTCAGGATTCTACCACATGGTCCTGGTGCGCTGGATTTCTGGTCCTCTGTATCATTTGTAACATAGGCTATCAAAGTTGGGAGGGTTCAAAACATTCGGTTCTCAGTTCAAACACATCTTCTAAAAATCATCAGTCTTAACAACACTGAAAAGATTAAGTAGAAATTTTACACACACACACACACACACACACACACACACACACACACACACACACACACACAATCTTGCTATCCTAAAGACTAACTCGTCACTTTCTGAGCTCCTGGGAGTCTGCCCAGGGAAAGTCACTGGTTGCTCTTCCTAGCTATCTTCATTTCATGATATGATTTCTCTTTAAAGGAGAAATTCGATTCCTTTTCAAAGCATTATACACCTACCCGCCTGTGCTTGGGCATTATTGCCAACCAAACCATTCAACATATAACTCCACAAATGCATAACTTAAATGTATGGACTGCCATCCAACCCATCTCTACTTTAAAACATGGCGACTGCCCACAAATGTTTTGCCCCAAATAAAATCTCAAATGCCTTGCTTGAGAGCATTAGGAAGAATCCCTATGTGAGTTTGGGTATTTTTTTTTAAGTCATATCCCAAATGCATACGTTTTTGTGGAAATATAATAGACATTTGCCTTTCTTTTTAGAGAATGCTGGTTTTATAACTCTACAGTTGTTCAATTGGAGAATTCTATGTTTTCACACTTTGATTCAGGAGTTTACAGAGTCTAAACTCAGAAATATTGTACTATATAGACAGTATCTAATTGACAAAGAAAAAGCAACTTCAAACTTCTGAAAATAAAGCCATCTTTTTTACATGCTTTTTAGGAGGCCCAAATACTGCCCTGAAGGAGCGCTTTGCCTGTCAGTGTCAAGTGAAAACGGTATATCATTCGTAAGCTGTCCCCAAAAGACACTGAGGATGCACACGCACACACATTTACATGCGTTGCACAGTGCCAACTATTTTCCAACCAAAATAATCATATACACGTCGAACCGAGCTATTTCTAGCGCAGAAGAGGGTGAACGTCCGGGTAGGCAGAGGAAACCAAGTAGCAGATCATTGCCAGTGAGGCGGGTGGCGGCGGGGTCCCCTGCCTCCCGCGCTGGCCGCCTCTCACCCCGCACCTGCACCGGGTCCCCGGCAGGGCATCCGGGAGCGCGCGCGCGCGTCCGGGACGCACCCACGGGAAGCCGAGTAGCCTGGCAGGCCGGGAGCGGCGGGAGCATCGCCGGGCGGGACCCGAAGAGCCTTCTCCTACCTGTCACTTCGATGAGAGTCGCTGCCTGGGATGCGGCCGCCGCCGCCTCCGGTAGCCCCGCTGTGTGCGCGCGCGTGTGTGTGCGCGCGTGTGAGAGCTTGTTTGCGGCGCGGCTCCTTAGCGGCTCGCGCGCCGCCACCCCCTCCCCGCCGCCGCCGCCGCCGCCGCCGCCGCGGCCGCCGAGCCCCTCCGGCGCCGCCCCGCCCTCCGCCGCCTCCGCCCCCACCCCCACCCCCCGGCCTGCGCCTCCCCGCAGCGCTCACCTCGGCCGCCCGCTGCCCGGGGCTCCGCCCGCCGCTCCCGCCGAGCCGTGCGGCTCCGGGCCCGCCGCCCCTGCTCCCGGCCGCGACACTGCCTCTGGAGCCCAAGCCGTCGCCTCGCAGCCCCAACCTGCCCGGGCTACGGAGCATGCCCAGTGCGGCGCCCGGCGGGGCTGGGGGTGGACCGGGGCCGCGCGGGCCGGCCGAGTGAGGGGTGCGGGGGGGTGGTGGCTGTCCCGGGGTCGCTGCCGCCTTCTCGGTGCTGGGTCTGTGCGCGCGCCCGTGGGAGCTGATCTGAGCCCACGGCGGGACAGCGCGTGCTAGTGGCCACGGACTCCGCGAGTCCCCGGAGGAGGGGGAGCGGGCCAGCCAGAACCGGGTGCAGGGAGCGGGAACTGCGAGTTCGTCTATGTTACAATGAACTAACACACGAAGAGCGTGTACACTGCAGCAGACGCAGTGAGAGAGGCATTTTATTCATTGAACCCGAGAAACAATCTGCCGGAGGAAGTACTACAACAGGCTAACACTGAGCCAGAAAGTGATTTCCAAAGTCTTCCCCAAAGTGATCGATCACGAAACGTGCACCCACTCCACCCTAGACTTCGGTCCCAGGGATGCTGGGGGCCGCTGTGGCCAGCTCGCTCAGTCACTGCAACCGACACCAGGATGCCCCAAGTCCTGCTGAGGTGGCCTGGTGCTGTGCACCCAGCGGCAATCTTTGTGGAGACCCTACACAGGAACTGCTCCGGAACTCCCCGAGGGCTTCCTCCTACCGGGCCACTCTGCTTCCTCCCCCCTCCTGCATGGCGGTGGCCACCAAAACCCGGAGACGTGGCACCTGCGCACTGGGGACTGGGGCCCGTGCTCGCAGCTGAACTGGGCATGCTCAGCTGCCTGAGCTGGTCTGGAGGGTCAAGAGGAAAGGGCTTGGCTTGGAGGGTTTCTTAAGAAACCGGGAGCAGAGGGAGGGTCAGAGGTGTAGGGACAAGGGGCAGTACAGGTACTGTGGGCGAAAGCAGTTGAAAATGCAAAACAGTCGTTCCCCTAGTTGATTCTGGCAGTTTCCAGTAGGGATAGAAAGGGAATAACCACCAAAAGTTGATCAACTTGTGTAATGGCACATGTCTGTAATCCCAGATGGTAAGGGTTTGAGAGCAGCCTAAACTGTACAAGACCCAAGGCCAACCTGAACCTTGTCTAGAAAGAAAGAAAGAAAGAAAGAAAGAAAGAAAGAAAGAAAGAAAGAAAGAAAGAAAGAAAGAAACAATTTACCAACTTGAGGGAAATGGTCTGAGAGGCACTGACTACTCCCTAGCCAAACACAAAGCTTCAGTTTTAAGTGAGCCTTGAAAAAGCTTTCTCAGCTCTGGCCGTGCCTGCCTCTCACAGAACAGAAAGAAACATTCACGAACCTAGATCAGCTTTTCCTGCAAGGTTAAAAAGGCACAAAAGATTCCAGAGAAAGCTGATACTTGGCTGGTCAGGGGTCTTCAAGATGAATTGATCTGCCCTATGCCAACGCTTTTCAGGGGCTAGTAGACTGGGCACACACACTGCCTGAACAGCTTTTTAAAGCTTGTTCATTAAGCAAGACAGGAATAAAGTCTGATGTTCTGCATTTCTAACAATTCATTCTGATATTGCCGGTCTGAAGCTGAGGCTGAGTAGCAAGAGGCGTTAGGGCAGTATTTTAGACCTACTTTCCCTATATGTGAGAAAACTCTGCCTCAGAAAGGAAAACCCATTTGCCCCAGGTTACGCAGCCAATAAATAGTGTAGCCAAACTCAAACCCAGTCCCCCGAGGCTTCCTTTATATGCCTTATATTTCTCAAGTATTATCCATAGAAAGGTGAGCTAGAAGCTATCATTTGTGTGACTGACAGCTCTTACCAGTAGAACTTGGTACATAATGTGCTCAAATATGGTTAGTCTTCGATGCCTAACAAAACCGCCAGCACATAGCAAATTAAACAGTTAGTAAGGTGCTCCCCTTTCTCTGGATGAACTCCTGGCACTGGCGTCAGTTCTGCCCTGCAAGCTACACACACAGGGTGCCTCTTCGGGGGTTCCATACAGCAAGCTTCTACCTCCAGCAGCAAGGAAAGGGAGTCCTAACTCAAGACAGTACTTTACATACTGTGTGTTTTGATAAGAGCTTATGAACAACAGAATGGCCATTTCAAAGATGTCCACTACATGTACCAACTTCCGGAAAACTAGCCTTCTACCCTAGAGCGCACTCCAAGTGTTATAGATTAAATGTTTCATTTTACATTTGGAAAAGGAAATTACAGTGGTCTCCTGTTACATCAGGAGCTCACACTGGTATTGAGCTTATTATCGTTTGGTACTATATGATCAGTGGAGCTTTCTAAATCCTAGATGAAAAACCATTTCACTGAGGCTCCTTTCCCCTCCCCTTAATGGCTTCTTAGACGCGTTTTCGACATTTTTTTTAAATGCCAAACACACTCATTACTCTTTGCCCAAGACTCTAAGGTAAACATAAGACAAAGTCATTTCCTTGATAAAGTTAGATGCTAGCAAGCACTGGAGACAAACAGTGACCTGTTAAAACGCTAAGAACCATGGGTAAAGAAAATGAAAAAGACTTCCGGAAGTATCAAGGAAGACTGCTAGTTGGACAGGGGAGAGCCATGGCATCTCTGAGGATTTAACGTTTGGGTAGAACGGGAGTGAAAGGAGAAAAATGAATGTCTGGGAGGAAACATGCCCAGCAGGAGGGAAAGTAAGAACCCAAGCTGAGACTGTGGCTTACCTGTTCCAGAAACAGGAATGAGCCAGCGTGGCCACCCAAGGCATAAAGCCAAGAGAATGGAAGACTCACAGGCAGCTGGGAGCCAAATCCACTGAGAACACAGAAAGGACTTTTGGGATAAGGCTTACAAGTTTCCTGTGAGTAAACTATGACCAGATTGACTGGTGAGATTGACACTGAAAATGCCTGTAGGAGAGGGAGGGTTCGTCAGAGGGCCTGGAAAGAGGCAGGGGTGGGTGAGTGATGGAATTCTATTTTACATAAAAGTGTACTTTAAAAAAGAAGAAGAAATAATACTTACCACAGCCTCGCCCTCCGAGCTCTTGCTCCTACAGCCATGACTCCCTAGCAGTGTGTTGTTATGCGAGTCAGCATTAACCACAGGAAGCATCCATGGAAGCTTCCATAGAGCAAGCAGTCCTTCCCGTGAGTGGCTCTAAAGTCTTAGGTTGTTCTTACAGTGTATGAAAGGGGAGCCATAGCAGGCGGGAGCTTCAGGTTAACACTCTGGAAGGTAGCAGAAGACCACATTACATCCTCTTTAGAGAAAGGGCACTTGTGTCCGTTATCCCAGGTTAAAGTGGTCCATTGATCAAGGTTTCTACCGAGCTCTTTCCACGCTTTCCTTTGAAAACGAAGAGGTCGCTGCTGGCCTGTTTGTCCTGTTTGCCTTAATTAGAAACATACATCCTTGAGAAGTGGCCAGCGTACAGAAAGGCCTGGCTGGAGGTATCTTGGCCCCAGGGTCTACCTCCCTAACTTTGCATCTGCCTCTTTGTGTGCTAGAGAACTAAAACAATGTGGCCGCACTGAGAAAAAAAGAAAAAGATCATAAAGAAAATGTATTTGTGTACCGTGTGGTAGCCCTTGTTAAAAAAAAATACAGCCTAAATTTCTGTTATAACGGTTGTTGATTGGAGTTTAAATAGAGGTTATGGTGAAAAAGCAAAAGGGAAATGACAGTTTAATTTCATTCCAAATGATTTAAGACTAGGATTTTTTTTTTTTGCATGAGCCAAGTTTAGACCATGATGACACTGAAGGAGACTTTAATACATCATGAAGGTGGTGGTGATGGTGATGCTGACGCTGATGTTTGCTCTCTAGGAAGCAGGATATGTATACAAGGAGGCATGGAGATCTTAAATGGGAGTCAAGGAGTTTTCACTTGTATAAACACCCATGTGACCAACATCACACCTGGATCGAGATACAGAACATGATCAACACGATCCAGAAGGTTCTCCACGTTCTGTTTCAGTCGCTACTCCTTCTGTGTGAGCTCATACTATCCCCACCACCACTTTACAGGCCACACCACCCCAATGCCAGAGAGCTGCTTCTGCTTGCCTCTGAATTTTATGTAACGAGAATTATGAAAAAAGTGCCTGGTATTTTGCATTCATCATTATGCTGTAGTAGCTTCTGTCTGTAGTTTCTTCCTGTTCGTGGTCTAGCATATTGGATACAATAAAAATAATTTATCCAGCTTATTGTGGAGGGAAAAAAGAATTGTGATAATTTTAAAAATCACTGTCCATGACGTTCCATGAAAGGTGTTGTTAGCTAATGCATTACCTTCTATATTTTCTCTGTTGCCACTACAAGCTAATATGCTAGGCTTAGTCCTTCTGCTCATGGATTGTTCTGGAAACATAAAAAGGTAAATTCTCACAAATTTAATTCAAAAAGCCCAAGTAAGATGGCAGCGTATTCCTGAATAAAATATAAAGCATTTCCTTCAAATAGGCCAGCAGACTAATGCTAGAATATTCCCTATCATTCCCTTGAAATACATGAGAGAGATGTGTTACTGGGGTTAAAGTAGAAAGCTTCAAAAGCACACAGCAGCATTTGGGGCAGGATGTGATTTACAAATGAGTTTGCTGTCCTTACTTACCTGGGGTGTTTATGCCAAGATGACATAAAGTGAAATGAGAACATGTGGAAAATATACACACTGCTTAGTGTGGTCTAGTTGCATGACTTCATGTTTCCGTGTTTCACATGTGTCATTTCTGTACCTACAAGGATGCCTTCTTGCCACTTCTGTTGTGCGGAAATGAGGTTAGAAAACAGCGTTAACTTACAACAGAAATAGCAACTGAACACTCCACAAGACAAAATGTTCCCTTCTTTCCCTCACTGGCTCTATGTGGAGGAAACTGCAGCAAAACTACAATTTCATTAAATTTATTATTTCTCTCTTCCTCAGGAAGTCCAAAATTTCACTAATAATAATAATAATAATAATAACAACAACAATAATAATTTTGACCTTCCTTCTAAAGTCAATTTTGCCATTGTGATTCATAGTAACCAAGATGAAAAACAGCATTTTTTACAACTTTGCTTCTAGTGTGGCTAGAGAAGACTACATGATCCAATCACTCCATCCAGGTCAACATTGGTCAGTCCCAGAAGGGCTGTGCTACCTGTCCTGTAGACCTATCTAGTTAATGCCATGCCAGAACTCTACCTAGTATATCAGAAATTGCAATCTTACTTTTCAATATAATAAAAAACACAGAACACAAGACCAATGAAATAGTAAAAAAAATCTATAAAGCTTGTAAATTTTTAATTCATGATTTCAATAAAATCAAATCTTATTTATAGGTTGTGTCTCCCCCAAGAATTTCCTTTTCCTAGGTTTCTAAGATGGACAGAAATATTCTCTTGCTCTCAAATGAGGAAAACATGGGGCTTTAGAGATCTACCTAAGGTCCTAACACTAAAGAAAACCCTTTGTAGGATTTAATCAGGATTCCATGTTGGTGGGACAAGTCTGTCACTGTCCAAAGATACTCAACAAACAAAGCAAGTGTTGGCTGAGATGGTCCCTTACTAACCCTGGGTCAAGTCAACTGAAAAGGAGGTTTACCTTTTTCGAATTTCCAGGTACAGCCACCATTTTCCCGCTATGCAGTCATCTCTTTGAAGCCGCTGGGTAGATAAGTAATAAACAGCAAAAGGTCTGTGTGATCTTTGTGCTTTCAGTCTTCTTTCTGAGGATAAGGGGCTGGAAAAATGGCTGAGTGGTTAAGAGCCCTGGTTGCTCTTGCAGAGGACCCGCGTTCAGTTCCCAGCATCCCATGGTAGCTTGCAAATAGTTTCAGGGGGGACTAGTTCCTTCTTTTGGCCCCTGCAAGCATCAGATATGCAGGCAGGGCACTTGTATACATGCAGGCAAAACACACATACACATAACTTTTTTAAAAGATCTTCAAAATTTACTATGATAAAATTAGAAGCGAGAGTCTCCATTCTTTCTTGCCTAAGCTTGTATGAACCTACACCACAAAGCAAGTCTCTGATTTAGGCTCAGGGTTCAAGTGTAGGTCAAAGTAAAAAATGATATGTAAATGTATGTAAATATTATTAATTATGCATATGTAATTTCTCTTCATGTGTGGAAGCTGATGAGATAAACTCCTTCTCTAAAGAGTGGAACAGTTAGGATCATCTTTGCCCTCTATTGCCTTCTTGAGGGCAGGGGCCATTACTCATCTATTTGGGAGTCCCAATGTGCTGCATGGCACTGGGGACAGAGTAGGAGCATAATAAATGTTTGCTGGACAGCAGCAACAACAACAGAAACACTGGCCTTGGAATCTATTGAGTGGCTGGAACCAGAATCAGCAAGTCATTTTTAACTTCTGCACCCACACATTACACCCTGAGTCATCCATTAAGTACTATTGATTGACACCATTTTATAAATACCCCCTTAAATCATCCTGGCTACTCAAAGCCCAGCGTCTCTCACCTTACTAGTGGAGTTAAGCCTCTTAGGCTTCTTTCCAGCCCCAAGCACATTCCTATTTTATAGCGCTTGCTTCATTGTTTTACAGGTATGGCTTTGTCTGTCTCACCTCAAAGGTGTAAAACTTTGCCCTGCAAAATCAGGATCTTAGTTTTTCCTTTGTTTTGTTTCTTTTTGGCAGTAAAGAAACAACAGCCTATATTTTAAAGTCAGTAAGATGTGGTCAAAATACAAGTTTTGAAGGACTGTTCCCCACCAAGCATTCATATACTAGACAAATATATATATATATACATATATATACATAATAGTGTATATTATACACACACATATATACATATATATACACACACACACATATATATACATATACACACACACACACACACACACACACACACACACACACACACACACACACATATATATACCTGTGTCTGATTTAGCCTTCCTGTGAATCTGTGCAAGGGCATGCAGACACACTAGCAGATAGGTGTTGTCTTTTCTTCCTCTCTCTCCTCTGTTCTGGCTTGAATGTGAAATGACCTCCACAGGTACATGTGCTGAATGCTTTGTCCACACCTGATGTGTCCTCTCTATACTTTCGCTTGCCACAAGATGAACTGTTGTCCTCCAAACATTCCTGTCACCACAATGCTCTGCCCAAGGAAAGGTGCAGGACCAAGTGACCCTGGACAGAAACTTCTGAAACACGAGGCAATGTGAATCTTGCACCATTTATGTTGGTCTCTCAGAGACTCTGGTCACACTTGTGCAAAAGCACTAATGCTCCCCCTTTAAAACTGATACATTTTGAAGGTATATCTGTGCATGTAGAGCAGCCCCAGTCTTTCCGCTGCATAGCTGGGTCATTATTTATGAACTAATTAATGTGGAGCTGGAAACAAGCGTCATCTGGTGAAGTGCGTGCTGTATAAGCATGAAGACCTAGCTCAATGCCAGGACTCAAATTTTATTTTTTATTTTATTTTTTTTTAAATTAATTTATTCATATTACATCTTGATTGTTAGCCCTTCCCCTGTTTCCTCCCATTCCTCCCTCCCTCCCACTTCCCCCCTTCTCCCCTCCCCTATGTCTGTGATTGAGGGAGACTTCTTCCCCCTATGTATGCTCTAAGATTATTGAGTCTCTTCTTGGTAACTTGCTATCCTTCTTCTGAGTGCCACCAGGCCTCCCCATCCAGGGGACATGGTCAGAAAAGGGGCACCAGAGTTCACGTGAGAATCAGATCTCACTCTCCACTCAACAGTGGAGAATATCGTGTTCGTCGGCTAGGTCTTGGTAGGGGTTCGAAGTTTACTGCCTATTTCTCCTTGGCTGGTGCCTTAGTTTGAGGAGGACCCCAGGACCCAGATCTGCCTGTCATAAAGTTCTTCTTGTAGGTTTCCAGGACCCTGTGGGTCCTGTTATTTCCCCATTCTTCCATGCTACTCTCGCCTAAAGTCTCAATAGGATGTCCTCTCCTCTGACCCACTTTCTTGATAAGTAAGGTTTTTCATGGGACGTATCCCTTGGACTAGTGTTTTGATATAAGTGAGTATATACCGTTTGTCTCTTTTTGCTTCTGGGTGAACTCACTCATTATGATAATTTCTAGGTCAATCCATTTGTCCACAAATTTCGGGAATTCCTCGTTTTTAATAGCTGAGTAATACTCCATAGTGTAAATGTACCATAGTTTCTTAGTCCATTCTTCTACTGAGGGACACTTAGGCTGTTTCCATGTTCTGGCTATTGTGTATAAAGCAGCTATGAACATGGTTGAGCATATGTCCCTGTTGTGTGTTCGAGCATTTTCTGGGTATATTCCAAGGAGTGGGATAGCTGGGTCTTGAGGAAGCCCTATTCCCATTTTTCTGATAAAACGCCAGATAGCTTTCCAAAGTGGTTGTACTAGTTTGCATTCCCACCAGCAGTGAAGGAGTGTTCCTCTCTCTCCACATCCTCGCCAACATGTGGTGTCATTTGAGTTTTTGATCTTAGCCATTCTGATGGGTGTAAGATGGAATCTCAGTGTCGTTTTGATTTGCATTTCTCTGATGCCTAACGAGGATGAGCATTTCTTTAAGTGTTTCTCAGCCATTTGATATTCCTCTGTTGAGAATTCTCTGTTTAGTTCTAAGCCCCATTTTGCAATTGGGTTGTTTGGTTTTGTGGTGTTTAATTTCTTGAGTTCTTTATATATTTTGGATATTAAACCTTTGTCAGATGAAGGGTTGGTGAAGATCTTTTCCCAGTCAGTAGGCTGTCGCTTTGTTCTCTTGACAGTGTCTGCTGCCTTACAGAAGCTTCTCAGCCTCATAAGGTCCCATTTATTAATTGTTGACATTAAGGCCTGGGCTGTGGGTGTACTGTTCAGGAAGTTGTTTCCTGCGCCTATGTGCAGGACTCAAATTTTAAAACAGCCAGGTGTGTTAGTGTGTCAGTTTACACACCGCAATGTTAGTGCTGAGGAAACAGAGACAGGCAGGGTATCCCTTGGCCTTGCTGACCAGCTAGTTCAATTATCAAGCTCCATGTTCAGCAAGAGATCCTATTTTAACAAATAAAGTGAAGACCAATTAAGGAAGACACAATATCAATCATGTGTGTGTGTGTCTGTCTGTCTGTCTGTCTGTCTGTCTGTCTGTCTGTCTCTCTCTCTCTCTCTCTCTCTCTCTCTCTCTCTCTCTCTCTCTCTCTCTCTCTCTCTCTTTCACACACACACACACACACACCACAAACATGTATACACACATACACACCACAAACATGTATACACACATACATAAACACAAAAGAACTGACTTTTAAACTTTTGGAGATTTGTCTTATGCGTATGAATGTTTTGCCTGCATGCATGTATGTATACCACGTATATGCCCGATGCCCTCAAAAGTCAGAAGAAAGCAGCATAGGACCCCCTGGAGCTGGAGTTCTGGATGGTTGTCAACCAGAGTGTGGGTATCAGGAAACAGCTCCAAGAGCCATCACTCTGACCCACAAAAACTACTTTTTGAGATAAAATTGCTGTGTTGCCCAGCCTAGTCCTGAACTTGTGTGCTCTAATGACTCCTGAGTAGCTCAGCCCAGGAACACAGAATATTGTCCTGGATTTTATATTCATGTAATTTAGTCTGGCTGAAGACTCCTCATTATAAATAGTCATGACAGTATTATAATGGATCTCCATTTTCTCCTCATTTCTTTCCTCCCCTTCACCATTTAATATTTTATTTGCTCACATCACTATTTTCAGAATTAACCATTGTAAGTTTAGATACCTCTTTGCTTTTATGACTTACTTGCCTTGCTGGGTTTACAAATACTGTCTTTGGCATTGCTCTGCTGCACAGAGCTCTACCTGCACTGTTTCCTGCCGTTCTCCTTTTCCCAACGCCATTTCTGTTACTCCGTCATGTTGCAAATTTGATTGGCATTTGAATTAATCCAAGTCTTACAGTTAAATGGTTTTGCCAATGGCCCGTTTATTGCATTTTCTTCATTCATGTCTCGGTATGTTGACATCTGCCTCCAGAATAACTTCTTTTGAAAGGGATTATGAGATCTATATTCCTTAAAGATTTTATGTCAAGATGTCTCTGTGTTTACTGTACCTATAGATGATTGCTCAGCTTCATATGGATGGGTTTTTTTCATTTCCTTTTATTTCTTATGGTCACTCCATGCCTTACTGCCAGTATATCATATTGCTGGAGGAAGTCTGATGCTACTTTGATAAATTTTGCCTTAAAGATGATTAATTTTTAAAATCAAGATTTTCACAGGATAACCCTTCAGGTGACATAAATTAATAGAGATATTTTACAGAAAGGGAAATTTTTTTGTTTGTTTAAAAGTGTTATTTGCTTCTTAACTGTGTATTTACATTTATGGGTGTCTTTGCACATATGAATGTGGTACCCATAGAATTCAGAGGATGGAGTCCAATCCTCTAGATTTGGAGTTACAGGTGGTTGTGTGCCATCCCACCCAGGTGCTGGGTACCAAACTCTGGTCCTCGTTGAGAACAGTATTATTTTAAACCATTGAGCTGTTTCTTCAGTCTCTGTTTGATTGACATTTTTAGTCAGAATCTCACTCTCTATACCAGACTGGCCTGGAACTGATGCCAACTCACCTGCCTCAGCCTCTCAAGTAAAGCTGGGATGAGAGGCATGATCCACCGCTCCTGGCTCTCAACATTTGGGTTTTACGTTTTATATTGATAGTTAATCTAACAATATTTACTGTCAACCAGTATGCTTAGGAAATGCCTAACAGACCTTTCTTGTGTTTTATTTTTTAAATATATTTTATTAATTTATTCATATTACATCTCAATTGTTATCTCATCCCTTGTATCCTCCCATTCCTCCCTCCCTCCCATTTTCCCCTTACTCCCTTCCCCTATGACTGTGACTGAGGGGGACCTCCTCCCCCTGTATATGCTCATAGGGTATCAAATCTCTTCTTGATAGCCTGCTGTCCTTCCTCTGAGTGCCACCAGGCCTCCCTATCCAGGGGACATGGTCAAATATGGGACACCAGAGTTCGTGTGAAAGTCAGTCCCCACCCTCCACTCAACGGTGGAGAATATCCTGTCCATTGGCTAGATCTGGGTAGGGTTTTGAAGTTTACTGCATGTATTGTCCTTGGCTGGTGCCATAGTTTGAGCAGAACCCCTGGGCCCAGATCTGCCCATCATAGTGTTCTACTTGTAGGTTTCTATGACCCTCTGGATGCTTCTAGTTCCCCATTATCCCATGTTTCTCTCACCTAGAGTCCCAATAGGATGTCCTCCCCTCTGTCCCACTTTCCTGGTTAGTGAAGACTTTCATGGGACATATCCCTTGGGCTAGTGTCCAGATATAAGTGACTATATACCATTTGACTCTTTCTGCTTCTAGGTTAACTGACTCATTATGATCATTTCTAGTTCAATCCATTTGTCCACAAATTTCGGGAATTCCTTGTTTTTAATAGCTGAGTAGTATTCCATAGTGTAAATGTACCACAGTTTCTTTATCCATTCTTCTACTGAGGGACACTTAGGCTGTTTCCAGGTTCTCACTTCCTGTGTTTTAAATGATATATTTTGCTCTTTGTAAAAAAAAGAAATTAATCAAATGTCAATCTGTTTACATGAATCATATCATCTCAGCTTCACTCTGTAAAGCAGGGGATTTCCACATATAGGTCAACTCCGTCATCACTAACACAGTATACAGCCATTTATCACATTATTTCCTCTTCTATTATATTTTCTAATTAGAACTTTTTTGAACAATATACTCTGATTGTGCTCTCCCTTCCTCCTACTCCACCCAGAATCTCCTCACCCTTCCTTCTCACCCACCATTATGTTCTTTCCATCTTGCAATTTTTCTTTTCTTTTCTTTTTGTTTTTTTGTTTGTTTATTTGTTTGTTTTTGTTTTTTTGATATAGGATTTCTCTGTGCAGCCTTGGCTGTCCTGGACTTGCTTTGTAGACCAGGCTGGCCTCGAACTCACAGGGATCTACCTGCCTCTACCTCCCGGGTACTGGAATTAAAGATGTGTGCCACCACATCTGGCAAATTTTTTAAACACACACACACTACACACACACACACACACACACACACACACAAAGAAACAGCGAAAAATACAAAAACAAAAATTAATGCAAATAGACAAAAGACCAACAGTAAAAAAAATGCTAAAACAAAGAAAAATGAAACAAAAAGTCCACAAAAATATCAAAGTTCCTTTTGTCTTTGTCAACTATTCCCAGGCAGGGGACTTGCCCCGGAGAGTAGCTGTTATATCCAGGGACACTCCATGGAGACTGGCCGTCCCTTTGCCAGAGGGTACCACTTACAGATAGCTTCTTGGTTAGGGTAGGGCCCATGTCCACTTCCTCCATTTAGTGTGCACAGCCCTTGTTGATATAAAAAGAAACCAACTCACCGTTGCATATCAAACCTTCGCTTCTCCCTTCATTCTCATCAAACCTCTGTGACAGGCAGAACGATGCCCCAGTCATCCTCAGTCTCATTTCCTCTGTCTCAGACCACAGTTCCTTCCATAACAAGAAGGGCTTTGGAGATGTGTTACACTAAAGATTGTACAGCATTGAGGCTTATCCTGAATCGCCTAGGTTGGCTCATCAGCACACAACCTGCAACCAGTGATACTGGCTTTGAGAATGGAAGACAGGGGCCATCAGACAAGGAGTGAGGGCTGCCTCTAGGCATTGTCTCAATATTTTCATCTATAAAGTCTACAGTTTAGATAGAGATAAAAATAAGTTAAAACCGTACCGTATAGTAGATAAAGTGCTCATAGCTGAGTATTAAAAAAAAAAAAAAAGCCAACCCAAACCGTGAGAATAAACATGGAAATATTTTTAATTCATCCTGACAAAAAGAAGAATTTCTAAAATTATCTCTTGAAATATTAAGCTGAACTATATAGAAAACTTTTGATAACAGGAAGATGTACAGGAAAGTAAACATGAGTGACACAGAAAGTATGTCATGTTCTGTGGCTGAAGCATCTACCAATTAGTTATGACATTTATTTAAAGAAACGGGCTGGGGAGATGGCTTAGGGGTAAAGTGCTTGCTGTACACGCACTGCGATCCATGTTTGGATCTCCAGAACCCACTAAGAAGCCAGGGATAGTGTCATGTGCCTGCAGTTCCAGCACTGGGAACTGGAGATTGGAAAGTTCAGGGCCTTTCTGGGCAGCCAGTGTAACCAGTTGGTAAGCTCCAGGTTCAGTGAGAAAGCCTGTATGAAAAAGGAAAGTCTACCTCTGGTCTACACACACACACACACACACACACACACACACACACACACACACGTCACACCGGAAATAAACTAATTGAAACTGGGACTGACCCTCTGACACCTTGAAGAGACTTATGTGTTCATTATTTTTTTAAATGTATTTTATTAATTTATTCATACTACATCTCAATTGTTATCCCATCCCTTGTATCCTCCCATTGTGTTCATTATTTTTAAAGAGAAGAGGAAGAGTGACCATGGGAGTGACCATGTAGACTACTAAAAATCTCAAGGCAAACTATTTCTTTGATGCTGCTTAATGCATGCAGAAAATGATTTTTCTCTTTCTTTCTTTCTTTCTTTCTTTCTTTCCTTCTGTTCCCTTTCTGTGGCATGTTGGGGTGAGTCCAAAACAGGCTTGCTCTGTAGACCAGCCTGGCCTTTAACTCAGAGATCTGCATGCCTCTGCCTCAGAAGTGCTGTGGATAAAAGGCTTATGCCACCACTGCCCAGCAAAAGTGGTTTTCATGTGTACTTTTCTTTAATCCTTTTCAGGACATAGTAGCTTCTGTGATGTTCCTTTATGGTGCTTCTGAGGTTTGGCTGCAGCCCAGCAATAAAGCATTTTCCTGCCACCTGCATTGTCCTGGTTTCCAACCAGGCACTGCACAAGTTCCGCTGTTCACTTGTTCTGAGCCCTCTCATGCAAGTGTAGAACTTTGGAAATGCTGTCAGGACAGACAGTACCTGGGGCCAGTGCTCCTCACTATCTTTTAATACTGCCCTGGAGCTTTTCCAAGGAGGCATGATGTTGGTTTTGTCAGGTTTATGGCTTTGATCACTTTTTTTCTTCTGCCTCCTTTCATGTCATTTCCACCAGGGCACAGCAGGACTTTTTCAGGGAACCAGGCGCAGGTGATTATGGGCATATTATGGCTGGGTTGACTCAGCTTCCTGGCTAAATTTAGAAAACTAAATAGAAGCAGAAACAAGGTAAGTGGAATTAAATGCAGAAGCAGATGAGAGGCACCCTATTCCAGTCAGTAGTGGCTTCCAGGTGCAGTTTTGGTGACCTAAGCAAGGACCATCAAAGTTTTTTTTTTCAACTTCAGTTTCCTAATAGCTTTGTTAAGAAAAGTATTGATCCTTTATTAGATACTGGTGCTTTACTAGATGCTCAAACCAATTCTGAGCTCTATAGAAGCCATATAGAAGTGTCAATGAGATTGTTTTTCCTCAAGAGAAAATTTGTTTATATATAATTTTGCTTGCCTGGATTGTTCTTCTTGTAATTCTATAGCAAATGTGTCTTTTTTTCCACTCACGTGAGTTTGCACCCAGTAGGCACCATGGTGAGGTCCTGTGGGACCTCAGGAAGGTCATTAACCCAGAATCCTTGGCCAGTCCTTCCTGTTCATTTTAATAGTCTCTGTTCCTTTTCACAATCTTCCACATCTTTCTTTTGCCTTTTATATGATAAAGGTCTACTGGGTAGGGAGTTCACCTGAGATCTTTCTACCTGAGTGCTCTGAGTCATAATATATTCATTTGTAAGTGGGAGTAGTCAAATCAGTGTATTTAGCAGCTAGTGGAGGGTTAAAGGAGATAAATGCAATGCTAGACAAAAGGCTCCAGGAAAACAGAACAAAGATAGAGAGGTGAGTTACAAGGGATTCACTCATACATATGATTATGTTGGCGAGGAATCCGGAGATCTGCAACCAACAACCTGGAGAGATGGAAAGAAAATAGGAATTTTCAGTCCAAACAAGAGACCCTAAGCACAAACGGAATGGTCAATTAAACTTTCAGCTTCCTAAAGTTGATCTACTAGAGTCCCAGGAAGAGTCAGTGCCTTGTTAAAGTCCATCAATTCCAATTTTAATCTTATCCAGAAACACCCACAATAATGAGTGTTTGACTGACTGTCTGGACGTCGTTGGGCCACATCAAATTGATATATAAAGTCAACGGTCACATCTTACCTTCATACGCAGCTATACTAATGAATGCTTTTCTGTCCACCTCCATGTCTCATTAATTTTATTCTTTCTCTGAGCTTCTTTAGTGTTTTAGTGGTGGCACCATAAAGAAGTGCCTTTTATGATACCTACAGCACTGAAACATGTTTTATTGATTGTTTAGGGCCGTTTTATTTTCCCAGAGGTACTAAAGCAGAAAAACAAGGAAATCCTGCTCATCTCCAATGGGTGACTTAGTTAGGACAGCCATGCCTTCTTCTGTCTGCCTGTTAGAGAAAGGAGGTCACTTCTTGGCTCATGCCATAACCATGAAAGGATGATATTCTGACCAACCAAACCTGCAGATAAGGCTTCCTCATCAGAGAGAAAGATTGGTGTCTTGTTAGGTACTAGTTTGGAGACAGCTGGGTATCATAACTTGTCAGAGCATATTGTGCCATTATGGTAAATTGGAGGCTGAGGAAGACATCTTGGGAAAGGCTGAGAAGTAGCCCCAATGTTAGGACGCATGAATGGACATTAAGTGTAATATGTGATTCTCATGCAGAGATAGGTACTTTTGACAAGAACTTGGGGTGGAGGGCTGGGAAGGAGCAAAGCAACCATCCAGGAAGGGATGAGATGGCGTAATATACAGGGAAGGAGGTGGGGCCACTCATCATTGCAGTCTGTTTCTGTGAGACTCACAGAAAGCACCAAAAAGTGATGCAGCAACTCACATGCGTGAGGAGGCATAAAAGGTAGAGAAAGAAACACACCAAATGGCCTATTCAAGCATCCATCACCATCTCACCGAATGAGCTAGAGACAAGAGATGGTGCTGCAGCATCTCTCCAAAGAGTCCTCAGTGGACCAGGAACTTAGAACCAACAAACCTCCAACAAAATGAAGATTATCTGAAGAATGCCACCACCAACACCCTCACACTGAAGAAGAAGGGGGCTCATCATACTGTTGACAGACAGCTATCTGTATTTCCATTTCTCCCACTTGTCATCACCTCTGAAAAACAAAAGAAAAGAAGGAGATGAAGGAAGCTTTCCTCACAGAGACCACAAACTTCTCTGTTCGTCATATTTTCTGTTGTTATGACAAATACCTGACAAAAAGCCACCTAAAAGAGGGACTATTCATTTTGGCTGACAGTTTTAGAGGTTTTACTCTATAGTCCTTGGCTCTGATCATTCTGTGTCTGTGGAAAGTCACAGCAATATGGTACTGGGAACATATATCAGATGCTTCACACCCTATGACAATCAGAAAACAGAGGGGACAAGGCTGGAGGCAAGACACAAACCCCAAGGACACACCCCCACTGACCCAGTCCCTTTGGCTAGACTCACCTACTGAACCTTCCAACGCCTACCAAATTAGGGCCACTAGTGAGCCACAATATCAACACAAAAATCTGGGAGGACGTCTCATAATGTAAGCAATAATAGCTCCTCTCCTTCAAGTCTCTAAGTTGGGAAGCAAAAAGTCCACAAGTGTTCTAAGCTAGGTTTAAATTAGAACATACTGGAGCTCTAAATTGGATCACTCTGAACTCTTAATGGGGTAGAGATGCTGCAAGTGACACAAGTATGGGCAGAGCTGTGTCTTCGTCCGGACCAGTGGGCTCTGAACACAAATTGTAATTTTCCTTTTTGAACTAAGAAATAAAATCTTTGGAGACTCTCCAGTGTTTATCCTTCTCTGTGGCCTCATGAAAGATATAGATTAGACTCAACAGTGTCATGAAATGCAAGCAGATGGGGCTCTGAGTCAGCTCTTGGAAGGGAGAGGCCTTAGAATTCATTTCGGGCAATGTCAGGTTTTCCATGAGTAAGAAATAAGCCTCAACATTGAGATTCCTGACATTTTATAACCAAAAGGATAATCTAATGGAGTCTGCCTACTGTGAAACTTGATCTTGGAAGGGGGAGGTTACTCAAAATCCTGAACTCTTTGGCAGGAGTGTATCAGTCACGGGATAGAAGGACACGCCCATGTCTGGAAAGACAGTGGTAGTCTATGCACAAAGGAGGAGAAGTCTATTAAAACTGTTGTCAGAAATAGCCCGATATTTGCGTTAAAAGTGTGCTATTACAGCAAGGAAAAACAACAAGCTTGGGCGTAAGGCAGTGCAGATTTGTCATTTTAAAGTTGTAGTAGGTAAAAGTCCTATTTTTGTTTTACCTGGCTAAAATCAGGAAGGATGCTGCCCTGTGCTTTTCCTCCTGCAAGCTCCAGGAAAGACTGTGTTCTCTTGCTCCAGGCACTTGTAGGACCTAGATCCCCATTTCCTTGCTGGCTGTTATCTGAAGCATGTCCTCAGCTTGAGAGGCCACCACGTACTTTGACTTGTTACCTGTTTCCTGGCCGAGGCAGCAAGATGCGACTTTTTATGTTAAAATTTTCATGTGTAAATGCAGTATCATTTCTTCCTTAACTGTTGTGAGCTAGGAAAAAAAAACATTGTGTGTCTTTTCTTGTTTGTTTGTTTGTTTCTGCTATAATTATATAATCAATACAGAAACATCCCACCATGTCAAAAGGTATGGGACGCCTACCTAAGAGCAAGCGGACTGCAGCAGACACCAGCAAGCTTTCCTCTAAACCAAAGAAGTTCCAACACTCCCTATTAGGTCAGATCCCACAGGCTGAGATCACAAATCCTCCAAATGGCCTCTTCTTATATGATAGACACCTACTATAAGCCAGAGGTTATTTGGCCTGTACATCAAATCAACCTACTTTATCTTGGGGTCCCTATAACTTTGTCCTGAGTTCACTTGGTTTCCTTGAGGAGCTCACAAATCTCAGAAACACCCACGTTCCCCTGTGTGTTGTACACACCTTTCAAAAGCACACAGATGAAGAAATGGCTGGGAAAAGAAGGGACATGTAACTTCCATGATGCTTCTAATTGGACCCCAACCATCCAGGAACCTTCACATGTTCAGCTAAATGAATATTCTCCAAGCCATGCTCTTCTGAGATTTGTGCTCACGTCATTGCATAGGCATGTGCATGTAGGATGCACAATCAAACCTGAGTGTCGTCAGAGAGAAATGGGCTCTCTCTTGCCGAGTAGGGAAATCAGCAGGGCCTGTCCTCACAGATTCTTCTTGGCCTTTGATTGCCACTCCCTTCTCTAGAATAAAGGAAGGGGCCCCACTAGAATAAAGAGATTCTTTTGACCAATGCAAAACAAGGGAAAGCCTGAGAACCTCTTTGTGCCCTATTCCAATACAGAAAGGTGGGGTAACATTAGCTGTGCTCTTAACTACTGAGCCATCTTCCCAGTCCCCCTATGCCTTTTGAAGTACTCAGTGTGCTTAGGAGTACTATTTGGGCCCACGTGTTAAGAACATTACTTTTACAAGAAATGGCCAATCTGTCTGCCAAAGTGTCCAGACTGTTTAGTCTCCCTTCTTTCAATGAGTGAGTTCCACTACTCTGTGACTATATTAAAAAAAAACACACACACACACACAAGAAAAATGTAATAAATAATAATATTGTGACTTGTTACACCATGTTTAAAAAATACAACAACACAAGAAATAGAAAGAAATCTGGATGTGCTTTTCTTGTGAACCAGGGGAGCTCAAAAAAATGACATTCCCTGTGCGTATATTAGATGACGAAATGGACAAATGTAAGTTGCTTAAACATGACGTTTTCTGTCTTACAACATTAGAGTGGTGGTTAACCCAATATTATTTCATGTTGTGACATTTGTGAAGCTAAGTGAGGAAGGCTGATTTTCTGTTTCTCCATTGCTTTTTGTTCTCTATGTAATTACCACTGGAGTGTCATTAGTTAGCTGTCACTTCCCAGGGTGAAGTTCACCTTTATCATCCCCATAGAATCTGCGTCTACAGATGCTGTTTGTGCCACTTGGGGATGTCTTCTTGAAGTGTTATAATAACTGAGGGTTTTTTTTTTTGCTGTCAAATCTTATTTATGTGTTGTAGCTAGTTTACCTTCTTAGCCAAGTTTCAACTCTACCTTAAGCTTGTATATTTCTTTGTCCCTACATTTATCGGCCAAGGAGTCCAGCATCTAAACAAGCTGCAAATACATGAAGTGGTTTGTCTTTATTCGTTTTGTGGTAGTATCAATGATGTCTGCTGATTTTCTAAGTCTTTTTCCTCCTATTATTTAGTTTTGAGATGGTACCCATCCGAGCTCCTTCAGAAGCTCTGAATGCTCAGCAGAGCATATGCTTACTATATGCAAATCTTGGACTCAATTCTTGGTTCCCCAAAAGTTGAAATAAAATAAAATAACATAAATCTTTACTTCCTAGAATCCCAGAATAAAAAAAAAGTGATTCATCCTGAATAGATGGACAGCCATCCTTGGAATTCCCTAAAGAGATCCCTTCCCACTTCACTCTCACTCCACCCCGTGTGTGTGTGTGTGTGTGTGTGTGTGTGTGTGTGTGTGTGTGTGTGTGTGTGCAGGTCCACTTCCTGCCTCTCCCATAGCTGAAGGGTTACTGGTATGTGCCACTATGCCAAGCATTGAGGTTTATTTCACTTAAACAAGTTTTTCTAATCATTTGAGGCCACTGAAATTCTGTAACTCAGAGGACTCAAAATGTGGCAAAATACAGTCTCGGAAAAGGACATGAGGCTTCGAATAGGTGGCCTAATCCCAAATGTTCAGCCTTAAACATGCCCTTGCAAGTATGAGCACAATAAAGGAGCTCAGTAGGTTGAATTTAGACATTTATACTATATATGTAGCAATAATAATTAAAGAACAAGAGGCCATGAATGTGAGGAGGGAGCATAGGAGCAAAGTTCTCAAAAGTAAATATTAAAAATATAAAAAACAGGAAAAGAAAACATTTATACAGAGATAGAAATAGACACCTTATTAAATAAATAAGTGGGAAATTCCATTTAATCATTTTGTCCTTTAGTATGTGGGGCAGGGGAATCAAATTCAGAGCTATACACATGTCAGGCAGATGTTTTGCCAGTGAATGACACCCTCAGCCCATTCTGTACTCTTTGAATTACACAAAATGAAAGAGACACTTTAACCTGGCACTTGCATACTCTGTCACTTGTATATCCGTGACACTTCGTAATAGTCTCTTTAAAATACAATTTCCAGATAGTAATTTATACTCTAGAATATTCATTCCAATGAATCATAAGTCCTGAAAAACAAGAGATTGAATCAACAAAAATGACAAGCGAGAGAAATATGGTTAGCTGCCTTATCAACCAACCCAGATTCTTGAGGAAAATTGAGATTTTTCTGTCACTCACTTAGATTCATGTTTCAGCTAAAAATAAAAATAAAAATCTTGGATGAAATACTTAGCCCCTTGGAGTAGAAGTGTTCTCATCTGAAAAATAGGTACAATTATATCTATGGCTTATGGCAACTACATGAATAGGACTTTGTAACAATGGCTCTCTCTCCACTTCCCCTTTTCTCTAAGCAGGAATAGCTTTTCCTTCTTAGAAGTACAATATCCAACCATTACTTTTGATGAGGCAGAAGTAATTGTTTTATTACTCACACTAGCAGTGGCACAACCACTCAGTGGCCAAATATGGATACTAGCTCCTGTGTTAAATGGATTAGATGGCATAGACAGCAAACTTCCATCACCTAAGACAATTCTTTTTTACTTTGCTCCTCCAGAGTCTTATTGTGCTCATGGAAAAACAAAACAAAACAAAACAAACAAACAAACCCAATGTCCTGGAAATGCCATAACAAATGAAATAATAAATGAAAAGAAAGTTCCTGCTGTAAGCAAAATGTACGCTTTCAACACACATCTTATTTCTGTTTTATTTAGTTTTACTTCTTATTTTAATGAATACAGATTATGACAACATATTCTAATTTATAATAATTATGCTCATAATATTAGGGTTAATACTGACGTACACGCGGACTGTCCTCCCGACACTTCGTGGGCTCACGTCTTACCTATTCTTTTATACCCAGGTCTAACTCTATTTCTCCCATGTGTTCTGAGACTTGTTGGTTTTATTGGTTTAGAGTTGGAATGGAGCTCTTTCTAGTTCCATTTTCTGGAGTAAAGCTTCCATTATTGTAGCTGCAATTACTAATCCTCAATGAAAGGACTTTGCTGATGTGTTGTTTTGAGAATTAAATAAGAAATAATGTGTTCAGCATAGTTCATAGCACCTATAACTCAGTGTTAGCCATGATAACAAGCTTTCCACTCATGTCCAACTAGGCCGTCATAATGCTACTTCTAGGGACTCCCAGTAACACTTTACTAGCCATCAAGTGTGCTGGCAGTAGATATAAATTATAGTTCAGCGTTGTTATTTGAATGTGAAATGTCCTTTGTAGCATCGAGTATTTGAACACTTGGTCTGCGGCTGGTAATGATGTTCTGGAAGGCGATGGATCCTCACTGGACGGGATCGATCATTGACAGTGGGTCTGAAGGCTTCCCAGCCATGCCCTGTTATCTGTCAATTGTCTCCTGTTTGTTTACAGAAGCAATGTGACCAGTTGTTCCACAATCCTGCTGCCACGTCTTTCCTGTATGGTGAACTGTATCCCGTCTTAAGCCATGAGCCAAAATAAACACTTCTTAAGTTGCAGTTGTGAGGTATTTGTCACAGCAATGGGAAAATCAATGGTTATAGGTACCCTAGAAAGAGCATCTGCCTCACACTCTTGTGAATTTGAGAACTGTGCATCGATCCTGTGAGGCTGATCTATTTATAGACTACCAGAACTGAAATCTGAAATACACACTTAGGATTGACCCCGAATTACAATAACAAAATAACACATTTGATTATCTATTACAACAGAAAAATGAGCTTTCCCAGAGAAATCCGTTCCCTTGAGTTGCTTCAGCTATAGGCAACACAGTAGCCACACAGTTTTGTGATTCTTATGTATCCATCATCCCTTTGTTCAGGGTCTTCCATGTGCAGGCTAATATTCATTGTCACCACTGTGATCCATATTTACCTTTTGCTATTGTTTGGAAAAGCAGCTTCTAAAACTTACTGTGAAATTGAATTGTCATGGTAACAGCGTTGAGAAGGAGGACCTATCAGAAGCAATTCGTCCCTGATCTTGTCAGTGCAAATGGAAGAAGGATGATGTTATAACAGGGCCGAAAACCTGACAAAGAGAATAACTCTAGCTCTTTCTTCCTCTCACCTCCCGTTCCTCCTGTGATCACTTCCATCATAGTAGATGCAGCAGAAGGCCATTGTTAGAAGATGTCCCTGAATCTTGGACTTCCAACGTCCAGAACCGAGAGGCAAGTCATCTTCTGTTGTCCCTAATTCACCTACCTTGTCTGTAGCCTGTTACAGTGGCAGAGAATGAGTAGAACACCACTAATCCACTTGTTTTTTACAGTGCTTTGTGGCACTACATTACAGAAATAACTTAACTCCAAATAAACCAAACCAAAATGTTTACCCTTCAAGATTACAAAAAAAAAAAAAATCTAGTACTATTCACCACACACTATCTCACACAATGCCAGCATCAAAGTTCTTTTCTCGTTCCCTTTCCCTGTTTTTTCAGCCATCTTCCTGACCCTCTTACATCACCATCTGGTGGGTGACCATTCTTCCTCCACCTTTCCCCTAAGACTGCTCCTACCAAAGATTGCTTTAAGCAGAGGAGGGAAGCCAATAACCTTGCCCATATTAAAATGCAAATGAATAACTCCCTGCAAGGCTTAATAGGGTCTCTCCCTCGAGGAATTTATATTTTAATGTGAACCAAAGGACCACATCTATAAAAGTATCATTTCAAGGATCAGAAATGTAAGTAGAGAAGGTCACTCAAGGAGGCTGTGGACCTTTCTCAGGCTTCTATGTGTCAGATCAGGGCTGGCAGAGTATGCAAGACCTGTGATGGGGCCGCCAGGAACTGAAGGCCAGACAGAGCACAGTGTCTGCTCCTAGATGACGCCGGTGAAGGCCTAAAGGATGAGGTGGAACATGTGTTCAGAGGCCCCTATGCAGGTGGAAATCGTTGGCTCTGCTCCTCCAGAAGTCAGCAAAGGTGAGGGCCAGCAAGGGGAAGATATTATGTGTCCCAAAGGCATTAGACAAATCTGACAACAGGCAGTTTGCAGACATCCAAAGAGAAAGTAGTGCCAGGTAACTCACATCCTACTGAGGCAGGAGAATGTGTTCAATGCAAGAGGAGAAATTCTGAAGCTTTGTCTCAAAGATGTACAGCGGTTTTAGCAAGAGTGGGCTTTATGCTTATCCCCAAACAGAACCTATCAAGACCAAATGACAAGGGAGCCACAAACTTGTTTTTGCTATACTTTGCCTATCTATCTGTTGCCTGTTGCCTATTGTTCATGACTGACGATCATTTAATTAATTCTTCACAGTGTGCCATTGAGAAATGAGATGTGGTCCATGGGCTCTTAATTGTTGGCTGTTGTTCCCTCTTCTCTGTTTGTCATCAACTGACTTCCTTCTGCTTTCCACATTTGGCTCTAGTTCTAGCTTCTAAGATTCATTTCCCTTGGGGTGATTTATGCTGCATGCAGAAGACTCAACACGCACCTCTGACAGGATCAAAGCCATTTTCCTCTTCTGCAATCAACATCAGCTCACTTGGACTCAGTGGCGGTTGTTGAGGAGTCCTGAAGAAACTCCCTACAGCAGAACCTGGCCACCTGTGTCATTTACAGTGATAAGCTTCATGCAATAGCCTGGGCATTTCTCCTCACAGAAGGACAGCATCTACAAATAGAAGCAGACATTTGTGCATCGACTTCTATTCAGATTTTTCTCCTGTAGCTTCCTGGACAAGGAGCTGCATGTCGATTGCCCCAGCTCCATACAGAATACATTGCATTGAGATGTCCCAATGGCGCTCATTCCTGAGAAATGCCTTGTCTAGAAGGGAGAAGATAACTTGGGATGCACTTTCTCACATCAAATAGCAGTAGCATGAGAAGATGAAGAGAACTGTGTGCGTGTGTGTGCGCGCATGTGCATGTGCGTGTGTGTGTGTGTGCGTGCGTGCGTGTGTGTGTGTGTGTGTGTGTGTGTGTGTGTGTTCAGAACCTTTGAGCATGCAGGATGAGTGTGGCCTACTCAGAGTGAAACATGATGCATCCCAGAACATTGAAGTTGCAACCAATAATGCAACTCACCACATTGACCCACCGTAGTAATAAAGATAAAATAATAATAGGGAGAACAATAGGAGGAGCTTCATTTCTGGGGTGCTTTTAGGCTCATAAGGAGACTAAGCCCACATCTATTAACAACTCTGAAACAGTTTCTCTTAGATGATAGATGAGGACACTTAGGAACAGAGACATCAAGTAAGCCGGTAACTAAAGCAACAAAATAGACGAAGAGTTCGCAGATATCAAATATTATACGTTTCAGATATTTTATGCCATAAGTAATAGAAAATAGAGCTAAAGTTGTTTCACCAATGGTATTGACCCCTTGCTGTGCAAAGGGTCTTTATGGAGGGGATTTGAGGTCTGGTTTCCGGTGAGTCATCCTCATTCCTAAGATCAAGGTCTCCCCGGTTCCTATCCTTTCATCCTCACTTCGTGTGTTAGTGCTCGTACACCTTACAGCAGCACAATTCCTGCAGCAACAGCCTTCTGCACGGGACTCCTACTATGTCCTTATTCACCATCCCATTATTAACATCTACACATAATTCGAATCTTGATTTCTTATTGACTACAATTACATCATAAAGTTATGTCTAAAGCAATCATTTGACAAGAGGAAAAACCACTCAGATTAATTTAGACAAAATTATGAGTCAGTGCCTACATCTCAGACTTCTGGGATTTCTGGTCTTCTATACAAACAGGATTTCTGGGGCAGTTAAGTAAAATTGATGTTCTGTTAATAATGAAGAACAAGACAAAAGTCTGGTTAGATAGCTGATAATTCCATCAACCTCTTTATTTATGCTTATATTATGTTTCATTTGTCAAATTATCAAATACATCATGACCCTACAATATTAAAAATTGATAGTAGACTTAAATTTTAGATTTCATTCTAGAAATTGGAGTAAAATTTCTAACATCATTCAAATAATAAATTGAATCAAAATTATTTTTCCAAATATGTTTAAAA
Organism: Acomys minous; assembly: GCF_964271855.1. Classification (NCBI taxonomy): domain Eukaryota; kingdom Metazoa; phylum Chordata; class Mammalia; order Rodentia; family Muridae; genus Acomys; species Acomys minous. The sequence goes on from NC_140485.1 coordinate 13,644,526, forward strand.
GTTTAAATGTTGTACATTCTGTTGACTGATTGATAGACAGACAGACAGGTTAAGGATAGATGGTAGATATATAGCTAGGTAGATAGATAGATGATTAGATGTACGTACGTATTATGTATGTATGTATGTATGTATGTATGTATGTATGCATCTCTGAAATCAGAATGTAATTAAACTAATAATCTTTTAATGTCTTTCTGCTAACCTTTCATTTGCTAAAAGTTAGAAAGTAAATGTTATAATTTGTCTTACAATCAGAGCTGGGAAGAATAGGACTTCCAGTTAAGATAGGTTTTTAACACTGGATAAAAAATTGGCTAGTCTTGTGTATTCAAAATACCAGTATGCTGTTTAATTACTGCTGTGAATATTTGGTTTGTCTCTTGCTTCTGGTTGATGGGCCATGGGAATTCCACACGACATGGCACAGTTACATTCACTATTAACTGAGTCTTCCTCTTATGAGTTCAAACCCAGACTAAGACCTTTTCATCAAGGGTTGTCTCCTTCCTTGAAATATAGCCACTCTCTTTAGTAGGACATGTATTCAAATACCTAACTACAATAAATACAGGTCACTATGAGGGTCAAAGAAGGATGCTTTAGAATGCTGGGTTGGTTTGGGAAAAGGAACGCATACTTAGAAATATTCAATGAAGCCATTTAAAGTGTCAAGTTTATCAAAAGTGTTTTTACTACAGGTACTGTTCGCTAAGACTGACTATTCTATAGAGGAAATACCAGAATTAGGATAAGTAGGAAGACAGGTGCATCACCAGGCTGTTTGGATGAATGCCTCAATCAACTGCAGAAGAATTTTTATGAGCCTTAGAGGAACAAGTAGGTGCATTTTTTCAAATAAGTTTGTTTCTATTTTTGCATTTATCTGTACTATAACAATATGTGTCATAAAACATAAGGACTGCACACACACACACACACACACACACACAGAGACAGACAGACAGACAGAGACACACGGAGACACACACACACACAGAGAGAGAGAGAGAGAGA
>NC_140485.1:14248042-14420542 GCF_964271855.1 Acomys minous
AGGTTAATATTCCCGTGTTAATAGTTTTAACAACCCAGTCCATTATAAAGCACTGAAATGGTTCCTTTCTTAGCTCACTTGACAACACCTTCTAGATTTGTAGAACTTGCTGAATACAAATTGTATCTCCTGTTACAAAGTGACAATACCCCCAAATACCAGTGGTTATCAGAATGTAGCCTGCATTAGAATAACTTGGAGGGTTTAAAGACATTAAGCTTGAGAATCTGATCTCTAACAAGCTTCTAACTGGTGCTGATTCTGCTAGCCAAAGGACCAGTACTTTGAGATGTGCTAATAAACACACACTCACAGGATGCTACTATGATTTTTGGGTGACCATGATGAATAAAGGCTACATAATAATTATAAATTATATGAAGACTCTAATTTGTTTTTCTATAGGGAGATGTCAATAATACCTACTGAATGTAAAAATGTATCTAATACTGAATAATCTAGGCTTGGATTTGATGTAACTGCAGGAACACACCATAAACTAGTTTTGAAGTTGCTTTATATTAAATTTTATACTGTAAGTAAATATCTCTAAATGCTCAGAAATTTAAGCAATCATTAAAATGATTTTATGTTGCCTGGATGTCTTGCTATTTAGTCTTGGCATCACATTTCATAACACCATGGTGCCTTCAAAGCAGTGAAGTAGAGGTTTTCTTTATGTTCTAAGGCCATCTGATTTGCCTAGGTACATAAACGGAGAATGCAGCAACAGACATCTGTTTTAGGACTACTATGGCACTTTCAAAGACTAGACCACAGTCCTGGGACCCCCAGACAATGCACTAATATATTGTGTTCTTCCTCCACCCCCACCCCTTTATAAGTATGGATAAAGGCAAATCAACAGCATACAAAGGTTTGGCGAATATTGTTTTAGATTTTTGTTTTGAATGCACAGTGAGAAAAGTAAGACCTGCGAGCTAAGTGAAGACTGAATGGTCTCAGATGTTTATATTCAGCAGAAAGATTTCAGCTCATCAGCCACAAACCTACTGCGAGGTAGATGAGCCATGAAATCCACTGCAAATTCAGGAAAGAACTCACTTTAAAATGCAGCTCTTTCCGGAATACCAATTTCTATGCATTGTTACCAAACTCCATTAGTCACCCAATATAATAGCATGCTTCAAGTTCACACAATACATAATCAGAGCAGCAATTACAGCCATAAACATTTCACAGAGAAGATATTAATGGTTGGGTGTGTAGTGTGATTATGTGTACCTCCACATATGGTATATTCATTAAGCTGTTCAACCTTGATTTACCAAAACAAGAATAAGTTAACATGGTGGCTGCCAAACAGCTTCAAATTTCACAATTACGGGATGTTTTGGGGATCCTGCAAAGGGGGTTTGGAATTAAGAAGCATCAGCATAGGCCAGACTCTTTGTCCTTTAACACTGTTTGTGAGATGGCTGCCCAGTGTGTGTAGCCCCCTCTCAAAACTCCCTGCCCTCTCTCCCCCATCTAGGCTCCTATTTTATTTTTTCTATACACATATTTTTGAATTTTTGTTTTACAACCTGCAATGGAAGAAAGACCAATGTTAATGAGGGGCACCATTCATCAGCAAAGATGATTGTCTCATATTCTTTATTTAAACACACTTAGGTTGAATATAATGCAAGCTTTGTACACTTAGAAGGCAGAAAATGGAAGGGTTTGGTTTTTTTTTTTTTTCAGCAATCACTTGTTATCAATTAAGAAGCCTGTTGCAGATGTTTGTGTGTACCAGGTAATCCATGTTGCAAACATAGGTGCAGGTGCCAGCAACATCTTGCTTATTTGGGCTGCTGCTAAATCAACTGAGATATTAAACTGAGATCTCTATTTAGCAAGCAAAGGTAATTGCATACATATAAATGCTAATGCTTATAACATCTACCATTTTGAACGAAAAGGAAAAAGTTCCAGCGGAAACATAGGAAGTTGATGCATTAGCTGCTTTTCAGTTACTATGATGATGCACCATAACCAAAGGCAATTTAAGGAAGAATGAGTTTATTTTGGCATATGTTTTCCAAAGGATGAGCCCATTATCACAAGGGGCATAGCACCATATGGCAAGCACTGGTGGCAGGAGAAGGACGCTTCGGGAGACCATCTCTAGTGGCAAACATGAAGGAGAGAGGACACTAGAAGTGGGGTTGGCTTTTAAATTTCAAAAGCCCACCCAGTGATGATCTTCATCCAGCAAAGCTGTACCCCCACCCCCAGGCCTCCTAAATAGCACCATTAACTGTGGGCAACGTGTTAGAATGCCTGAGCTTATCAGGGACGTTTTAAATTCAGACTCTATAGTTGATGAAGCATATGGAAGAAAAGCAGGAAATATATAAGAATAAAAACAAGATCTGAAGATGAAAGATATTTCATGAAAATCTGAAATAATAAGAGCAACAACTTCTAGAGAAAATTGATTTCACTCTCGTGTGCCAAAATTAAATGTGAAATAAGATGAATATTTGCAGTGGAAATAGGAAACATGAAATTATTCTTGTGTTACAGGTTACATTGTAACTGTCTATCAACATGGAGTTTCTGGGCTTTGTTGTGAATAACTTGACGAAGACATTGTGGCATTTCTTCTCCATGAATAATACAGTATCTGGGCTATGAGTCCAGGGCAGTGGCTGTATTCTACCCTGCTTTATTATAGGAATGATGCCCTAATGCATATGGTTAACACTGTCCAATTTGTGCTCTAACAAAACCAAACTGTAAAATATCCTTAACTCTCACTTTTAGATAGACTCTAAATCTTATGTGCCGCTGTTACAAACAGCCAACAGACATGAAAAGATAGCTGATACAATGTATAGATTACTTACACATTTCCATGTTCTGAAGACTTTGTCTGGCTCTCAGTGCCTTGCAATGTCACTTACTCTATTCTGGAATCTGAATGTTACCCGTAGCCTTACTTCCAAATTCTCTAGTCTGGAGCAGCCAATATGACAGAAAATGTGGAAAGTAATAGTATTTGTATTTTCTTCTCTTCTTCGGAGATAAGGCATCCATCAAAGACAGGAGCTCATACAGTCTTCCAAAAGCTAAGATCTGCGAGTCTCCACATCTGTTTTGATCTGCTGCTTGGTGGAACCTCTCAGACGACAGCTATGTTAAGCTGCCATCTGCAAGCCTACTAGAGTATCATTAATAGTGTCAGGAGTCGACTATCCCCTATGAGGTGGGTCTCAGGTTGGGCCGGGCATTGTTGGACAGTTCCTCAGTCTCCACTCTAATTTTATTCCTGCATATCTTGTAGAATAAATTTTGGGTGCAAGTTTTTATGGATGGTTGGTGTTGCTCTCCATCCACTGGAAGTCCTGTCTGGCTGGAAGGGGACCTCATCAGTCTCCGTGACCCCTGCTACTATGAGTCTTAGCTAAAGTCACCCCCATATCCTCCCAGGAACCGACCCTGTTGTAGGTCTCCAGCTCAGCTCAGCAACGCCCCCACCCTGGGTTCTCTTCTCTCTCCAAGTTCTCTGGCCTCCCTCCCATGCTATCCCCGCATCTCACTGCCATCCTCATTTCAGTCCAGACTCCCTCTCCTACCCTGTTCCTTCTCTTCATTCAGTTCTGCTGGGAGCACTGGGAGCCTTGTGGAAAAAATGGCGGAAAGATAGAAGGACCTGGAAGGGCCAAGAGATACACAGAAGACCAACAGAGCCAACTAACCATCGTGGTGGTAGTGGTGATGGTGGTGTGTGTGTGTGTGTGTCTGTGTGTGTGTGTGTGTGTGTATGTGTTTGTGTTTAGACTGATGCACCAACCAAGGTCCATTCATGGATTGTACCTATGCCTGCCCCCCTACACATATGTAGCTAATGGACAGCTTAGTCTCTAGGTGCCCTAGTAAAGGAATCAGAGGTTATCTCTGATATGGACCCTGTTTCCTGCTTTTGTTTGTTTGTTTGTTTGTTTGTTTTTATTTCCTGCTTTTTGATCACTTCCTTCTGGTGGGGCTGCCTTGCCCCACATCAGTGGAAGAGAATGCACTCATTCCTGAGGTGACTTGATGTGCTGAGGTAGGGGATCCTCTTTTCTGAGTAGAAGAGGGAGGATGGGGCAAGAGGGTGGGGAGGGAGGGTGGAACTGGGGGGAGAAGAGGGAGGGGACTATGATCGGGATGTAAAGTGAATGATTTTTTTTAAAGCTAAGATCTGTAAAGAAAAGATAGCACCTCAACAAGCCAGTCACTCTGGTTAGGAGTTCTACAATGACTTGGTCTTCATTCTAGCTTGATATCTGCCTGAGCAGAAGAGGATGGACTGCATGGGGTCAGATGATAAACCGGAAGACCCTCAAGTAATCAATGTCAAGAAAAAGTCCATCTGTGAGCAGAATGTCAATTACTAAGTTGCTGAGAGCTTGAATCAATGAGACCAAAACTGAAGTTTATTGTGATGGGATTAAAGTTTTGCCATCACCAAAGGGGGTGAACATGAACAATGCAATGAACACTACCAACAGTAACAGTGATTAGAATACTAAAAACAGAAACCAAAGCTATGCCAAGCATGTAGGAGATGTCACCTCATTAAGCAGAGTGACAACACTAACACCTGTATCTAATTCTTCCCTTTGACAGATAAGTGAACTAACAAATATGGCACTACTGGCAACTGGGTAATTTCATCACAGTTTCTAGCATTGTTCTTAAGGTGGCCCTGCGGCATCTGTGCTTTTATGTAAGCTCTTCCATTCAAGCAAGGACAGAGCCACATCCGCCAGCTTCTCCAGGAGACTGTGGCAGAGCTGATAAACTATCATGCTAATGATTACACTGGAAGAGACAACAACACTAAGAGGATTTTGCAGAAATTATCAAAGTTTTGATCCAGTGTCTTAACCAAATGTGGCTTTTTCAGAAGACCTGGAAGTGAGAGACTGGTAGGAACAGGTGCTCTGACCTGTGTCCTGTCTAAGAAAAGTAAAATCTCTGGGAGACAGGGGACACAGATGAACAGTGTTAAACTACCTGAACCTGGCTAGCAAAAGTAGAGCTAAATGTGTGGCAGTCATCATGAAGATCACTTCCTCGCATCCTGGCGAGCCCCCAGTGATGCGGGTTGATGGAAACTGTAAAAGAAATGTTTGTCACTACCTGTGTGATAATTTGTATGAAGCAGGAGAGGGCTAATATACTCTTCCCAGATAATGGTTCAACTGATAGCATGGCTTTATTTTTACGCCATTTAGCTGACACTATAAATAAGCATGACCGTGAAATACCTTTATCTATCTTAAAGCTCTATCTTAAAGTTGACTAATATCAACAATATGTGAAGTCTCATGAACAACATGTTTAAGTTTACTAGTTCTTGCTACCAGGCATGTCATAGATGGCCACATTTGATTTTGGGAGAAAGAGGTGTATGGTGCTACATTTGGGAAAGACTCAAGTAATAAACAATAATATCAATGTCAGTAAAGATTACACTCATACAGTCTTCTGTTACTCTCTGTGCCAAGAGATCATACTCATTTCATGCTAATCAGATTAGGTGATAATACCATCCATCATTTTGCAAATGGTTTCTTGAGTGCAAAAAATGGTCTCCCTCACTATTCTGGGTGAGCACAGAATCTAATTTCCATAAAAGGTCTTTTGAAAGCAATATGAGAGGCTATAGACTCATCATGGAAACAAGCTGCTTACTTTTGTGGAGTCCCGATGATTTCAGTGTAGCCAGGTTGTCCTTTTGAGTCCTCTGAAATGGTAAGACTGGTCTATACCTATTTCACTGTGGCTGGGCTGCCAGCAGCATCTTTAATTTAGTCACGGAAGCTGCTTCTATTCTATGACCTCTTACCTTTATATAATTGAACACACAACTTACCACATGCTACTTATACCAATTAAATCCCTTCATGTCTCAGCATCAGTGATTCTGAGAATGCTGTCCCTTGACCAAAGACACCAACACCACTTTGCGAACATGTGAAAAAATACAAAGTCTTTGTCCTCCCCTAGATATACTGTATTAGAAGCTGTGGGGAGGTGGAACTCAACAGTCTTTTTTAAATACGCCTTGGGGGAGATTCAAATACAATCTGAGGTTAGAGAACTTCTGCCCTAGATCTTAAATAGAGACAAGGGCTGCCCACAGAGAAGCCTAATTAATCAAAGCTAGGTAGGGCATTCCGACACTTGGACGGGCTTCCTTTATCCACATTTGGAAGAATGGCACCAGAGTGCTCCTAGCAATGAGAAGACTGCTCATGAGTAGTCTGAAAAAGTTTCTTTTAGATGATTGTGTGTACAGGTGGCACACAAATCCTTGTAGACTAACGCAACAGCTTCCCCCCTGAGCCTGGAGGCCAGGCAGAGTCGGAGCCACATTCTAAGCATGGCTGGCTGAGTCCCAGATGCTCTGATTCAATCCCTGTGCAGGATACTTCTGGGCCAGCAACCAAACGTACTTCCCTTTCTCTCTAGTTTCAGAATCAGGACAAGTGTAGTCATCTCTGAAGTATACAATAATGGCATCTAGCCGCACCTTACCTGTGTAGCCACCTGGTGAAATTTACCTGGATAGTCTAATTTCCACCTTCAACTATCTGTTTAAGATCAGATTTTTTTTTTTTTTAGCACAAAATATATACTTCATCCACTTGCGTCTAAATTTCAGTCATGGCAGATTCCAAAGGACTTTTTTTTTTTTAATCTTATATGATATTTTGAATATTCGAGGAGTTAATCTATTTAAATTGGTCGACACATGTATATAAGACAATGCTGCTTTTTCTTATACAACGACTTGCTTCTTAAGATCACTTTGAGTTTTCTGGCAAGGCAGAGAGATCAAACTGAGTCTTTTCCAAATGCTAATCTGTGCCATATGGAGTTGGGAGACCTAATGGGGAGGATAAGGCTTAATGAATTTTCCTGAGGAAAACATTCAGAGTCAATCAATATATTAGTCCCAAGGTTCTCCTGAAGTGCTCTGAATTTAAAAGTAAACTCTCCTCTTGATCCAACTGTGGGCCAGCCCCAGCAACAACGCAAGCACAAAACAAACCGAGCTGTTCATACTAAGCACTCTGGAAAACCTTAACTAGTCCCGGGTTGTTTTTCATTTATTCAGGACTTTGCTTCTGTTGCTGCTTTCCTGGCTCCCTGCCTGGCCTCCTTTCTAGCTAGACAACCCCCGCCCCCCACTGCCTGTTTCACTTTCACAACAGGCATTTGTGATCTTTGACTACCTTTGGCCCTGCTAGACACACTTCACTGAGGGGTGGAAACAGCAGGAAGTGCTGGAAGGCTGTGTACCCTGGCGCAAACTCTGAGCTTTTGATTGACAGGTGCAGAAACAGGATGCCTGGCAACCTCGGCACAGGGCAGAACAAAGTTCCTGGTACAAATTTTGTTCTAGAGCTATCAGGAGGGTATAAATTAAGCCTGGGGCTCTGGTTGAAAGTTCAGCCTTGCCTGCCCCTGCCCAGCCCTCTCCTGCAGCTCCGTTGGCTTTTACCTCCTGGGATTCCTTCCTTAATACACCTATTAGATATAACTCCTTGCATCATTTGGGGGTGATCAGTTTGAAGAACAGATCCTTTATGTTTATACCTAATTTAGAACATAATGCTAAACTTGTACCCAGCCAGAATCCTATACATTATAGCTATTAATTATTTTCCCTGGCCTTGCTCTGCTGGTGCATGTTTTAAGCAATCATTATTATGCAGGCCCTAATGAGCATTCCTTAAATCCAAACTCTCTCTCAGTGCTCTGCTGTTCACCTTGTGTCATCAATAGGTTATATGCTATTTTGACCATTCCTGAGAAATAGACACATAAAAACAAATTATCCAATTAAATGTGCAAAGTGTTTTATTGAAAATATAGTCACACTGTTCTCTAAGAGAAGGAGTTTGGTTTTAAGGAAGGACTATTTCCTACTAGGAAAATCAAAGCTATAAAAAGCACTCATTTACCTAATCCCCGAGTCAGACTTAATTTTGTCATACTCAGAGCTAAAAAGAAACATGTTCATGCCCACTGTGTGACTTCCTTCTTGCTAAGGATGGATTTCATTTTTACCACCCACTCTGACTTCTGTTTGAAGAAAAAAAAACTGAACATAATAGGACACATATAACTTTATTCCAAAACTGAATAAAAGTGATTCACAGGCAGCACTAACTAGACTTGGGCGATGATGCTCAAAAGACAAAAAGACATTTAGTTAGAAAGGGAGGGTTTGGGGGGCACATAGGGAAGCCAGAGGGAGAGCAGATAGATTTGATTGTCGACAGGTCTGAATTCTCAAAAATAAAGAAAACTACTTTTTTAACTCCAACAAAAATTACGATTCTTTTTTTTAAAAAAAACATACAAATACTACTTTCTAGGTGTTTCTAGAAATACCGTTAAATTTGAATTACCATTTATTAGAAAGGGAAGGAGTAGTGATGACAGACCTTGAAGGTGATGAGGGAAACAAGCCAGCTCAGGAAGCATGAAGGCAACGTGTTTGGAATTTAAAAACTGCGAGAAGTACAAACTTTAAATGCTCTCACTATGGAGCGCTGGGATCCATATGGAGACCATGTATCCACTCACTGGCTTGATAAAATATGTAGACTTGACATAACTTCACATTGTACTAAATAACTATGGTTAGGGCTAGGGCTACGGCTAGCATTAGGATTAGGCTTAGGGCTAGGACTGGTGGTGCATGCCTTTAATCCCAGCACAGAGGCATACACACATGCAATAAGAGTGGGGGCGTGAAGGAAAGTGTAGATGAGCTTATGGGAAGGTTTGGAGGGAGGAAGAGGAAGGAAGACATAATTATATTATAATCTCAAAAAATGTCAGTAGGTTTTTGTTTTTAAGAGAAAAACTCTGCAAAAAAAACAAAAAAACAAAAAGGACCTGGTAACCGTGAATGGCTCAAATTCAACACTTGCTCCGTACATTTCAAGGCAATGCAAGAGTGTTCACAGAAGCAGCAGGGGTAGCTGAATCGGTTAGCGTGGGCCAGGTTCTGAAAATAGAAATGAGGACCACAGTCCCTCACAGAAATGAGACTGTAGTAGCTAATATGGGAAGGAGAGCAGAGGATATAGAATTTTTAGAGTACATTAAAAACATGCATTTTAATTGGACCCATATTTGTCACCTTGCACAAAACTCAAGTCCAAGTGGGTTAAAGCCTTAACATAAAACCAGAGATGCTAAATAGGTTAGAAAAAAAAGTAGGGAAGAGCCTGGAACACAGTGGTACAGGAGACAACTTCCTGAACAGAACTCTAACAGCCCAGGCCTTAAGGTCAACAACTAATAAATGGGACCTCATGAGGCTGAGAAGCTTCTGTAAGGCAAGAGACACTGTCAACAGAACAAAGCGGCAGCCTACAGACTAGGAAAAGATCTTCACCAACCCTACATCTGACAAAGGTCTAATATCCAAAATATATAAATAACTCAAGAAATTAAACCCCACCAAAACAAATAACCCAATTGAAAAGTGGGGCTCAAAACAAAACAGAGAATTCTCAACAGAGGAATATTGAATGGCTGAGAAACACTTAAAGAAATGCTCAACATCAAAACAACTCTGAGATTCCATCTTACACCCATCAGAATGGCCAAGATCAAAAATTCAAGTGACACCACATGCTGGCGAGGATGTGGAGAAAGAGGAACACTCCTTCATTGCTGGTGGGAATGCAAACTTGTACAAACACTTTGGAAACTATCTGTCACTTTCTCAGAAAACTGGGAATAGGGCTTCCTCAAGACCCAGCTATTCCAATCCTTGGAATACACCCAGAAAATGTTCCACCACACAATAAGAACATATGCTCAACCATGGTCATAGCAGCCTTATTCATACTAGCCAGAACCTGGAAACATCCTAAATGCCCCTCAGTTGAAGAAACTGTGGTACATTTACACTATGGAATACTACTCAGCTATTAAAAACAAGGAAATCCCAAAGTTTGTGGACAAATGGATGGGACTAGAGATGATCATAATTAGTGAGTTAGCCCAGAAGCAGAAAGACTCACATGGTATGTACTCACTTATAATTGGGCACTAGCCCAAAAGGCATGTCCCACCAACGTCTTCACTTACCAGGAGATTGGGATAGATGTGAGGACATCCTACAGAGACTCTAGGTAAGAGAAATATAGAGATGGGGAAATAGAAGGACCCAGAGGGTTCTAGAAACCTACAAGAAGAACACTGTGATGTGTGGATCAGGGTCCAGGGGTCTCTGCTCAAACTATTGCACTAACCAAGGACAATACAATAGTAAACATCGAACCCCTACTCTGATCTACCCAATGGACAGGACATTCTCCACAGTTAAGTGGAAAGCAGGGACTGACTCTGACATGAAGTCTGGTGCTCCATATTTGACCACCTCCCATTGGTGGGGAGGCCTGGTGGCACTCAAAGAAAGAATAAGAAGGCTACCCAGATGAGACTTGATAGCCTATGACCATATAGTGAGGGAGGAGGTCCCCCTTGGTCATAGACCTAGGGGAGGGGAATAGGGTGAAAGTGGGAGGGAGGGAGGAATGGGAGGATACAAGTGATGGGATAACAGCTGAGTTGTAATCTGAATAAATTAACAAAATTAAAAAATAAAATAAAAACATGCATTTTAAAAAATGTAGAAATTTCAATCGTAAGAGTCAGATGCAAACACATTTGGAAGGCAGGCAGTGGGATAGCACCACTGAGAGAAAGTGAATTGTCTTCTCACGCTGTCCTTGAACTTCTATAGAGAACCATGGAAATGTTCTCATTTGCCCTTCTGACAATGAGAAAGGAAGTAATAAGTTGTGAAAACTCTTTTACTAGGCCTAATGTTTGCCCCAATTACTTCCCAGAACAGCAAGTCCAAAGAAAACAAACAAGGGCAACTAATAGAAGACATTTGTCTCCCACAGCTCGCCCTTGTCTTGACCTTTGGGAGAACTCTGAGAAATTCTCACATTTACTCCCTTCATTTGAATATGTTGAAGAATGATGACACCAGACACTTTATTTTAATCAGTTGTTGAGGAGCGTGAAGTCATTCAAAAGTTAAAGAACAGGAAGTTGGAAAAGAAAAAATGACAGCTAGGGAGCCAGACTTACTACAAGTGGCAGAAACCAGAAGGACTCGTGAGTAAAGCTACACTCTGAAATAGAAAGTGTATTCATGTACACACACACACACACACACACACACACACACACACACACACACACACACCACCGTACCACTGAGGCAGGGATAATACAAACCCACATTTTGAAAACATACAACCAAAGCTATAAGATGGATTTGTCTTCTATTAACTGTCTGTGCTTTTCTATTGTATGTATAAAATATTTCTGGAAAGAAAGAATGAGGGGAAAAAAGAAACTATGGAACATTCCATAGGTTCTAGATGTGTAAAACCCCTAGCATAAGCCCTACATCCTGGGGTCAGCCAGGCTCATATGTCCCTGCGTGGAGGTAGGGACGATGGGAAAAATGAGCGATATAATCCAAGAGAAGAGGCAGCCAGCTCTCGGGCGACATGCCTGCCTACGCTCCTGAAGGTTGACTGATGGCTGCGGCAGTTGTTACAGCATAGATCCCCATAGTCAGCTCTGACAGAACTGACCAGTGTATGTCACATGGTGTATCTGCACATGCGCACATCTGAGCTTCCCCTTGTCCCAACAGAGAAGCACTCTGAGAACAGAGAATTCATTGAATGGTGCCACAAAGTCAAGTATAACAAATAAACATAGTCCTTGGATGACTTTTCTCAAATTCTAAATGGGATGATGGACTAAAAACATTTGACAGTGGAACTGTTCCCAAAAAAGTTGGCACGGACACAGTGCCGGAGAGAATCTCTTTGTATTCTTTCCTTCTTCTCAATTAAATACATTATCATCTTTAACAACATCCTTGTAAAAAGATAGCTAAGGGAAAATAATCACTATATTTATGGTTCTTTCACGAAAGACATGACGTAGGAACAAAGGGTCACTAGTGTGTCAGTTCCGGGGGGGGGAGGGGTGTCGGGGAGGGGGGGGGACTGGTTTGGGCTTTAGCTCATCAACTTTAAGCAGAAGTCTCCTGATGATTGCTAGTGGCCAGCTGTGCATATGAGTCCTGTATGTCTCACCCCTGCAGCCTCAGACTTTCAAAACAGAACCTACTTTGATTTTATATCTATTCATTTCACAACTTACAATCTCACAAAAAAAGTACTTCATCCTCTAGGGTTTTGAACCACTGAATTTTATAATTTCTTTTGCAGGCTAAATATAGGTTGGCCTCCTGTCCCTGAGTATATAATTTTTCAAAAGACATAACTCATGAATCCTTAACATAGGCCTTACAGGTCCAAGAGGACAGATCACCATTTTCAATATTGAAAAAACATATTTCTTACTTGTGCAGACAAAAGTAAAGCATAATAATAGATCTTCCTCGAATTACTTCTCATATTTAAAAAAAAAAAGGAATTGCGCAGCTAGGCATGTACCTCTGGAGATGTAGTTCCATGGTGGAGCAGTTTTCTGGCACACATAAGATCCTGGTGCAATCCCCAGCATTGAGGATATGGGGAGAGTGAACACCCAAGTCCCTCTACCCCCCAATCCTATTTAGCTCAAACATTGGACTATTCTTTTGTGAGACGATTTTATCTTGCTATTTCTTAAGATTGCTGTCATTTTCTTGATCTTTGCCTTAATACATGAGCAGATGACTGCCTGCCTAGCTCTCACCCAGTTGCTCCTATCTTTTTACAGATCCATTCTCTTCATTTAGACATCATCACAAAAATCTAGCGTTTTCCAAGTCCTTGGTTATTTGCATTTTCAGTCACAAGTCAGATGAATCACATTTGCTCTATGTGGGTCAGTCAAAATTAAGTACAGAAATCTCTTAAGTACCAAAATTGGTCCTATTCTATCTTATGATTATGGAATTAAATTAACCTGAGTCTTAAGCACTGTATGTCTTTCGGCGTTATTATTTTTTTTTTTGTTACAAAAGCTGGGCCACAGCAAATTGTCCAGCCTCACAGAAAGTGCATAGGTTTGATAACTTTCACCTTCACCCCTTTGTTAATATTTGACAGGATCTCCTCAGAGTGTAGACCTTCACTCAGTGCAGTGAGTCATCTGGGAGTTTGTTAAAAACCTCAGTTTTGTGGCCCCACCCAAACCCCCTAACTTGGAACTCCAGGGGCCAGAAACCAACAGTCCGAGTCTTAATAACCCCCCACACCCCCCAAGAAAATTCCTATGTATCCTTCAGTTGGAGAATCTCTGGGTGGACTATTGTGGATTTGTGGCAAACATGGAGCTATATGTGGGTTTCTTATTCTGAATAATTTCCTTACTTAAAAGTATTTAGAAAGATGCCTAATTGTAATGATGACCAGGTGCTATTCTTAAACAAAATGTATAACTGAAAATTGATATGAGAGAAAATATCTGTACATATACAAAAGCACTAATTCCAAACACAACAGTCTGACTTTATATTGTATCGATCCTGTAAGTTTATTTTTAAAGAATAAGGAGGCACCTTGACGAGGCTGATTGTCTCATTAAACACTATTTAATGTTGGGACTCCAGTGATTCCTTTAATATCATTTCAATTGCATGTAAGCATTCCTAAATGCTTTTTAAAAAATTGGTTTTAATGTAATTCTTACTAATCAACTTCCAGGACATGGAAAACCAAGGGGTTAGTTGTCACCAATGAAGCTTGATACTGTGTGGGCTTCATCTAATGGCTATGCCCCTTTCCCCACACAAGAATGTGGGTTTTCACAGGAAATCCTTGATGGATCTATGCATATCTTAAGGCCAAGGTAACTAACTCATTGGCCACCAAAATCAGTATTTCCCCTACGCGTTCCAAAGAACTGTGAGGAAATCCTCTCCCCATCATGAACTGTGTTTCCCAATAGCCCCAGCAGTCGTGGGCACGTGAGCAGTGCTCACAATTGAGACGAGAATGGAAGATAGATGGGGGTCGTGTCTGGCCTTATCCTTCTTCCCCCTTCTTTCTTTGCAGGAAAGATGAAGAGACCCTAGAGGATGCTGATCTCAATGGACTAGACTCTCCCTGAGTCATAGGCAGAAGAAAGCTACCTTCTGTAAGAAGCACCTATGCTAGCCTACTTAGTATGTGAGAACCGCTTTGTACTTCTTAAGCTGTTTAAATCCCGGGCTTTATTTTGTTTATTTTTAATAAGAGACAGAATACTCCAAATAATTCAGAGCACATACGAACTTTTAAAAAAAGATAGATGTCATAATATCACTTCATAAAAACTATATGCAAATACAGCATTGGAATATGAAAACCCATCTTATAGGAAAAGAAGCAATTGTATCTTTATGCTTTAGAGATGAATTTGACCACTCTGTGAAGTGTTTTGAGAGCCATACCCAGTTACCTGTGCAGCTTGAGCTTTACTGTGTAAGTGCAGTCTCTAACCTCTAGAAGCCTCAATCCATTGGTCAACTCACTGTGCTGACTAGATAAACAAAGACCGGTAAAGCTCAGAGCCAGCATCCCTTCTCAGTATTTATGCTTATGCTCACAGATTAGGGGTCAGTTTTTACTAGGAAGACTTTTTTTTCCCAGTGGGCAGTGCTTACTGCAGAGACTCATAACTGGTCAAAGGTCTGGGAATTAGTGATTGCTGAGTCCCCAGGTATAAGTGGGACAGCTGCATCACTCTTCCAAGCTTCAGAAAATATCACAAAGGACAGAACAGACAGAAGGTAAGAGGTGGGGAAGGGGTAGAGGGGTCTGGGAATGCAGTCTTCTATGCATTTTGTGGCCATTGAACTCTTAAACTTATAGTGGCTTTGCTTCCCTGCAGGAGACTGTGCCTGTCAACATCCTGTCATGGAGGAGGGGACTTTCCCAATCCTCCCTAAGCATATAGACACTCAGTGGTAGGAAAGGGGTTGATGTTTTCTTCAGTGGTGTAGCTACTGGTAAGTACCTGGGGTCTTACAGATCAACCCTAATGAAACTCCTAGGGCAAAAGAAAATACAGAGGGAGGGGAGGCAAGAGGAGGAAGAAAAGGAAGGGAAGAAGGAAGAAGAAGGATGAAGGGAAAGAAGAGAGCAGGAAAGGAGAAAGAGAGCTGGCTCAGAAGAGGAAGGGAAATCAGTGTGCATGGAAGAGGACCAAGGGTAGATAAGAGTGAACACAGCTAAGAGTTGTACACATGTGTGTGAATACCGTAACTAAACATCATTTGTATACACTGATATATGTTAATAAGTCCTAAGAAGGAAAAATACAGCAAGCATTCACTAACATCTATAGAATTTACTAGGTTTGCTTAAACGTTATGGTCTCCCTGAAGACTGCTGCTATGTTTTTATGTGTATATATATAGAGAGACATCTTTCAGTGTTCCTAATTAATTTGAGCCAGTGACAGGAAGCAACGATCCTGAGCCAGCTCTGTAGTGGGAAGTAAGAATATTGGCATCCGATGATGTTGAAATGATTAACAATAACGTGTGAGGTGGGCACAGCGCAATATCGAGCTTCCGGCTCCCAGGAGGCCCTAGTACTTAGGGCTTCTACCCTTTGTTATATCTCGCCAGAGTGAACACCATATTTAATTTTCTGACCTAATTTTGCGTGTTGTTTTCATGGTCATTGTGGATCAGGTCTGCAATATTTCTAAGTGGAAAAGCAGAGTCGAAACCCTGCGCCCAGCAATCCTGAGGTTAGAGTGGCAGGGTGGCACCTACCAATCCTTGCAAGTACCTTACACTCTTGCTAGTTTTTCATATAGTATTTCTAGTCCCTCTGTAGCTTCTCTTCTCTAGGTTTCACTGTCTTAGATCTCTTTTTGGAAGGTTTTCTTATTGTGATAAAATATATTCAACTCACAAATCACCATCGTAAGTGTACGAATCAGTGATGCCAAGTGCATCAGACCACACTTGCAGCCATCACTATGATCTTTCTCTGAGCCTTTTATCTGCTCAAACTGGAATTCTGCTCACATTAAGTAATAACCCTTCCTTGTCTGCTCTCACCCCAGTTCTTGACAAGCAACATCCTACTTACAACCTTGGCCCATTAAAAGACCAAAAAAAAAAAAAGTTTCATTTTAGAATGGTTTGGAATTTAAAGAAAAATATAACACTATAAATAGATGTACACATAACTTCTGTATATAAAATTCAATGGCCTCTCTCATTGATATCTTATATTAGTATGATAATTAGGTATAATTAATAAAGTGACATTGACACTTTAGCTAAAGTTCATCTTTTATTCATATGTCCTTAACCTGACCCACTATCTTTTTTTTTTTTCTGTGACACAATCCCATTCAAGATGACATTGCATTCAGGTCTTGTATCTTCCTACACAGTTAGTGTTTCACAGGCTTTATGTTTCATAACCTTGACAGTTGATCTCTGCCTCTGTCTTTACCTTTCTTTCTCTCTCTCCACACCCAGAGCCAGACAGTACTGACCAATGCTCTAACACTGACCTACACCCAAGTCCTTAAAGAGCCATTCCGCAGCACCCTACCTAGGGCACTTGCCATCAATATGACTTAAGAATGACAACTGGCTTTATCTTCAGCCCTAGCCTGAGGCTGTTTACCAGGCTTCTTAAGTGTCTCCATTTTGGTATGGTACCTGGAAGAAAAAAAAAAACTCTAAGGAGCCTCATTTCAGAGTTAGGAAGTTCTTCACATTGAGAAGCAGTACACAGACCAATTACTCGGGATTATTCTGTTTGGGGAAGTCATTATTCTTCTAAGTTATCTGCTTATTTCTTTGCATTTAAAGATAACAGCATGAGATTCCCCAATACTCTTATATGTTGAGATACAACCCTATATTAGAATTTTTTAAGATTTATTTATTATGTATATGTACTCTGCCTGCATGTACACCAGAAGAGGTCACTACATCTTATTATAGATGGTTGTGAGCCACCATGTGGTTGCTGGGAGTTGAACTCAGGACCTTTGGAAGAGCAGACACTGCTCTTAACCTCTGAGCTATCTTTTCTTTAGAGAACAGTTTTGTTCCAGCACTGGGTCTTGAGCGCTCCTTCGTTGACTCCTATTTTCCTTTGTTATATCTCCTTTGCTGTACTTTCTTCCAGGCATTGGTAGATACTCCAGGATCATCCTGCAAATGACCTCTTCCAGCTTCCTAGTCAGTCATCTTTTCCTCAGAAACTGGTATTTGAAACAGACATGATGAGGCTGGGTGCCATGGTTTCTAGGGACTCTCAGTATACAGAGGTCGAAAATGTCTCAGTTAACTCCCTCACAATCATTCGCATCTACAACTGCTTCCATATCTATCCATCTGCATAGATATTAAATTAAACATGGGTTGATACCACTATCTACAACTAGAGTCCAAGAACACCTGGGTCATTCTGGGTCCCTTCCCCTTCACTGACAACTACTCATGCCAACAGTGGTAAACCTTGAATCCACAATCAGCTCCCCAGCTACTTATTCCACTCAAATACAACTTCGTTGACTGGGCATAGAATCATTTTCACTCTTGGTTTCATTGATTCCATCTATTTCCAAATCTATCTAAGCCAGAAACTCTTTTCCTAACTCCCTCAAGCAAAGTTGTTTCATATATCTGGGATACAGTTAAAACCTACTACAATCTGAATTCTCTTCTAAGATGCCTTTGGTATCTGATTAAGAAATAGGCTACAGAGCTAAACAGAGAATTCTCAACACAGGAACATTGAATGGCAAAAAAACAAACAAACAAAAAAACAAAAAATCAAAAAACCAAAAAACAAAACAAAACAAAAAACCTTAAAGAAATGATCAGTGTCCTTAGTCATCAGGGAAATGCAAATCAAAAGGACTCAGATTCCATCTTATACCCATCAGAAGGACTAAGATTAAAATCTCTAGTGACAACACATGCTGGCAAGGGTGTGGAAAATGAAGAACACTCCTCCACGGCTGGTGTGAGTGCTCACTTGTACAACCATGTCAGAAATGAATCTGACGCTTTCTCAGAAAACTGGGAAACGTTTTACCTTAAGACCCAGCTGTACCACAACAAGAACATTTGTTGTATGTTCGTACAACATGACATTTGTACTATGTTCATAGCAGCTTTATTTGTAACAGCCAGAATCTGGAAACAGCCTATATATCCCTCAACTGAAGAATGGATAAAGGAACTGTGGTAAATTTACACAATGGAATACTACTCAGCTATTAAAAACAAGGTGGCTCAGTGGTTAAGAGCACTATCTGCTCTTCCAAAGGTCCAGAGTTCAATTCCCAGCAACCACAATTATCACAACCATCGATAATGAGATCTGGTGCCCTCTTCCGGCGTGCAGGTGTACATGCAGGTAGAACACTGTATATGTAATAATAAATCTTTAAAAAATAAAAACTAAAAACAAAGAAATCATGATATTTGAAGGCAAGTGGATGGAACTAGAAAAAATCATCCTGAGTGAAGTAACCCAGTTCCAGAAAGAGGAACATGGTATATGTTCACTTATAAGTGGATATTAGCCCAATATAGATGTTCTCTGAGCGACTCCACCCAGTGAGGGGTTGGTACAGATACAGGGACTTACTGCTGGACTCTGTGTGGAATGCTGAAAATCTTATGGAAGAGTGGGGGGATAGAAGGAGACAGAGCTTCTGACCCAGGGGGGACCTGCACAATCTTATGCACTAACCAAGGACTATGCATGCAGAGAACCTAGACCCCTTGTTCAGATGTAGCCAACGGACAGCTATTCTCCACATATGGGGGGGGGCGGGGGCAGGAACTGCCTCTGACGTGAACTCTGGTGCCTAGAATTTGATCACTTTCCCTTGGCGGGGAGACATTAAGGCACACAGAAGAAGGAGGTGCAGGCTATCCTGATGAGATCGGATAGGTTGTGGTCTGATAGTGGGAGAGGAGGGCCCCACATCAGAGGACTAGGGGAACAGAATAGGGCAGAAGAGGGAGGAAGGGTGGGAACGGGAATATATGAGTGAGGGGGTAATGATCATGATGTAATGTGAATAAATTATAAAAAAAAGTTAAAAATTAAAAATAAAATGGAAAAAAATCTGAATTCACAAAGGTTCATTCTTGGTGCTGAAATATACTATGGGTTTTTAGAAATGCATAGTGCATGTGTCTGAAATTCTGGTTTTGCTCCACATTGACTCCCACCATGCACCGTGCGTTACTTTTTCAACGCTCTTTACAGTGTGGGGCAACTAACCATCACTTTACCATCTCTACACCTTGGCTTTTATAGAATGTCACATAAATGAACTCAAAACCACGCCCTTTTCAGACCAGCTGACTTTCCTCACTGCCCATCTCGGTGCCTGTCAGGTTTGATACGCATTTTGCTTTTATCACAGCTTAGGATTCTATTCTGTTCATCATAGTTTATCCATGCATCCACTGAAAACATCTTTGCTTCCAGTGTGGAGCTACAAAGAACAAAGCTTCTATAAACATTTCCACAAAGAGTGCTGTATGTGTAGAAATTCACAATTTTTGTTTTTTACCTATAATCACAATTTTTTTTAGATAATGTGCTAAGGCTATAATTGGCATCATAATAAATTGCCAAACTGTCTTCCAAAGAGAGCAACTACTGCATCCTCATCAGGATTCAGTGTTGAGTGTTGTCTTCCTTTAGCAACTGGAAAGTGCAGTGATATCTCACAGGGGTTTTAATTCTCTCTCTCTCTCTCTCTCTCTCTCTCTCTCTCTCTCTCTCTCTCTCTCTCTCTCCCTCCCTCCCTCCCTCCCTCCCCCCCCCCCCCTCTCTCTCTCTCTCTCTCTCTCTCTCTCTCTGTGGTGTGTACAGATGATGCTGAGCATTCTCCATATGTGTAGATACCATCAAGTATCCCCCTTTGCAAATTTTTAATCAGATTACTTTCATATTGTTGGCTACTAAGTTTTGTTTGCTTGTTTTGTTTTGTTTCATTTTTTATTCAATTCTTTTATCAGAAAACTTTTTAAGTATTTTCTCAAAGCATGTGTTGTTTCCCTTTGTTTCATTCTCATAATAACTTACTTGACACAAATGCTTCACTTTAAGTATAGTTCATCAAAATTTTCTTGCAAAAATCATACTTTTGATTTTATAGCTAAATCTAAATTACTAAAAAAAAAAAATTGGTGTGTGTGAGAGCATTCCACATAGTTTAGTGAGACAAGGACTCTCCCTTGGCCTGGAGCTCACCTAGTTAGTGGCTGGTTGGATAAAGTCCCAGGTTCCTACCTGTTACTACTTTCCCAATGCCACATCCTTTTGCTTGAGTGACAAATACTTTTCTGACTGAGCCATTTCCCTGACACTAATTTTGTGTTTATAAGACAGGTTTTATTTTTTTTTGCATGTTACATTCATGCCTGTCACTCATTTGAGCTAATTATGAGTAATGTGTGTTAGTACTTTGTATAAGGTATAAGCTTTACATTTGAGTTTCCTTTATGTTTGCATATGGACACCCATTTGTTCAAAGACTATTTGCTACATAACTTTACCTTCCCCATTGGGTTGTTCTTGTGTCTTTATAAAAGTCTGCTTGCTGTATTCATTATTTCCCAATGACCTATCTGTTTAATTATATTCTGCTAACGTTGTGGGGTTATTTTATTACTGCAGTTTTATAGTAACTTCAGAATCATGTAATGTGACTTCTTCAGTTCACTTTTCCATTTTAGTAGTGTTTTGACTACAGTTAATTATTTGAATTAACATATACATCTTAGAGCCAGTTTATCAACATGAAAAGGAAGTTTCCTTGAACTTTGGGATTGCACTGAATAAATAGTTTAACTGGGGAGAAACAACATCTTACAATATGGAATCTTTCTACCTGTAAACATGAAATAACTCCAAAATTTGCTGTATCTTCTTCGACATCTTTCAGCAGTATTTTGTAGTATTCTGTACATATTTGACTGATGCATTTTACTACATTTATCCACAAGAGATTTGATTTTTGTGCTATTTCAAGTTGTGCCAGCTCATTTTTTGCACATGTAAAAAATAACTGATTTTTATCAATTGATCTCAACCCTACAATTCCAACACACTCACTATCTGTTCTGGAAGATCTGTTAAAAAACAGACCCTTTGCATTTTCTTACACAGAAAACCATGCCACACATATAAATCATTTTTTATTTCTGTCTTCCATTTGGGTCATTTCATGCTCTGATTCTCTTTCTTTTCAACTGGATCGTATTCAAGTCTTTCACCACAATCCATCGGACTCCCATAATTCCTCTTCTCAGAGTGTGGACTGTCTACCTAGTACTGTATAAACAGCTTGCCACACTTTCCCATATTATAGGGCTCCCTTTAAAGCACACCCATGCTCAATAAATATTAGGTGTCTTTACTATTCCATTGTCACTAGAAACGCTGCCAGCCAGTAAACAAGCTGCCTGCCCCTCTGCTCATTTCCTTTGAGAATAGTGCTGCAGGTCAGACAAAGACTGTAAAAATGCATAGAAAATCCAGACACCAACTGTTTGGTTTCCCTGAAAACGCAGCCAGTAGAAAGCAGACCTGTGTTGATCACTTGTACAACCAGATAAGGACTGTCCATCTGCCAAAGGTCCTTGAACACTGAGGGTGAGTATTGTGAGAGCTACCTGATTTGCTTTTTCTTTCAAGCCACTGTGTCCTTTTCTCTTGCTGCCACCTGTCTAATCTCTCCTTCTAATCTTCACAATTGGGTTCTCTGCCTAAATTCTTGCCTCTTTCAGATGTTTCCTCTGAATTATTCAGGGTCTTATTATCTTTGTTAATCTTTTGATCCCTGTACTACCAGTCCTATTTGATTGTATTGTTTGTTACACTGGAGTGTTCTATGGCCTCTTTGCACACAAGCATTGGTATATGGGTGCGTTAATAATGTATGTATACATATGCTTTTAGAATGTTCTGCTTCTTTACATTGAAGAAAGTTGCTTAAGGATGAAAATTCCATTTCATACATATTTAAGTGCAATTCATACACAATTACATTTAGGTGACTGGTATCTGATTTTAAGTAAATATCCCGCTCAAGTTTTAGCATAAACTGAGGAAATAACTATTAAATATGAGTTAAAATAATTTGATCCAACTTATAATCATAGGTAATGTATTATAGTTTAGTAAAAGATTACCACTAAGTAAGTAAAATGGCTAAAATAACAGTGGCTTAGACAGCTTCAGACCTACTTCTTTCCCACCCAATGTGGCAGAGGTAGGAGTCCAAGTGTGGTGAGGATACAATTCAAGCTTATTTGGTTCTGGCTTTTTCTGCCCAGCAGTCTCTCTGATTTAGGTAGAGATGGGTACTCAAACATCATTCATGTTCACATCACTTTGTGCTACATCCGAGAAAGGGAAAGGAGGCCTCTCCCTCTAAGAAAAGGTTCTGAATCCCCATTGGATTCTCATAGGCACACCTAGCTGCTTGTAGATGCTAGAAAGAAGGGAGGATGGATGGGTACCTCTGTACAGGCCCACTTCACGCAGGCTTCTGATGGTCCAGAGTAAGGACAGTTCTTTCTGCATACATTTGTACAAGTGTTATATCTATGTTGTTTAGGAATCAGGCCCACATCAGAGATGGAGATAGACAGGTCAACAATAGAACTTCACTTCTCTAGGCTTACCCTAGAGAAATCTGCATTGTAAGATTCTCAGCCCCAGAACAGCATCTCTTGGACACACCTACAAGCAACTCCTCCCAGAAGAAAGGCGCGGGAAACATCCATAATCACATCTCCCCTCAAAGTCCTCCAAGTCCCTTTTCCTGAGAGGCGATCACTTTCTAGGGAGCTAGCTTTTTCTGTCCTTTAATAACACAAAATTAGTCCAACCCTGAGGTTTCTTAACAAAGTTAAACTTAATCTTAGAAATTCATAAAGCTATGCTTCATTTTGTTTGTAAGGTTTTAGTTTTTCTATTGTGTCAGTAAGACTAAAGTTTAGTTGACACTGTAGCTTTGGGAGTGAGAGTTGACGTTTCAGATTCCTAATGTAGCCCAGTTCCCAATTTGCCAGCAAATGAACTGCATACATGTAACTGTTTCCAACCCAGTGTCACCCAACTAATGGTCATTTACATAAAAGCTGGTCCAAAGGAACAAAAAAGAAAAATACACATGAAGTTTACGTTGAAGACATCATTTAACTCTGATTAAATTATGTTTACTCTCTCTCTCTCTCTCTCTCTCTCTCTCTCTCTCTCTCTCTCTCTCTCTCTCTCTCTTCTGCCTTCTGGATTCGTTTTCTCTAAGTTCATCACAGTTTATGGCCATGAATTTTCTTGCTAGTTATCCACTATTTGAAAAAACATCTACTCTATTTGATTGGCTAACAAATCTTGAGATAGGGTCTCACCATGTACCCAGGCTGACCTTCCAGCCTCAGCCTCCTGAGTTTGGGAGTTACAGGCATGAGGTACCATGGCCAACTGGCAGCTAGCTTTCTAAAGCGTCCTTTCAAAAAATCATGAAGTAGACATTTCAAGACAACAGGCTACATTTCTCTTTGTCCTATTTACAAACCCTACAATTTTAATTACACAAAATGCTTGTTCTGACATTCTTTTCATTTTTTCCATAAATAGCAAACTCCAGAGGTAAAACACATCTGTTTCTATTAATTGGCATATTCATAATTCCTTCTTGTTTATAGCTTTTCACAGAAACCCTGTTAGAGCTGCTTAGCTGTTGACATCAAAACTAAACCTGCTCTCGGAGGCCAGACTATTTGCATTCTTCCTATATTTAGCACTTGGCTTTGTTCAAAGCTCTGCCTCTTCCAGCCCACAAATACTTTAAAACACCCAAATTGTAAACCCTCCTCTGTCTCTTGGGCCAGTCATCCTCACAGCGAACTATAACTCACGGTGACCCATGTCACACAATCTTATATCACAGAAGAACATGCCACAGCCTGCTGTATCAACACCATAGAAAACTGTATCGCCAAAATTCACAAAAAAGAATGCTACATCACAGCATTCCATGCTCCCGTGCTCCACATCATGAAGACACATGTCACAGAACTCCACATCACAGAGTTCTATGTGACAGAACTCCATGACATGGTGTTGTGTATAGAGTCCTTTTCAGATAATCCCTGCATCAGATATGTTTCTGGAAGGGAAGGGAATTGCCTTCAGGAAGTAGAAAATTACCTGAACTACTGCTTTTTTCCTTTGGGATTCCAAAAGCAACCGCTGAATGAAATCTGATTAAATGGGTGGGTTTTGTCACCCCCAAACTGCTAGTGGGCTTATTACATAACTCATCATCGCAAAGTAAATCTTATTTCTGTTTCACAGCCGACTGAGTGTTCTGGGGCAGAATCTCACATGTTACTACTTTGATTAATGCAACAACAAAATATGGGATTAAAGGAGTGTGTGTTTAAACAGTTCAAGTCATACTACTAATAATTTTAAGAAGAGATACAATAACTTAATCAGCTGGAAAGAAAACAATGCTAAGAAATGGTAAAAATGAAATCTTTACTAAGCTAGTGCCTTGTTCCGGCACACTTCTCCTGCATTTAATTCTCGTGACAGAATAAGAACAAGGTCAACATAACATTCTCAAAATGTCAGAATCATAGTTATTAACTACTCAAGCTTTGAAAAGCAGGCCTGCCTAATTATCTTTACCATGGCTCGGTTTCCCAGTCATGAGGAGCTAGGAAGCAGAGAGCGACACAGGCAGGTAGAAAGTGAGGGAATACGAGTCGGGGCACACTTCACTAGCAAGAAAAGGATGAAATTTATTTGGTTGGGACTGAAGTTTTACAGTGAGAGAGTTTTGCTATTTCTATCTTTATACTGTTAGGAAATATTTATAAGTTTTTTTTAAAGATGTAATATAAGCCAGGGATGATATAGTACCTGAGGGTTAAGAGGCAGAACCAGGGAGATTATGAATTTGAGGCAAGCTTGTACTTACTCCATAGCGAGTTCAAGGTCAGTTTGTGTTAGAGAGTGAGACACCCATCTGAAGTCAAAGGAAGATAAATAAAAGGTAATGGAGCTAGGATGTAGCTCAGAGGTAGAGGACTTGCCTCACATGGATGAAGTCTCAGATTTGAACCTCAGACATGAGGAAACATCATGGGGTAAGCACAGAGAATTCCTGATGCGGCTTTTATAATCTTGTTCCCCGCCACAATAAAAGGTAAGACAGGAGTGGATTTGCTCTACCCTTATTGATGACAGAGTGGTTCCCGACTCTTTCTTCCATCAAAAGCATAGAATGCCCCCTCTTCAGCCACTTTAGATGACTGAAGAAGGTGCCATTAAGGGAATATGGCTGAAGTGAAGCAGAGGAGAAATGGCGACGACACTGGTGACATCTTGAAAAGGAAGCAACCTTGATTATCAACAACTCTTGTGACTTGATACCCTTTAGGGAGAGAACACTTTTGGGTTCCCTATAGATCGACCGACAGGTGTGACTATGGCAACGGAAAGCTTCAGACAGCACAGCTCCTGCCTCTCCTTCCTCAGCACCACACACTCGGCACAGTCTAGAGACAGCTGCTTACTGGTTTAGTGGGTACTAGGCCTCCAGTGGGTAGAGGGCAGCACCTGGAATAGGGTAATTTTCAAGGAAAGCACATGCTGTGGCACTGAGCTACACCCCCTACTCTGGACACTATCCAGCATCCATGGAGTGGGGGTGGGGCATCTGGAGGTGAAAGCACAAAAGGAAATAAAGAGCACAAGAACCTCAATGTTCTAGCTGCAAATCCATTTCAAATCCTTCACGTACATCCATGTCAACATATAGGAACACTCAGGAAGAAGCCCGGGTTTTCATTTTCCCTAGTAATGCACTTTGTGGTACTAATGAAGAGTACACTTTGGCAGTTTTGACAAAGCGTTTGTGCTTTTTGATGAGTACACAGTGTACCAAGTATCGTAAAAACTAATTGTCAGTTTGGTTAAAATACTTTTCTGTTTTTAATTGCCTGAGGCCATACTTGCACTACTAAAGCAGAGATCATTAAAGGGTATAAATTCTTCTCAGTACGCCAAATCTACACCAACTATGACTATTTTTAGCATGCATTTTGTCCCTTGATCCTCTTACTAGGTCTTGACTATCCAAATACTTGCCTGCAGCAACACTGCCTACCACACCCCACCCACCTCCCAGTTCCCTAGCAAACACATGCGTTCTTACAAAAACTAAATGAGAGGAAAACTTAGGTATTACAACAATTGCCCTTGGGGGTAATGTGTGACTTGATTTCCCTTGGACATAACAAATGTTAGTCTAAAATATGGGTAAGCCTGCATGTGTGGGCTAAAGGTGACAGAGGACACCAGGAGAAGATACGCTGCACATGGCAGAGGGCCTTTTGGAAGAGGTGTGGTAGTTAATAACTGTTATCAACATGACTGGATTGAGAGTGTCTTAAAATTGGTTAAAACCCACTTCTGGGTGTACTATAAAGGCATTTCCAGAAATGAGCGGCATTTGAATCAATAAACCAAATGAGAAAGTCTCTCATGAATCAGGTGGCACAGTCCAATAGTTAGGGGCCTGGAGAAAACAGAAAGCAGTAAGCTTGCACACAGACGTAAAGACACTTTTTGAGCAAGTGAATGTTCCTTTGGGTTTTTTGTTTGTTTGTTTGTGCGACTCTCAAGGGGCTCTCAGGATTTCAGCCTCAGTCAAGAACTAGACAACTGCTCAGCCTCACTCTGAGGTTTTCCATCTTGTGAATGAGGCAGTCACTGGGTACCCTGGCTCCCTAATTTGCAGATGGCCACTGGAGGGATATGCCACTCCTGAGCAGGTAAGGGGACATAATGAAACCCTTCCTGTAATTATGCAGGTAGCCTATTGACTCTGTTCTTCTAGGGACCCAAACGTAAGAAGGGAACCGAAAAAGATGAGAGCTCAAACAGTATGGTTTCCTTGGGCCATGACTCTGATAGACAGAAAGGAAGACAGAGGCTGCAAGAACTCAAGTGCCACAGAAGCCTAAAGGAGCTTGGGCATGAAATAACAAGATAATAAAGAATGCAGACATACAGAGATAAGGCAATCAATCAGGAAACAAAGAAGTCCAATTTTAGCTCAGACTCCATAAATAGTGTGACTGTTCCCACCTAAAGAAGCAAAATAAAATGCCCCCCTTTGTAGTTCTTTTCAAAGAAAAAGGTGGGCTAAGGACATGGGGCCCAGTTGTCACAGGTTGCGGGAGTAAACAAGCCGACAAAACCCGTCCTTTGAGTTGGTTAGCAAAGCTGGTGGCAAGCATCTGGCAGTGTGCTCTGGAGGCGAGTCAAGCCTCTTTATGGGCTCTACTTGCAGTATTTACAGGCTGAAAGAAAAAGGCACTCGGATCCAGATCCCCAAACAAAACACACACCAGCAACAAATAACCCTTGCATCCAGCAACCTAGAAAAGAAATGGCATGGGGTCTCAAAGAAGGACAGCAAACTAGGACAGAGCAAAGCGGCGGCCAGAAAAGCACAAGGCAGCTTCTTCGATGCTCCGAGGGCCAGTTGCTTAAGACCTTGAACTTTGACTTGACAGCAGCCTCCTGCTATATGGTATGATGGTTCTGTAGTTGGTATCATGTTTAGTTCCAGTTTACTAAAATGCTGTAACCATGCGTACCAACTGATAATGCTCTTGTAGTTCTCAGAAGCCTCTGAAATAGGGTTACTTGAGGTATTTGCAAGTTGGATGTATGTACCGGTGAGCTACATCTCCCAGTTGCAGAAAACCATCTCCGGCAAGATTTGGCTGGTGTGATGCTTGTTCCTAGCTGTGTATCATTACATGCCGAAGACAGAGAACGTGTGTGAAATGGTCCACAAAGAAGCATTAGCAACCTCATAAACAAGCAAAAAAAAATGTGTATGAAACAGTCAGTTTTTAAAAGGGCAAGTCTGCTGCTGAGATCCAAATAATGAGTTGATAGAGTGAGAGATAGACCAGGCTACACTCCATACCTCGAGGAGGTTGGCTCTTAAAGCAGAGCAGCCAGACACGTCGCAGGAATGTTGGCAGAATCGGGCGCAGACAAGATCTAGTGCGTCTGAATTTCTCACCACAGGGATTGGCAGCTAGAGGGAGGGTGTCTGTTTCTGCTGCTGGGGACTGAATGCTGGACCTCATGAATATTAACTACTTGATCCAGGTTTCAGTTATGTTCCAGCCTAGGAGTCTGTGCTTTGACAAGATTTTGATGCATGCTGTGGCTGGAGAAAGAGCGATCTAAGCAGTGGATGATATGATGGGCAGCATGGGCACCCCCAGAGAACTGCTTAGAAATACAGGACCTGTGGCTCCATCCCACACCTGCTGACTCATAGGTAGCATGTTATCCAGAATCCCTTCTTTCCTGCTGGGAAGCAGATGAAGTCTGAAAAATTGACCAGGAGATGGGTAATAAAGCCCTAAAAAATGAAGTCCCTGTGGAAGTAGAGGAGTGATAGACTAGAGGACTGAACAACTCCTCCTTCTGTGCCTTGATGTATAGCCCAGTAGTATAAAAGCACCATTTGGCTAATCACCTGGGAATGAACAGAAAGCTCTGTTGGGACTTGTGGTACCCAAGAAATACTATATTGGATAATGAAGATCCACTAGGGCTATACACCACCCTTTGTAATTGTCCAGCTTCAAGAGATGCAAACATTTCAGAGCTCAGCTACACATGAAGTCATGTGAATTTGTTGTAGATATGGGGTGGTGGTGCCTGGAAAAGGGTAGAAATGAGATGTACTTAGCTCTGCTCAGATTCATGTTGAGGGTGTCTGAGGTTTAGCTTTTGATCAGGGCTATGAACTCTTGCCAGTTACAGGTGAGTAGATCATAGGGACACTACAGAGACAGGAGAGTGAGCTGTGGACTTGGGGAAAGAAGGTAGAAGTCTACTTGAGACAGAGCAAAGCGCTGAGAAGCACCTGTCCTTTCCAGCCATAAATATGCTTTCTTCTGCCAATGACTGTGATGGCTGGAGTACTAAGGATGAAATGCACCAGCCAGGGGAAACAAACAGGCATCAGTTCACCTTCGCAATTTGTTTTCATTCAGAAACTGGTTTCGGTTCAACACAGATTATTGAGTTGTTAACAAGTAAGCTTTCATATCTTATCAACTGCAGCTTTGAGGATGTATATTTCTATTCTTACGATGTGTGAGAGGCCCCTGCATGCCCTTTTGTCATCTGATGCTGCCCTCCACCCCCAATGCCAGTGAGTTGAGCGCCTCCATGGACCACTGCGGCTTGAGCCCCAGTCCAACCTCTAGCAATGCTCTGGAGGGGACACAGTAGCCACTCCTCCAGTCGGCCTCCCTGACATTTCTCTCCTCCTCCCCACTGAATCTCCTTGGATTCTTGGGACACATGGAGAAGTAGCTTCATTCGGGTAGTTTATGTCACTCATTTTTTTCATGGATATTTGGCATGACATGGAGAGGGTCTTTATCTTCACCACACTACTTACAGTTAGGGAACCAAAGGCAATTAATCTTACCTTTCTGTACCTCAGTTTCCACACATGTAAAATTGTAGACACTGTCCCATTAATAGGGAATGAGCTACTACAAAGGACTCAGAACAGACCAGTACATAGCAGGTATTCAATAAATGTCAGCTACTGTTAATGTCAAATGTGCAATTTGACTGTTACAGACTATTATTATTCAGCATATGTTTAATGTATGTTAAACAAATGAAAAAATCTAAGATACAGATGGAGTTAACACAATATAACTAAATGCAAGTAGAAAGCGAAGCCAAGGACCTAAGGGAACTGCATTGGTCAGGATAGTACAGAATTTGGAAGTTCATTCCGTGATATAAATGTGATATAAAAATCCATTCTGGGACATCTTCAAGAACAACTGGCAGAAAATGGTCTCATCAAAAAATCAGTAGTTCTAGTGCTTCTGAATCTAGGAGCAGAGTATGTATGTTTCAGGGAAGACAGCAACTATCAGCTAGGGCAATGATGGTAAGGCTCCAGTGATACAGAACATGTGACCAGAGTTTGCACATTGGCAACACCTTCAGTAGAGTAGTGCAGCCAACAGCCAACCTAGAATCTCTTGGGGGGTGAGAATGGGAGCAGAGAACAGGTAGAGGGAGTACATGATGGCCATGCTAGAATGGGGAAATAGAAGGATCCAGAGGGTCCTAGAAACCTACAAGAAGAACAACATGAAGGGCAGATCTGGACCCAGAAGTCTGCTCAAAATACTGCACCAACCAAGGACAATACATACAGTAAATTTTGAACCCCTACTCAGATCTAGCAAAGGGCCAGGACATTATCCACAGCTGTGTGAAGAATGGGGACTGACTCTGACATGAACTCTGGTGCCCCATATTTGACCACTTCCCCTTGGTGGGGAGGCCTGGTAGCACTCAGAGAAAGAATAGGAAGGCTACCAAGATAAGACTTGATAGGCTGTGACCATATGGTGGGGGAGGAGGTCCCCTTCTGTCACAGGCCTAGGGGAGGGGAATAGGGTGTAAGAGGGAGGGAGGGAGGGAGGGACAGGAGAAGACAAGCAAGTGGATAACAACTGAGATGTAATCTGAATAAATTAATATAAATAAATAAATAAATAAATAAATAAATAAATAAAAGAATTTTACTCTGATGAAAAACTGTAAAGAAAGATTTTGAGTGGTAGAACATGGTCAAACTGATGAAAAGCTAGTGCTATCTAGAGAGAAGGGCATCATGGGTAAAGACATAAAGAAAAGAAGCTGCAAGATGTGTGTGGTGGCAGGGCAGGTGGAATCAGAGAAGCCTACCTCCAGCCATACTATACCCGGGTACCCATGCACCACAGCAATCAGCAGCAGGGTGGGTGCAAACAGCTAACGGTTCATGAGGCTCTTGGGTGAAAACTATAAGAGGAAGCACATGGAAGGAAGGGAACGATTTAAGACCAAAACATGACGTCACACTATCAGACGCCATGGACATCTGTCAGGTCACAGGAACATCAGCCCCTCGCCACGTGGTAACAATATATTAAACAACGTATTAAAAATAGAGTCTAACAATATATTCAAGTTCTAGAAAATGCATACTGAAAATCTATTTTAGCATACTATCTTAAATTATCAGTCTTATGAGGAATGGAAAGGGAACTCGAAAGAGTCCCAGGTCAAGCATTTAGGAATGTTAAGGTCTGTCTGTCATGGTTCACCATGATTGTGCATTGCAGTAAAATCCCATAGGAATTCCTTGGTCAGTTACTGAGAAAGCCTTTTCAGAAATTTGCAAGTAGCATAAATATTTTCCTCACAAGAATTGAAGCCAGAGAATTTGAGAGCATGCTACCAGCAGACTCACTGCGTGGTGAAAGTTTCGTCCCTGTTTCCACTATAGCATTCTCCAGGGGAATGCATACTCTACCCACACATGGGAATAGTTACTCTACCCAGCCCTTTTAAAAATCACTACCTCCCAGGAGAGTCTTTTACTAGGATTGTCCATTAAGAGGCATGGGGTCAGGACAGAGGTCCATCCACTCATTAATAAGAAGAAAGGCGGAGCCTGATGGGAGGAATAATGCTCAGCATTTGCCGAATTCATGTTATGTGTCAGATCCTGAGCTGAGCCTTCTGTAGACATTAAGTCACTCATGGCCTTGGTACAGACAAGGAAACAGAAGCCTGGCGATGTCCGTGCACACCTATTCAGGGAGAGAAGTTGTGACTAGAATGCTTCAGTGATGTGTTGACCAATCAAGGAAATGACCATGCAGAAGAGAGTTTGGGAAGCAGCAAGGGTATAGTGTGGGTGTGCAGAGAGGCAAACAAGAGGTCAAGGTCCGGGTGGGCTGGAAGCCATTCCCGGAATTAATTCTGTAACACAGCCAGTGGTGATGGTGTAAGTCTTAATGGAAGGTTGGCAGACGTTGCTGGCGGAGGAGTCCGAGCAGTAAATATGCCTGTCCTGCTGTCAGCGGAAGGATCCAGCACCTTTCCAGCACACTAACAGCAGGGTACACCCGCCATTAGCCCCATCCTCTTACTCTCTCCCATTAAAGCCAGCATCTAGAGAAGAGATGGTCGGAGTGGTCAGCAGAGTGATGACAACTATCCCTGTTCCCTCATGATCATCTGTCAAGACTAGAAAGTGACACTTCAGAAACTGGGAGATCCTGGCAATGTTAAACAGCCACCTGCCCTGTGATTACACA
Organism: Acomys minous; assembly: GCF_964271855.1. Classification (NCBI taxonomy): domain Eukaryota; kingdom Metazoa; phylum Chordata; class Mammalia; order Rodentia; family Muridae; genus Acomys; species Acomys minous. Next base: position 14,280,297 of record NC_140485.1, read on the forward strand.
AGCCCATGCTTACGCAAATGCCTCAGAGAGAAGCAAACCCATCCACAGACCAGGGTATATGATGGATGGTCGCAGCTTTCGTCTTACCAGTTTAAAGCTGGCAACAAACATAAGCATCCATCACTGAGAGAAGAGATAAGCAAACTGTAGTAAGATCATACGAGGAACAGAACAAGGCAATCAAAAAAAGAGCAACGCAACCTGCAGTAACTAGGATGGAACTGAAGAGCATCATCCTAAGTGACAACACATATGCTGAGCAAGGCAGATGACACCATGCCAGGTGATTCAACTCAGTTGACAAGCAAGAGCACCCAAAAGTAAGAGGGGGGCCTGGGGCCTTCACTCTTCCTAGATATCTTCTGCGTGCAGCTGTGAGGTGTGCTGAATGGAAGAGGAGCACAAGAATGTTCTGGTACCCTGAAGTTGTTCTATGGTTGGACAGCTGTATGCAACTGTCCACATCTACTGAGTGATAAGTTTTAGGTTTGTATATTAATTTAGATAATTTATGTCATGCAGAAGAACAATTAGCACCCAAGAAAAGACTCAACTGATTTTTGGCAACTGGGTACAAGCAACGCAAGCACAGCTCTTTTTTTTTTAATCAGTGACTTTTCAGTTTGTCACTCTTGTCCCAGATGGTCAAATCCTTTCATACACCACAAAATGTAAAACTATGCAAGGAAACAACCCACACAGGTGCTGCACCCTCTACTTTAAACTTCTCCCAGTATCAGCCCACTTTAGTACTTTCTTCCTGTAAGATAGAATTAATAAAAGGCACATACACTACTAACTTAGCAAAGCAATTAGGATGCTGTAGTGCTCCTGGCAGAATATAGTCCCATGGAGAAAAGAAATGGTACTTGAAATTTCTTTATAAGCAAATGTATGAAAAATGAACATACCTTTCAAGTTTAAGCATATATCCAACTATTTTAGAATCATATGAATTGTACTGGCTACTGTCAAGATATGACAGATTTAAGCAGTCAGAAAATAGAAATGGTTTATCATAACTTTTAGGGATGTGATTCCCTGGGAAGGTTGGCCACTGTCTCTACATCCTGGACTCTCTAGTGTCTATAGCTGCCTCCTTAGAAAACACAGTTGATCTCAGGTGTCTTCTCGGCACCAGACACCCTTCACTGTTCACCATCTTCCTCAGCTTCCTGTAAGAGACACAGTCTATGGATATGGGAAGATCTTCCTATGAGAAAAACATAGACCCAAGATGCAACGATCTCACCTTTACTCACTAAATTTATCCCTTTTATTCTCTTATAGCAAGAAATTTCAAAGACTTCCTTCAAGTTTTTCTTGTATAAAGAATTGTGTAACTCAGTTATCCCCGACTTCAGTCCTGCTGGGGTAGGCCTTGGGCAACAAGTGAACCTGGCAGACTTACTCAAGCCAGTGTAGAAACAAAGCAATTGGGAGCAAGTGAAAAGTCTTAATTTACACAATTCCCATGCACATTTACAAAGACTATTTTTGAGTATCATTCTACTAGGTACACATTGGTTATTCAACATATTTTATGTGTTAAAGGTGATTCCATAAATAAGCTATAAAATAGATGTGGCGCAGAATTTCTCAAACATTAAGAATTTTGTACTGTTTAAAAAAATGTTGCCACCATTCACTGTTCAAGACAATACAATGGATAACTAATTTTTATACCAATGTTTAAAAACTATTGTTTTACATTTAGGAGTTCTAACAAATTGTTGCAATGCAGCTGTAATAGTTGAGACCCCAATTAAAAAGTGGGTTCAAGGCTAGGAAGACAGCTCAGTCAGTAAGTGATTACCTTACAAGGCTATGTACCTGAATGTGATTCCCAGGATTCACGTTTAAAATTGCCAGGGATGAGCAGAGAGATGACTCAGTGGTTAAGAGCACTGATCCCTTTTCCAGAGGGCCCACACCCCACAGAACTGCTCATAATCATTTTTTCTTTCTTTTTTAAAAAATTAACTGATTAATTAATCAATTAACTTTATGTGCTGGTTGTAGCCCCCTCCCTCCTCTCCTCTCAATCTCACCCCCCCTCGCCCATCACCCCTTCCCTATTCATCAGGAAAGAGGAGCTCCCCCCACTACCCACCCGCCCCAGCTCATCCTGTTGCATAAGGATTGAGTTCATCCTCTTCCCTGTGGCCTGGCAAGGCAGTCCCATCAGGGGAAGTGATTGAAAAGCAGGCAACAGAGTACATGTCAGAGACAGCCCTGCTCCCCTTACTGGTGGACCCACATGAAGCCTGAGCTGCCTTTCTTCCACATCTATTTGGAGGACCTAGGTCTAGTCCATGTATGGTCCTTGACTGGTGTTTCACACTCCATAGGCCCCTCTGGGTCCTGGTTAGTAGGCTTTCTTGTTCTTTTCATGGAGCTCTTGTCACATGTACATCCTTATATCCTTTCCTACATTTCCCCTAGACTTCCTATGCTTCGGCAAATGCTTGGCTGTAAATCTCAGCATCTGATTCAAATCGCTGCTGCATGGAGTCTCTCAGAGGTCCAATTCTGATAGACTTCTGTTTGCAAGCATAGCAGAGTATCATTAATAGTGTTGGTGTTGGCTCTCTTCCATGGGGTGGGTCTTGGGTTGGTCCAGGCATTGGTTGGACATTCCCTCAATCTCTGCTCTATCTGTTCTATCTTTATCCCTTCATATCTTGTAAGCAGGATAAGTTTTGGGGCAATGATTTTGTGAGTGGGTTGGTGTTTCTCTTCCCTCCACTAGGAGTCCTGTCTCGTTAGAGGGTGTCTTCTTCAGTCCCCACAGCCCCTGTTACTAGGAGTCTCAGCTATAGTTCCCATCATGTCCTCTCAGAGGCCTATTCTGACTTAGGTCTCTATCTTGTCACAGAGATGTCCCCACCCACAGTTTCTCTTTCCTCCCCAGGCTTTCTGTCCTCCTGCCCCGACTTTTTCCAGGTCTGACCTCCACCCTTACTTCTCTCTGCATTCCCTCTCCTACCTTGTTCCCTCTCTTCAACCACTACTATTGTCTATTTTATTTCCTCTTCTGAGTGAGATTCAAGCATCCTCCCTTGGGTCCTCCTTGTTACTATCTTCTCAGGGTCTGTGCATTGTAGTATATTTATCCTACTCTATATAGCTAAAATTTGCTTGTAAGTGAGTACATACCATGTGTGTCTTTCTGGGTTTGGGTCACCTCATTCAGGATGATCTTTTCTAGTCCAATCCATTTGCCTGACCATTTCATGTTGTCTCTCTTTTCAATAGCTGAGTAGTATCATGTATAACTTCAGTTTAAGCATCCTTCTCTGGCCTCCACCGGCAGCAGGTGAGCACATGGCCGACAGACATACATGCAGGCAAAACACTCATAGACATGGAAATAACAATTAAAAATGCTCTCTAAAAATTCCAAGCATGGTGGCCTGCTCTTGTAGTCCAGTATTGGTGATAGGAGACAGGGACTCCTAGCCTTAGAGAATTCCAGGCAAGGGAGAGACCTATGTGAAAAGCAAGATTCAGAGTACCTGAAGAACAGCATTAGTGGTCGTGGTCTGGCTTCCATGTGAAGACACACATGCACAAACACACACATGAAGCTGGGTTTGAATCCTAATCTTAACACATGTTAGCTGAGTAACTTTGGGTCAGGTACTTATTGACAGTGCCTACCTCTTAAGTGTGTATTAGCTTTAAACAATAAGACTTGAGAGCAATGCCTAGCATGTAGGTTGTGCCTAATTATTTTTAGCTATTACTTTTGACCAATATTTTTATTCTGCTTATTCCTGTTAGAATCATTAGAGAGATCATATAATCTCTATGTTACTATGGAAACTAAGACCCATAGACATCATAATATCTATCTATCTATCTGTATCCATATATCTGTACATATCTATATATATCTATGTATACATTACAAATAAAGGTATACGGAAATAACACAAATAGTTATAATATTTTCTCTAATGTTAAAATATAAAAGGTTATCATCAAAATGCTAAGCTGTACTAGTAAAATTAGAGTAAGAAAAGAAACAATGTAAGGCAAGCGCAAAAATTCTTTCCCACAGATGAATGTACAATTGAGGTGGCAAAGCCTTCCTGTTATAAGAAACTTAACATCCCAATCCTACCAGGCACCGTCCTAAGTAACTAAAGATGTTTGGTCAGACCTTTGTTCTTCTGAGAGTTCACTGTCCCAGCATTAAGTCCCATATGCAGAACAGAATCCGCTTTTACTAGGATTTACCGGAGATGTGAGTAAACACCTAGTCTGGAGAGCCACTAGTCTATATTATTCTAGTTATCAGAATTCGGGGCAAATTCATAAACACCACAGTCTGTCCTATTAAAGAATACTAATTCTCTATTTTCATCATATGAAATATCAAGTTTGCTGCCACTGTAAAAAAATCATAAGCCATGACTGCATTTTCATAAACACATATATAAACATATGCATAATACAAAATATGTATGTATGTATGGTATGTATTTTCAGATTTACACAAAAAATGCAAAATAGCACACAACTATTTACAGTAGTTATCAATTTCCAAAGTGGTTGTGTGGTTTTTCTACCATTTAGTCTTAGTTCCGTTCACTGGAGAATTCATCAGTTTTATTATTTCTTCTTAGAGAGCTGAAAATAACTTCTTGCCTCCCCTGGATTTCTTTTCTCCAGGCCAAAGAACCCAACTGTTCTCTCTGGCTCCTGCTGTTCTGCCACATTTGCTTTGCCCCTCAGAGCGTCCCCCCACCCCATGTTATCAACAAGCCACTGAGACACCATGCCAGAACCCAGCTCTCCCTGACTAGCATTATTAACAGTAATCAGTTGGTATCCAGGAGTCCGTTCTTCTTGGCTAATAACTTCTTCCCTTGAAAATGTCATTTTAAAAGTCAGAGGAGGAATTGGTTCCTAAGTCACATGAATTACTGCAATTTCCCAAATATACTGGTGATGCCAGGAAGAGGCCTGTGTCTGCCCTATAATGGCATTAATTGCGCAGAACTCAATATTCATTCCTACTGCAGAAGAGAATAATTACACCATGTGCTTGAAGGAAGACAACACAGGAGCACTGAGTGTTTTCCAAGATAAGCAAGAAGGGGTGGGTCTGCTTGTGTCCGTGCAGAGGCACCCAAGTGCAGCCAAGGGGATGCTCATGGTTATGCAACGTGGATCACACTTTAGAACATAAGGTAAAATTGTCATGACAATTCAGAAAATAAACACAAAGGATGAGGCACAAGGTTTAGGGACCAAGGGTCATAGAGAAATAAATATATAACTCTTTGATCTAGTTTAGTGCCAGTGCAGTTTGGAACAAAACTCCCCAGCAAGTCAGTGTATCATGAATTAATTGAAACACGCAGGCAGAGACACTGATCCTTTGGTGTAATTGAGAGACCTCATAAGCCTCAAGATCCAGAGTGATCACAAACAGCACCACAGATATACATACATGTTAAACATTTTGTACATATGACATGCTACTGAAAAACTTATAAGGTTGTATATGAAAGCTTGTCTTCTGTCAGCTTCTAAGGTTGATGCATAGAACTCTGTTTGAACACAGAAAAAGATATTTGTAACAAAGGTATCAATGGGATAATCCTCAGTGTTAGTACTAAGTGAATCTGGAGAAAGAGATATAGGTATGAGAAAGCTGATAAAGACTCTGAAACTAGTTTCTAAACTTTGTGCCATTGTAAAAGAACTCAAGAATATCTTACAATGGCACAACAGTCTAGAACATAAGTAGGCATACATGTAAATGCACGTAGTGAACATATATGCAGGATATAGACAAGCCACAGTCATGAAAGTGACATGCAAAAAAAAAAATCACAGAAAACTGGAATGGCCACAAAATGAAAGACACTGGTCTATATCAAGAAAGTAAAAACTGGGTAAACCAAGTCTGAGAAAGATGGCTTACCAATTTTTTAAAATTAACTTTGTATCCAGCCATTTTGCTGAAGGTGTTTGTCAGCTTTAGGAGTTCTCTGGTGGAGATACTATCATATCATGTGTAAATAGAAATACTTTGACTTATTCCTATCCAATGTGGATCCCTTGATCTCATTTTCCTGTCTTATTGCTCTAGCTAGAACTTCAAGTACTATATTGAAGAGATATGGGGAGAGTGTGCAGCTTTGTCTAGTCCCTGACATTAGTGGAATTTCTTTTAATTTCTCTCCATTTAATTTAATGCTGGCTATCAGCTTGCTGTATATAGCTTTGATTATATTTAGGTACGTTCCTTGTATCCCTGGTCTTTCCAATACTTTAAACATGGACAGATGTTGGATTTTGTCAAATGCTTTTTCAACATCTAAGTAGATGATCATGTGTTTTTTCTTTCAGTTTCTTTATATGATGGATAACTGATGGATTTTCATATATTGAATCATCCCTGCATGCCTTGGATGAAGCCTACTTGGTCATAGTGGATGATATTTTTGATATGTTCTTGGATTCAGTTTGCAAATTTTTTTATTATATAACCACTTTAGAAATCAATCTTGTGCTTTCTCTGAAAATTGAGAATAAGATCCAGCTATACCACTCCTGGGCATATACCCACCCATACAAGAAAGACATTTGCTCAACTATGTTAATAGAAGCTTTATTCATAACAGCCAGAATCTGGAAAAAACCTAGACATCGTTCAGCCAAAGAATGGATAAAGAAAATATAGTACATTACACAATAGAATACTACTCAGCTATTAAAAACAAGGAAATCCTGAAATTTGCAGGCAAATGGATGGAACTAGAAAAGATTATGCTGAGTGAGGTAACCCATACCCAGAAGGACATGCATTGTATATATCCACTTAAAAGTGGATGCTAGCCCAACATAGATGTCCTATGAGAAATTCCACCCAACAGGGAATCAAGACAGAGGCTGGGACTCATAGCTGGATGCTAGGTGGAGTGTTAAGGATTGTATGGAGGAGTGGAAGATGGAAAGACACAGAGGGGTCAGGAGCAGCAGAGGGAGATCAGCAAGGCCAATGGATCAGGACTCAGGGGAGGCCTGCACAAATGGATGCACCAACCAAGGACAGTGCATTCAGAGAATCTAGATCCCCTGTTCAGATGTAGCCAATGGACAGCTCATTCTCTATATTGGGGGGAGGGAGAGTGGGGAATGCCTCTGACATGAAACTCTGGTGCCAATGATTTGATCAGTTCTCTTTGGCAGGGCAGCCTTCTGTGCATACAGAGGAATGGGATGCAGCCTACTCTGAAACCTGACAGGCTGTGGAAGAGGAGCCCCCTCAACCCATCAATCAGGGTCGAGGAAAGAGGAATAAGGCAGAAGAGGGAGGGAGGGGGGAAGAGGAAGATAAGAACAAGGGGATAACAATTGGGATGTAATGTGAATAAATTATAATAAATAGAAAACTTAAAAAAAAAGAAAAGAAATGTGGCATACCAATTCTTTGTCAAGAAAGAAAGGATTGTAGAACATAGAAAAACAAGCTGGACCAGAATGGAACGTTTTCTCCTTGATGACTAGCTTTTATAGTGCTTGGAGGTATTGTGTAAACAGCTAAGATATCAAAATCATCAATGATCTTACCTAATCATGGACCTTGTATGCTACAACATCAACTTGCCAGGCAAAATATACTCAATTAATGCAATAGTGGCAAGACTGTAATGGAGATTTGAGTCCCTCTTTACTGGAAGAACTCATACCCAAATTTATAAACCTGGTCAAAATCCATGGCTAGGGAAGTCATGAGCCCCAGAAGACACCGTAATACTGATGTTTTGGTTTAAACAATGGACATGGTGTCAATTTGCTTTCTAAATTTTGGATTTATAAGCATAAATAAGTGTTATTTATTAAGCTATGATCAGAGAAGATTCTTGATGCAATGACTGGTGAATGCTCATTCATAAACAGGACATCTGTATCACCCCATTCAAAGCTCAGGAAGCACTGAAGAGAGGAAAACAGAATAAAGAGGAGCAGAGGGGAAGAATGCTATGAAATGCTCTCTTCTAAACATAGCAGGGCCATTGTAATCATGAATTTAACAGCTAGGCTTATCTGCTTTGGGCCTGCACAAGACTAGAGCTGTAAGTAGTAAGTCATGAATAGAGAAATCAATGAGCCCCACCTGTCCCTGTGGAATCAGACTCTGTCTGTCTGTCTCTGTGTCTCTGTCTTTGTGTCTCTGTCTCTGTATCTCTCTGTCTGTCTCTCTTCTCTCTCTCTCTCTCTCTCTCTCTCTCTCTCTCTCTCTCTCTCTCTCTCTCTCTCTCTCTCAGTCCCAGCCCCCTCCAGCCCTCTCTGTAGCCTTTGTCTTCTTGTGTTTTGTCTTTCTTTGGCCAATGAACAACTAGTCAGAAAATACTGAATACAAATTGCAGAAGCAATCAATTTATAAGCTTTAAGTCACACAGCACTTTGAGTAACGTGGTGAAACCTTGAATTCCACAGCTGTGTTCCACCTAGGAAGTGAACTGCTCTTTCATTCAGAGTACTCAATATGTATAAGCCACTCATCTGCTGGTCACCCAGTAGTCATGCCAGGCTTCAGATTGACGGGTCCAGCATTGCAGTGCCTGTGTTCATGCAGCCCTTATGTACCCAAACTATGCCACCTTGTCTGTATGACACACTGAATTCCATCTTCTCATGTAGACACTGAATCATTTCAAAACACCCCAAGGGATGTATAGTAAAATGACACATGTTGAGAGAGGAAATATATCCAGTCAAGAATCCTTACTGCATATTGTTATAACTGGCCTAGTTTATTATTTTTAAAAAATTATTAATTTATTCACTTTACATTCTGACTGCAGCCCCCTCCTATCCACCCTGTCTCCTCCTCACCTATCTCTCCTCCCACTCTCCCCTCTCCTTCTCCTCCATGTGAAACAACCAGCCCTGGCACATTAAGTCGCTGCAGGACTATGTGCATCCTGCCCCACTGCTGCCAGATAAGGCAGCCCAGTTAGGGGAATAGGACACAAAGAAAGGCACTAGAGTCAGAGAGGGCCCCCACACCAGTTGTTGGGGAATCCACATGAAAACCAATGATGAGTCTGTGCATGCTCTCTGGTTGGTGCTTCAGGCTCTGTGATCCTCAAAGGGCCCAAATTAGTTGACTGTGTAGGTCTTCTTGTGGAGTCCTTGAACCCTTCAGATCCCTCAATTGCTCCCACAATTCTTCTATAGGATACCTCAAGTTCTGTCTAATGTTTGGCTGTGGGTCTCTGTATCTGTTTCCATCATCTGCTGAGTGAAGCCTCTCAGAAAAGTTATGCTAGGCTCCTGTCTCCAAGCATAGCTGAGTAGCACTAATAGTGTCCAGGATTGGTCCCCTCCATGGGATGGGTCTCAAGTAGAGCCAGTCTTTGCAAACGTGTACAATGACTTTGGAAATCAATTTGGCAGTTTCTCAAAAAATTTGGAATACTTCTACCTCAAGATACAGCTATATCACTCTTGGGCATATACCCAAAAGATGCTCCACAAGGGTACCTGCTAACTATGTTCATAGTAGCTTCCTTTGTAATAGCCAGAAACTGGAAACAATCCAGATGCCCCTCAGCCAAAGAATAGATAAAGAAATGTGGTACATTTACACAATGGAATAATACTCAGCAATTAAAAACAAGGACACCTTGAAATTTGCATGAAAAATGGATGGAACTAGAAAATATCATCCTGAATGAGGTAACCCCAAACCAAAAAGACACACATAGTATGTACTCACTTATAAATAGATAGTAGCCATAAAGTACAGGATAACCATGCTATAATCCACAGACCCAAAGGAGCTAAATTACAAGATGGCCTCAAGGGAGGATGCTTGAGTCTCACTCAGAAGGGAAAATAAAATAGGCAGTACCTTTTGATAGATACTAGGAGAGAAAGAATCATCTTTAGTGGCCAACAGAAAGTCCCCTGAGCTCCAGTGAATAGCTCCATGCAATGGTTCACAAAAATGGTCTTGGGTAAAGTCAGTGAGTCATAAACAAAAAACTAAAGCAAACAAAACTTAAAGGCATGGAGGGGGAGTTGGAGAAAGGAGAAGTGTTGTCAAGGACAGAAGGAAAGTAAGAGAGGGAACAGTAATAAATATGATCAGAGTGCATTATATGCATGTATGAAATTCTCAAATAGTTAATTTAATAAAAAGGAGAAAATAGAATTAATACTGAACTTTATTAAGTTAGAGTTGAGTATTGTTTTAGTTTTGTATTGTGGTTCCTTTTCTTTGAGGAAACTAGTTATTTCTTCAAACATTATATAAAAAATAATTAAGTGCATGGGCCAGCACATAATGCCATTCCATAAATTACTTCCAATGTATTCAATTGCACAGTTTCAGATCTTATTAGCAAGTTATTTTTGTCATACTTATGACAGTTCCAGGAAGGGAAGACTATTACAGCGAGTACTGTTTGTATTCATGGCTATCATAATGGTCCCTAACCCTGGGAAGTAATGATAATAATATTCCAATTTATGGATTAAGAAAGTGGAGTTTGTGCATTTATTAACTTGTCACAAAGTCACATAGCTATTAATAGAAATATGTAGGTTCAAAACTATGTTTCCCCCCCCTGCACTGTGTGTGTGTGTGTGTATGTGTGTGTGTGTGTGTGTGTGTGTGTGTGTGTGTGTGTATGTGTTTGTATATACTCATGGAGCTAGAAAGTCAATGTCAGGTTTCTTTCTCTCTCTCTCTCTCTCTCTCTCTCTCTGTCTGCCTGATATGTATGATTATATATAATCACATATGTATACAAATATAAAATCATATATATATATATATATATATATATATATATATATATATATATATATATTTAGGACAGGCTCTCTCACTGAACCTATAGGTCACTGATTGACTAGACTGGGTATTCAGCAAGGCCTTGCCATCCTCCTATCTTCACTTCTCACACTAGGGTTATAGAAATGCCACACCCACCACCTCTGGCTTTTTATGTACTTGGAGGAGATCTGCACTGAGGCCCTCACACTTGCACAGTGAACACTTACCCACCAAGCCATCTCTCCAGCTCCCAAACCCAACATTTTCTATTCTACATACTGTTCATTCCATTGCAACATGCCACCTGAGAGTGAATAGGAGCCTTACTGTCAAGAGCCTGTAGCCTGAATATGTATCTAAGAAGCAGGGTCTAAAACACAGCAGGAACCAGACCAGGATCTCCATGAGTTCAAGTGAGCCACTTGTCATGAGGACATACTTGTGGCTGCAAACATGTTTCTAGCAGAAGGCCTCTCAGCCTTGTAGCTGTCAACATGTTAGGTCAGATGTTGCTTTTTCTCTAAGGGGATTCCATAGCCATTACAGGATGTGGATATCATGCTGTCTTCTACCCACAAGAAGGGCTGTCACACGTCTCCAGATACTGTCCAACATCCTCTGGGGTTGAAAGGCAAAATTACCTCAGTTAGGAAACATCATTCTGAGACTATGAAATATTCCTTATTGAAAGACAACAAGACATTGCTAGGTTTAATCACTGCTCAGTAACCCAAGGCCCCACAGTAAGAGAATCCCCATGTCTTTGCTTTGAGCTAAGATTAAAGCAGCAGCAGCAGCTTTGCATGTTGCCTTTGGCCATCCTTGGGCTAAGTGATGCGAGCGGCTCTATACCACATAAGCCTTGAGCTCCTCGGAGCCTTAGTTACACGATCATCCCCACCCGTGCTACAGTCCTTTGTAGGTGCTCCTGGTTAGGTGGCTTCCCTGAAACTCATCTTGCCAGAACTAGAGTCCACGGTTTGCGCTCTGTCATCTCCAACACGTTTCTGATGTTCCCTCAACTTACGAAGGGGAAAACCTAGCAATTTCTCTGGCTTGTGGTTTACATGTGGTCTCCAAAGTCTCTGTGTTGGAAATTCAAGCCTCAGGCAAGAGGGCTGAAAGCTCTTGAGCCCTTTAAGGAATGGTTAGTATGAGCAGTGTCACTGCAGTGTCATTTTTAGGAGGGCAGTTTCCCTAGGACAGCGAGTTCTGCGTATCTTCCTCCTCATACGATGCTACCCACTTCCTGCCCCCAGATGCCGTAGCAAAAGTAAGGCCCTTATTGGATGCAGCTCCCCACCAAATCTGTACACCCTAGACTCCAGAACAACTAGAAATAAATTTTTAAAATAAACTTTCCAGCCTCATGTGTTTTGTTACGCCAATATAAAAGGAGCTAAAAGAGGAAGGAATGCCCTTTCTGGAACTCTATGAGCCCACAAGGGAAAGACTTTATGTATCTTCCTTTGAAGTGAGGTAGTCATATAATTCTTTACTAAGAAAGCATCTGCTAGTGATAATTCTCACCCAATTGGGAGGTGCGTGCATTTTTAGTGACTTTTCACCCACCTGTGCTCAAACTGGCACCCTTTCAAAGCAGTATTTCAAGTGAATAATTCTGTAAATTCAGTAAATGCAATCCCCATCATCCAAATAATGTTTTCCAATTTCATATATGATAAAGTTTGAATATCAATTGTTTCCCTGACTGAAAGCTCACATTGATGCCTACAGCCTCTGGTTTGGGCTCAGAATTGAAGACACCCACCTCAGAAGGTAGAGAAAGTATGTGCAGAACAAGAAAAGAAAACCATTGGTCCATGCCTGGGGCAGCATAGCACTTACAAGCACTGCGAGTGGAGGCAGAGGAGCTCCAAACTGATAGTTGCATGTGACCTTAGGCAAGAAATTCAGTCTGTCAGGCCCTCCACACTGTCACCTAATAGATGATTCAAATAAATAATGTCTTCCATCGTCCTGGACATTTGAACCCTTGATTCTCAACTAATAATACACTTCCAGAGGTTTGGGAGGTCTGGCCTATAGGAGAAAGCTTGTCACCGGGGTGAGCTTGCTCTTTCTATTTCATGCTGTTGTTCAAGATCTAAGTCCTCAGCTTCCTGCTCTTGACATCATGCCTTTGCTCCACTCTAACTATCTGGAATTGCATCTTCAAATAAATTCTTTTTTTTTCTTCCTTAAATTGCCTTGGTTTTGGTGTTTTATCATGGCAATAGAAAAGAAACTAACACACCTGCATATGACAATTGCTACAACTCTGCATGGCTGACAAGATAGTGAAATGATAACAATACATGAGCAGCACTTAAAATAAATTCTCATAATTCTGGTTATTGATGCTATACCATAACAGACACCTAACATATGACATATAAGCAGTCAGCCTTTTATTAAATATGCATGACACTTTGGAGGACCCCCTTAGATTTTCTCATTTTAGCTAGTTTACAAAGATCAAATAAGGCCTGACATAAAACGTTGGCCGACTTGCTCAGTTCTACAGTAGAAACCGGAAAAGACGGCATCTGGGAAAGTAAGTGTCAATGAATCAGCATAAATTCATCCCTAGGGCTGGAAAGCAGCCCAGAGTGCAAGCCCCACTGACACTGAGCCAGTGGCATCATGTTCACTTAAAAATCAAGGGCAGCGCAGAGCATGATGGACGATGGAAGCAAGGTCAAATGCTTTGTGTGTTCTTCTGCCAGATCAGCAGCCAGAGATTCTAGGGCCAAGAACAGAGACCAAGCACCCAACTTCATCTTCCCATCCATGATACTGAATCACCTCATTTTGGTTTTGTTTGTTTGTTTGGTTGGTTTTTTTGTTTGTTTGTTTTGTTTTTTTGTTTTTTGAGACAGGGTTTCTCTGTGCAGCCTTGGCTGTCCTGGACTTGCTTTGTAGACCAGGCTGGCCTCGAACTCACAGTGATCCACCTGCCTCTGCCTCCCGAGTGCTGGGATTAAAGGTGTGGGCCACCACACCCGGCTCATTTTGTAAATGAGAAGATGAAGACTCAGGAGAGCTGCTCTTCCGACGGGAGGCATGAGTTCAAACCCAGATTTATTGATGCTGGTACCAACCGTCTCTCGAGTGCTACTCCATATGTGCTGCTGTATGCTTCATAATTCTACAGAGAAAAAGCAAAATCCAAGGCGCACATGACGAAAAATCCAAACGATTTTCTCATGTACAGACACATTTTTAAATTTCACAGTCATTTCCTCCAAATGGAAGATGAATTTCTACTCTCTAGGAGTATTCAGTATGTTCACTATGGTAAAACAAAACAGCCCATTGCCACTTGACTCCAACAACAAGCTATGGCTCGGGATTTAAAGATCTCAAAGTCACTCTTCTGGTGAAGTGCCCAATACCTAAAGATGTGGCAGTTTGCTGGACCCTGACTTTATGCTTTGATGTCAATAGAATAGTCTATGAAAGACTGTTCACATCACTCAGACACAAGCAAGACGAGCCACAAAACCATGCAAAGGGTCTCATCCTGCCAGGTGAAAAGGTTTCTGCCTCAGCATGGTAGCATGAAAAAAACATACCTTACTGTCAGCTTTAGATAATATTTTTCTCTCAGTTTTAGCATAGACAAAATTTCACATGTTGACTCTTACTCTTTCAAGATATGAAAGCTGAAAAGATGCTTCCTGGGGAGCTTCATTTTCTGAGGTAATCCTAAAGATGGGTCCTCACAGGTGTCTCATAGTTTCAGCTCCTTTTCAAGATGCTGTGGAAATCAAGTGTAGGCCTACGTGGCATTATCTATTTTGACTGAGATAACAGCATAGATATCTTTCCACATAGACACATACACAAGTCTACAGACATGTGTACATGTATGCACATGCACTTTTCTCTAGCCCATATTTTCCTAACCCACAAAATGGCACTTCATTGTCTATCTTTCAGTATATCAGAAGAGCCTGTGCATACTAAATATTTGGCATTCACTGGATGTACGCCCTCTACCTTTCTCCCCCACAGTTCATTTTATTTTCCATCCAAGCTTTATGCACAGCAAAATCAAGACCCTATTATCACAGGCATCTGAAATACTCCTTCAAATCAACAAGTAGCAAACACTGCCATTTTTCAGAAACCAACTTTCAGGTCTGGTGCATGCCAGTGAGTCAGTCCTCAAAGGAGATTTGTAAAACACCTCCTGCCTCTACAGGGACCATTGAATTATGGAGAAAGTGGATGTCCATTCAGCTGAGCTTCAGAACTGAGAGCAAAAGCTGCATGGGAGCAGTCAATGCTGCTGCTCCTGCTGCTGCAGCTGCTGCAGCTGCTATGCAACCTAAGCAATGGAAAGAGGGCAGGAAATCCATCAATGACCTACTGCACCTTGTGAAAACCCACTGAACATTGGTGTCAATGCAGCATGTGTCTCCTATGGCTATAAGATGCAGTTTTCAAACATTTATTAGGTGACAGGTGGTAAAACCACGTCTTTTTCAAGATGGCCAAAGAACTAGAACCAGACCATCTGGATTCAGTTTCCTCTTTACCAGTTAAAGCCATGAGTCTTGGCTCACCTTATTAACCTCTCCATGCATCGTCTTTCCACTTAAAAAGTGTTTTCTATAATGATTGTATACCAGAGTGTGCTGAGAATAAGGCTTCAGGCATGAAAAGAAATTAATGAAAGAGATATTATCAGTGTATTCAAAGACACTGTTTACCTTCATGGTGTTTGTCTTCACTGAGTCTAGTTAAAGTTATAGAAAGAGATCTTTACTTTTGTGAGTTTTGCCCTAGGAAATCATTATACTGTGAGACCTGCTTGCTACCTACCTTTTTTCTCATTTTCACTGGCAAAATATGGCAGTATTTACAATAGGTAGGCTGGCCAACAGCTCCTTTACAAACAGTTAAGTAATTCCTACTTTAATACAAGCTCTCTGCTACACAGCTGATTTTATGAAACCCACAAAGGCAAGGTCTTCATGAAGTTACTTAGACTATGAAAAGAGAGACCCAACTTAAATTCAGAGTGGTCAGTGGCATAACTCCAAATATTGCATAGGACAACTCTGAAAAGAAACCTAAAAGCAACCCACAGCCACAATCAAATCATGATTTTTCATAAGAGAATGATGCTGGAAATTCTCAGGCAGCTGAAACCCAAAGCTACTTCACCTCTAGGCAGAGGTGAGAGAAAAACATCAGTTGCAAATATACTGAATAAAAATATTTAGTGTTTGATGGAAGGACAAAACACTGTCCACTTGAAGACTGAGAATCTCTTGGTGAGAGGCTTCCTACAACTTCCAAGTACATCTGGCAGAGACAAAATAGGTGATTTAAAAGGGGCCCTTGAAAGAGGCTGGATTTGGTTTCTTTTGCTAAGAACACATATTAACTAATTTTACCAAGCATACTTTATAGATAAAAACAGAAAACTAAAGAATTAACTTTTGCTACTTGAGACACTTAAAACTAAGCTCCTAAGTAAGAGTGGGATCCTCATATGAAATTTGTATTCTCACTGGACCCTGCATGAGACTGCCAATAGCAGGCTCAAGATTGACAGCTCTTCTTGATCTTGCATCCCAGTGAGTGTCCTACACATCTGGTCAGTAATTCCCTAGTTCCCACAGTCAGTTAGTTACCTATAATGTATTTAGCTCACAATTCATTTTCCTTTTTGAGCAATCTTCTACCCCACCAAAACTTTTAGGAATCCCAGAATAATAAGAATGATTCAATATTTTATTTTGAGTCATTTGTCTCAGGGAATATAAAAATTTAAAATGTCACTAAGGATGATATGCAAAAAGGAAAATGTTAGAGCAGGTTTCAGTTATGGTTCTTTATGTGCATATACTGATTTAATTCACAAAGCTGATAAGACATATATAATAGTACATATAATGAGTATTTATTACCCATCCAGGAATAAATAACAATGAAAACAATACAAATAGAAATGATGAAACGTAAGTGCAGCTAGTGTGCAATGGCTAGGTCCACCATGCGTACAAAAAAGCCCTAGTCATATACTAGAAAATTAAGAAAATCCTACATAGTGACAGGAAAAGCTGGCCACAACAACTTCCTCTGCCCCCACTTCCATTTTAAAAACCCTATAGAAACAGAAAAATTAGAATTTAAGCTAAGATTGAGGAGCAGCAGTATTAGAGAAAAAACTGAGATTTAGCAAGAGATTGAAAAAAAAAAATCCCAGTCACATTTTTATGTACTTGTGTGCGTACTCTGCTATAGATACATATCTAATCAACTATATGCACAGACATAAAACACCATATATGTGTACATATAGATCTGGACACAGGCACTTGAGTTCGTAAAATAAACTAAAAGTAATCAGGTATTCATGGTCACTAGCAGAAGACAATACAATTATTCAACAAGGTATGAAGTGAATGTCCAGCCAGAGAAGCAACAGAAATACCTGAGGGCATAAGAGCAGCACAAATTAATTAAAAATTTGGCATACAAAACTGCCATGCACTAAAACTGGAAGGTTCTTGGTATCCTCTGCACTGAACTGTGACAGGCAGCCTTCCAAGCAGGGGCCATTGTTCTCCTGCGGACATCCCTTCTCTCATTTCAGCAACAGCCCCCTCCAAGTTGGTAAGACTTTTGACTGCTAAGTCACATTTCCCAGCTGTCCTCACAGATAAGCATGAGCATTTAACTTAATTGTGGCCAGTCTGTTATATGCCTCCTTGATGTATGAAATTCTGTGTCACATTCTTAATACAAAATGAGCTGCTTCTGTTTCTACCTTCTTGCAGTGGCAGCCGGGCACGGTATTGTGACAACATATTCAGCCACGTGAACACTCTTGTATCTCGCTGAACAATGGGAAAAAAAAACCTGGATACCCAGACCATTATATGGAATAGGGTCTTCGAAAATCGCCCACTGGCTTGGACCTTGGCAACGAATAGAAATAGTTCTCCCGCTTTGTTTAGCCTACTTTTATCTTAGCCCTGTGTAACAGCACTTCATTATTCTGCAAATATTAGCATTTGTTTCACTGTTTTACCTAAAGATTTTAGATGTCTGCAAACCTTTTGGTACCTCACAAAAAGAAATAAAAAATGAAGCTGTAATCTGAGTTTAATTTAAAAGAAAGAGCACTCAATTGCTTTTCCCTTTTAAAAAATAAGAAGAAAAAATGTGAATAACCCAGGCAGAAGACATGGATAGATGTGGGTTTTGTCACTTCATACTTCCTAGGTTAATAGGTAAGTGAAAGCACCTGCAAAACTTTCTGAAGAAGAAGATAAATTACAAAAAGAAGTCATAAGAGTATTTTTAAGACTATGTAAACTAAGGGTAAAGTAAAGTAATATGTATCATTCCTAGACAGCACAAGAACAGATGGCGTGGCTGGCTGACCCATTGGCCTTCAGTGTCACTTCCTGGAACAGTAGGCTCTGGGCTGGAATGCACACTTTGGAATGTCAGGATCTTTTCCCTACGCCATGGGGAAGAGATTACTGAGCCAGGCAAATGAGCAACAACACAAAAGTAAGATGACAGAAGGACCTTTCTACCGCTGTGCATGGGAGTGAGAATATACTGCATCATTCCCTGGAGAACTAAGGACAGTGCAAAGACTTTGAGGATTTGCAAAGAGGAATCTTCTTGAACTCAGAGAGACCCATGAGAACATAACAGCAGATATTTACATTTCCAAGGAGAAACACTTAACAGAGAGTAAAATATTTACTTAGACAATCATGAAGGGCAAGTCCTTTTGAAAGAATAAACTTTACTCTTAAGTGTGTTGGTAAAGTGGGTGAAAGCACTTGTGGCTTCATATAATGTTGAAAGTATTTTAAGATATAGGCTACTCTGCAAAGAATTTTGTCAATGGGCAATGGCCTTTCCAGTAAGGTCAAGGGTGCTATCCTCTGTGGAGTTCCAAATCCTCAAGGCAAAAGGGAACCTTTCACCCCTTGAGCTTTTCTGGTACTTCCTGAACATTTTACCAAATTCCTAACAGTTTCAACACTGCTTCTCCTTACCCCCTGCTTAACAAAGAACTGCTTCTGAACAGCTGGAGAGGGGAGTCTTACTTATATATACTTACTTATATAAAAGCACCAACTCTAAAGGTAGTAACTATTCACTTGTAAAGTCCCCCATATTATGTAAGTGTGGCCTTAGGCATGGCACTTTCCTTTTTCAAGCCGTACTTCTAAAATATGTAAGAGTATTAAATGGATAGCTCTCAGGACTGCATGGGTTAATACATAAACATTTCTCAAGCCAGGATCTAGAACATAGTAATGAGAATATTAGTATCCCATCAGTGTCTGACTCCAGAGTTCCCTGATAAAATCATCTATGAATAGAAGGGTATTAGTGACAAAGTTGTTATACTTGCAGATAACTCAATTTTTTAAAATAAGTATTTATTTCTCAAATGTTTTAAAAATATTCCAATGAAAACATAGATTCAATGACAATGGTGAGATGATTGTAAGCCAAAACAATCATCTCTTGAGTTTACTAAAAAAGAATCTAGAATGTGGATTGGAATGGCAGTTTCCTCTCTGAAGGCAAGGGACTTGAATCCTGAAACAAACACTGTTTGTCAGAATGTACCCTGATTTAAGCAACTTAGAAGACTGATCTGTAGTCTGACATCACTATTTTCTTCCAGACACACTGAAATATCACATCATATCAGTCTCGTTCTTAAGCCCCTACTATATTCCCTGCTGTGAAGACTTGGTGACCTGTATGTGCCATGATTACTTTAAGAACAAAACTTTAGTTGAAATGTGAAGCCCGACAAGGACAAGAAAAATACCTAAAAACACTCTCTCTCTCTCTCTCTCTCTCTCTCTCTCTCTCTCTCTCTCTCTCTCTCTCTCTCTCTCTCTCTCTGTGTGTGTGTGTGTGTGTGTGTGTGTGTGTGTGTGTGTGTGTGTGTCTCATAGCCTAACATAGTCAGTTCTATATTTCCAGAGGCTCAGCATGCACAAATTCAAGCTTCTGCAGACTGCAAATCCAGTCAGGGGGCTGGGGAGTTGGCTCAGTGGTTAAGAGCACTGGCTGCTCTTCCATAGGCCCTGGGCTTGATCCCCAGCACTGACATGGCCTACTATAATGCCTATGAACCACAACAGCAAATAGCATGGCAGAATAGCCCGAAGGGTATAGCAGTAGCATGCGTACCTTGGTAAAATTTGTATTCTCTTTCACCTACAATTCTAATACCTCTGCTTCAAATATTTCTGAAATTTCTCATTCAGAGATTCCTACTATTGTAGTCCCCATATCAAAGAAGACTAGGTTATGGCATATTTTCCCAATGACACTTCATAATGTCCCTTTCGTTCAGTAAACATTTTCATGACATTTATGATGTAAAACATCCTCAGAACAAAGTACCATCCATGTATTTTTCTCGAATGAAATCATTCCCTTTGGCAGTCTGTATATTCAAGTTATTGTTTATAACTTCCTTTGAATTTATTATGAATTTGGGAGAATATTGAGGGCTGTTTCCTGGACATTTTGCAAAATATCACTGGTAAACCGTTGTTATTTTCATTAGTGTGACTTGTACTATGGTATGTGAGAGTGATCCTTATCAACAAATTACACACACACCACTTCTATAGAGACTGAAAAAGGGTTAAATTCTATTTGTAGTTTTAAAACCTCCAGCACTTAGCAGTAGTACACAACACTGTTATGCTTAGGGGGAGGAGGATCATCTTGTAAATAACAGACAAATTCAATAAAAAAGTTATATATATTATGTGAGATCGGCACCTTACTTCTCAATCTCCAATTTGCTCATTTAATTCTTCCTCTACACAAATATTTATTTTAAAGAAGAGTTAGCTAGGACATTAAAATTAGAAAAAGTATCATATTATAATATTTGTTACATTATTTAAGTAATGGCCAAGCACGGTTTATAAACACTATTGAGACCCTGAGATATTGAAACAGAATTACTATTAAATGCAGCACTTCAAAAAACAAAACTTTAAATGTAAGCTCTGTCAATGAGTTTCATCTTACTTATAGAAGCTCAGATCATACAGGGACACATCATGGTGGCCCTCTTCTGCCCTTTAGAATATCAATCTTTGGAACATTGAACAGTCAGCTGAGAAGTTCTGTTACTCTGGATTCATGGTACTGCAGAGACCACATGAAGAACACATATGGGAATATAGGCAGACGAGACATCTGGTCCTGACACCTGAGTGGGGAGGAATCACTGCAGTGTCAGGTGCACTATCCCAGCAAAGTCCTAGGACCTCAGAAGAGACCATTTCTTAACGGGGAAGAGCTGAGCAGAAGAACCATAGCAGAAAAGAACAGCAAACAGCTGTTATCTTTTAACATCAACAAGTCAGAGTCTGCTCCACAGCAACTAACAATATATAATGTTATATAATGTATAACATTGTTGTACAAAGAGCTTTTGTGCAGCTTAAAGTATTTCTGATGATATGTTGTGGAGAAGACACAAAACATACCAGAGAGTGGCCAAATTTTACCAGTGCATGCTCAACAAAGTTCGGGGTTCAAATCTCAGGTGGGACTCTGCTTCCAAAACATTGCATGAACTGGCTTTGACTAGAAACCTTTCCACACTGACAGAGGGGGATCTGACAGCACTTGGAAAGGCAATGCCTCTCTATTGTTTTTAAATTATCTGTATTATCAGTATGCCTGGTTAGCAATCAAGCAAGACACTGACACTTGTTATGTTTTAAAATAGCCTTAGTTAACCTTGGGCAGGGCAGACATTTATCCTCTAAACTATTTCCTATAGTGGAGCAGGTACGTACCTTCCCCAATCCTGTGCCATCTGTTTCTAATAACTTCTGTCAAGCTAGCTCCCATCCATAATCCCAAATACTTGCTAATGTTCTTTATTTGGGCGAGATTCTCCATCCACGCCGGCCATGTGCTTCTCCTCCATCTAACCCATGGTGGCCTTCCTCTCCTCCTCGGGTCTTTCTTCTTCCTCCTCAGGGCAGTCTCTTTCTTTCTCCTCTCAGGACCCTGTCCTCTGGTCTCTTTTTCTTCCTCCCAGAATTTCTCTCTCTACCCTAAGGCAGGGAATCTTAGCCATACCTCTATCTCCTTTGTCCTGCCCAGGAGGGATGGGCTTTTTATTAATTAAAAGGTGGGTCACAGAGACGGCAAGCAGTAATTAGCATCAAAATACATCAGACCATTCCCCCAACCCCTCTCTAATGAAGAGAGATGCTCCTCTCAACTTGAACAAGCCATGAAGTGTCATTCTTATGTCAATGTTCTGCCAAACCTTGACATGCAGCACACTTCTCACAGTTCAATAGATCTGGTCAGGAGCAGTGATTCCCAACCCTCTGACAAACCAAGTCTGCTGCCCATCTACCAAGTAAGAGAGACTTGTGGGTAATTTGACAAATGTACCATCTGTCATTTATAATTTGAAAATTTTGGAGTGAAATTTGAGGATTCTTTTACACTCTGTGAAGTACCTCCTGTTGATGTTGATTTTTTTTCTTTCTGCTGGTCTAAACTAGCATTTTAAAAGGATTTAAGGACTATCTCACATATATTTATTCTATTATTATAACTCTCTTCTATCTTGAAATTCAATGAATGACTTGTTTTATTTTGTTATTCATTTACAAGCATTGTTGTGATTCAAGTACTGTATCCTACCAACTGATTTTTTTTTCTTACTTTATACATTATTTCTTAGCTAGTATACAATGAATTTGCCCTTATGAAAAGGGTCTTAATGGCCTTGGACTACACAGAGGACTGACAGAACAAAGACCAGAGTGGAAGGAAAAATATAATACAGTAACAAGGATGGCCTTGGAATTCAATTCTGAGAATGTTATGGCAGATGGCTCCTATTGGGTGTTTTCTAAGGAAGGCATGCACAAAAAAGGCCGGGAAGTGAGGAAAACATCTGAGAAATGCAATCCCAGGAAGAGCTAAAAGTGAGCGGAAATAAAAGGTAAAGACGAGGCAGAAATCCCAAATATAGCATGAAGTAAATGAATGAGGATGCGTGGTCACAGAAGTTCAATATTATTGGGCAATCTGGGGAAACTGAGAAAAGCGTGTCTCGGATCTAGCCTAAGCAGAAGCCGAGACACTAAGGAATCTTTCTAGCAGATCCCATCTGTAACTGGTCAAGGGTTGCTCTAGGGCATTCATTCCTGAGGAGCTAGGCCAGCCAGCGCCTGACTGTGGACATTCCAGAGGGGACTGCACAGTAACCAGAAGCAAGCGGCACATCTTGGATGTCTAGAGAGTCTCAGAGGGCAAGGCATATCCCTGCAGGGCACAGACCCCTTCCTGGACATATTCCCAGGATGGACGACATATTGTCGTAGTCTTTAATTGGGATTCACATTGATCTGAGAAACAGTCTGGGATTTGGGACACATGGTTTTAGGCCATGTACTATTATCAAGACTCATCTTTGTTGTTAATAGTGCACCAGGGAACTTTCCATAAGTGTCCTTGGAAACTACAACATCCTGATAAAATATTTCAAGAACCTCAACCATATTGCCTCTGGTTTCTTTAATATTTCTTAGTCTCTAGGACAGAAATAATACCTTTTTAAAAAGCTAATTTTCATGGACATATACCAACCACGAAGGAAGCAGAACACAACGGTTTATAGAAGGGAACAGCACTGCTAAGTTTATTAAGTATTTAGAACACAAAGGTGATGGATTCGGTGAAGAACAAGAAAGTGTCGGCAAAGAGGCCCCGTGGATTAAAACCTGTGTCAAATCAGGATTTTTTTCTCACATGTTTACATTTTGTGAAAAAATAAAAATAAAAAATAAACAGGATACCTCCATACTCCAAATAAAGCCTCCTGAGAGAAAATCTTTATGAATTATTCGCAATGTGTTCCACAGTCTTTAAATACCACAGGAGCAGCTTGTAGCTATGCAACTTATTTCAACTGTGTTTCACAGTGGCCTGACAAGTGAACAACAGAGAACACCAGAAACCACAATGCTTTTCTATTCTCCCTTTCGTTCTTCCTTCTTTTTTTCCTCTCACTTCCTTCTTTCTAATTTTCTTCCTGGCTTTTTTTTTTTCTTCGTTTCACTGTTTTCTTTTTGGTTAACTATTAAGTATAAAGTTATATGAAGATGTAACACAGTGTCATATGCAATGAATATATAATCAAAGATATTAAACACATTTATTTTTAAGGTTTTGAAAATTATTTTCATTAAAAAAACTACTTTGTACCCTTTGGCATGTGACGAGACACCAAAAGGGAGTCTCTAGCCACTGACTGGATAAGTGTCAAGACAGAGCTAGAGCCAGATTAAAAACATCCACAGAATAATATGCACATCATGGCTTGGTTTCCCCGAGAAATGGCAGACAGAGAAGAAGCCAGAATTGTTCTTAGCAGTGGCTTCTGGCTCTGAGCCTGGAGCTGTCCAGTTCTGGACAAACCATGCCATTGTCACATATTAATGGCTGACTTTGAGTGGGATCCTCACAGAGTGTTGTGAGCTAACTCTGTTATATGAACCTACACTTGCTTACCTAAGATTTTTCTTTAATGCCTAGTCCCTACGTGCAAAATGAATGTCTGGGAGAATGGAATCTCCCCAAAACAGTTTGCTGGGCAACAAATACTCAGAAGTTCTAACAGCTGTCAGATGCATTCTCGAATGTGTTGTCATGAATAACCACAGTCATATGCACATGTGTCTCTCAGAACACTACTAATGTGAGAGGCACACTTAGTGTAATAATAACACAATGTGACAAGTAGAGAAGCATGTTTCTTCATCCCTCATGTACTTGCTGAAATGATCTCAGATTGGGGCATAAAGAGAAGTCAAAATGCCACTCTCTGGACCAAACATTATCATACTTGATCCATTAAAAAAAAACTTAAAAAACAAAAACAAAAACAAAAACAAAAACCCAACCCTGGTGCCAACAATTTCAAGCCAGCTCCTACAGTAGCTATGTCATAACATATTGGCAGTGTGTGCTGGTCTACACCCACACTGTGAGTTGAATGAAGAGAGCAATAGTTTACCAGCCCTAACGCATTCTTCATCAAGTCACAATAACGATAAACAAAATATAAACTCCTCCATCCATATTTGGTGCTATGGGGGTTGGGTGGAAGAAACTCCTCAGAGACAGCTTAGAGATTACTATCTGCAAGTCAGAGGCAGCAACTATGCCTCTATCTACCAACACACTTTGCCTTTAAGAACTACACTCTAACCTAGTACAAGCCTGAAACCCGACCACTTGGAGGCTGAGCCAGAATTTGTTGTTTGAGGCAAATCTAGGGCTACAGATGGGGTGATCTGTCTCAAAAAGGGGCAGGCGGAGGCAAAAATAACCGAAGTCTAGTATTCCTCCTCTTGAGTCTTTCTGACTTTGAGAAAAGGGCACCTGAAGTGGAGGTATGCCATGATGAGCCTAAAATTCTAGTAGGCTTATTTTCTTCCCCCTTTCTCTCAGGTTGTCCTGCTCATTCAGCATGTGAACACGCTGGGAATGATCTCCTAGAGCATGAACCATACATGACCCAGTTACTACTGTGTCATTATAACCACCTGACTGCCTGGCATAGGAGTAAACTCTGGCTCTCATTGCCATCTTGTTTATGAATTTCAAGCTCACTACTGCTCCTTGCATTCTCATTTGGAAACTGGGGTGCTTGATAAATTTCAAGGCAAGGCATAAAGAAAAGAAAGTACTCCTCACAGAATGGAAATGGAAAGAAAACATCACCGAAAGTGCCCAAGAGGCAACAATAAGAAATAACAAGGGAAGTTTTCAACTAAAATAACTAGTGGACGGGCTATTTAATAACTGTGAGTTTTAACAAGGAGAATGCTTACATTTTACTCTTTATTTTCAGGATGAACAGAGTAAGGCAAAAACCTTATTAAACTGAAGCAAGACAGACAAATATGACTAGGAAAAGCACATGCCAAAAGAACTCACAGGCCAGCTTACACTGAGAGCTGGACTAACAAGCTGGCTCTACACATTATGTCTCTCCAGTAACAGGAAATAAAAGCCCCAGAGGTTGTGCTTTCATTGTTGAATATTAAGCTCTGTAAGTTCTTCAGCTGCATGGCTGCATGGTGTTTGTGGAAGAAGGCTATTTTACCCAACCTACACTTGCCCTGCTGAGCAGTAACTTGGTACAAGTACTTGTTAGTACCTGTGACTGTGAGATAAGAGGCAGCAAGCATCTCCTACCACGGAGTCTTGAAACTGCTTGAAAAAACTAATAATGCATAAGAGAAGCCCTAGAATCAGATGCTCTGGCAGTGAGGCCCAGGAATTTAACAAGCTCTCTACAAGAATGTGAAGCAGCCTTGAGTATGAAAATTGTGTTTCCAGAGCATTCTGGTGTACTACTTTTCTCTGTACCGTTAAAGTCCATCCATCGCTCATTCTCCTATTTTCAACTCATCCAGTTGTCAAGGGGCTCACATGTCACAGTCTCCCAGCATCTGCTTGTCCTTTCGCTCACTCACTCATTTATTTAATCCTTACTAACACCTACTGTGTGTGAAGCACGTTATTGAAAATGAACAAGGATCTTTTTCTCTCTGGACTCACATTCCTTGTGTGGGTGAGGGGAGTGGGGGAGAAGAAACAGCAGTATAGACAGAGTCAGCAAAGGTACTGTGACGCCTAACATGCTACCAAATCACATCACATAGAAGCTGAGACATAGAAAAGGAGAGTGCTGACCACGTCCCCTGGATGCGGAGGCCTGGTGGCACTCAGAGGAAGGATAACAGGCTACCAAGAAGAGACTTGATACCCTATGAGCATATACAGGGGAAGGAGTTCCCCTTAGTCACAGTCATAGGGGAGGGGAATAAGGGGAAAATGGGAGGGAGGGAGGAATAGGAGGATACAAGGGATGGGATAACCATTGAGATGTAATATGAATAAATTAATAAAATATATTTTTAAAAAAAGAAAAAAGAAAAGGAGAGTGCCTAAGTGCCCAGCGGGGCCTGGGGACATTGAGCTTTCATCCTTCCAACAGGATCACTGTAGGGAGGAAAAGGGAAGTTCAGCCTCCCTAGCTCTGAGAGTTAGTTGGCAGCTTCCATCCTTGTTCCTTCTTTCCCTCAAGCTCTGCTATCTCCACGCAATTAGAGCTCTAGCCCTCATGCCTCAGGAAAACACACTGTGAGGTAGAGATCTGTACACAGGCATTTGTTAAGGGACGGATGTGGAATCTGTTTGAAGGGCGAGGATGGAAAAACCAAGGCAAGAAGAGAAGGAAAGGAAAGGAAGTGGAGGGGGAAGAGGGGATTAGGGAGGGGAGGGCAGGAAAGGGAAGAGGACAGGAGGAGATGGAAGGGGGGAAGGAAGCTGGAGGAGGGTGGGGGGCAGAGAAAGAGGAAGGGAAGTGAGAGCCAGGTATGACCGAGGAGCCAGAGGAGAGTTTCTGAAAATGTACCTGGCAACCTGCTTGGGGCTTCTGAGCTGAGGCACTGTTCCCAACAGTCCTGAAGAAGGCTGAACCCCTGAGCTTTCCGTACCTGAGGCAGCACTCACTCAGTCAATTTCTACAGAGCAGCATTCAGTAAACTTGGTGCACCTGTACCTAGCACCTTTCAAAATCAAATAACTTAATGAGGATTTGCAAAAATGTGTAGGAAAAAAAAAAAAAAAACGAAATCCAAACTTCTTGAGGGTTTTTTTTTTCGATCTAATCTTCCATTTGAGATGATCTTGCCCAAAATATTCATCAAATAATGATCTACGGCTCAAGTGCTTTGTAGAATTAGCAGCATTGAAAACGTAAGTAAGTCATTGCAGGAGAGTGTTAGTTCCGCCAGATATCAATAAAGTGTACAAGTTCTTACTCAAGGCAGGTGAAACTGCCAAGATTACAATTGCTTGTAACTGGAATTCCGCAAAGAAATTAATGCTGCTGAATAGTGTTCAACTCCGCAAGAGTTGGCACATTTACTCAAGACTGGATATCATTAGGAAAGCAAGAGGAAAAAACTCCGTGCAATGTGGTCAGCTTTTTCGGAAACCCCTGAGTGGTCACAGCTAACATGGTAAATATTTAATTCCATCACTTGCAGGTGCCCTTTGCCCTCAGTGTTTCACTTCAACAGCTCCGAGAGTGAACATTCAGACTCCTATTACCTGCCTGGTGTTCTTGCTGGCTTAGCTGGCTCCCTTGGGACAGAACCACAGGAAAAGGGTAAGCAAGACCAGGAGACAAGAATTTTAACGAGAGAGGAAGAGGACAAGAGTTGAATGTGATCTCCAAGGGTGAGAAGGACTGTATACACCCTTCCCTGTTACGTGAGAGACTACAGTCTGAAAGAGAAAGGGAGTGATTTCTTTCTCTTTGGAGAAGAAATCTGGTGCCTTGGCAAGTGTTCTTAGCCTGTCAACAACCAGAGTTTGCCTAATTACACCTTTTGGTTTCAAGGGCATTTTTCTCCTGTCGAACCCCATGATCAGTAGAGGCACAGTGACTCTTTAGTGCTTAGGGGAAACAAAAGTTCTCAGAAGTTCTCATTAGGCTGGGCCATGAGAGACCTGCAGGGGCATTGAAAGAAGTGAAACAGCAGCTACACTGACCAGCCAGAGGAACACTCTGGAGTTCAGCAAACACTCAGAGGACCACCCTGGAGCCCAGTACACACCAAGAGGAGCATCCTGGAGCTCAGCACACACTGAGAGGAGCACCCTGGAGCCCAGCACCCACTGAAAGGAGCACACTGAGAGAAGCACCTTGGAGCCCAGCACCCACTGAGTGGAGCACACTAAGAGGAGCACTCTGGAGCCCAGCACCCACTGAGAGGAGCACACTAAGAGGAGCACCTTGGAGCCCAGCACACACTGAGAGGAGCATACTGAGAGGAGCACCCTGGAGGCCAGCACACACCAAGAGGAGCATCTTGGAGCCCAGCACACACCAAGAGGAGCACCCTGGAGCCCAGCAAACACCCAGAGGAGCACCTCAGAGCCCACCACATACCCAGAGGAGCACTCTGGAGGCCAGCACACATTGTGAGCCATCCATCTCTGAACAAGTTGATGCAATTCAGGACTGCTGTTCTAGAGCACATTGCATTCTCTGATTTTAAAAAAAAATGCTGTTCTTTCTATTTTTAAAGAAAAGTCATGTTGGGGGAAGGCTAAGAACCCTCTCAAGCACATCAAAATCCTTTTTCAAGAGCAAGTGTCTCCTACAGCTCATGGTACCTTGCTGACAGAAGACACCAGCTAAGTAGAAAACTAGCAATGCAGGTGGAGATCAGGGACTCATTTTCCTCCCGGGGACACATAATGTAGGGTCTTCTCCATTCTTAGAAATCGAACCCCTCATCTGTGATTATGTGTTTCTGCCAAGTATGTGATATGGATCAATCACACATTTAGGGCATCAAGTAGGGATCATCAGTTAGTTCCCCTAGGACATGACTGCCTCAGGGACCACCTCTTTAGCTTCCTAACCAAGTTTGCATGTCAACTGAGAAAAGCCGAGGTACTGCAAAGAGAGAGCAATCAATGATTCCAGAGTCATGGAAATGTTTTCTTGTTACCCCAGGTCCTTTAAAATCATCAAGCCAGCCAGTATCACTGAGAAGTGACGTGTGCATGCATTTAATAGAGATTAAGCCTAGCCTCACACTGAGAAACAAGATCTATCAAATGCCACTCAATCAAACACAGTCAAGTATGCCTCTCTTCTCATTTCTAAAAAAGAAGATAGATCACAGTGAAATCCAAATAGTGCACTTTCCAACTCAGTCAAGCTCCCACTGATCACATAAAACTATAAATGAAGGCAATGCTCTCTGGACTAGACGTGGTCTCGGAGGGGTCCAGAGAGTCTTGTAAGTACACATCGTCATAGAGCAGATACATCCACTCTATAGCTAACATTTGTGATGGAACTGCCATAAAACCAAGTAGGTCCAATTCAATTTCTCAGATATTACTTTTCTTTTTAAATAATTGACTTCATAACAAAGAATTTTACTTTTACAAGTAAAATTTATAGATGCATATATTTTAGTATACATTTGTGAATTTTGATGAAAGCACTCACATAATACAGACCCTACTAAAAGGTGGATTGTTGGAATGAACTGGAGGGCCCCATGCCCTTCCTAGTCAATCCCCAAGAACAACAGGGACTTCTTTTGACACCATAGATTAACTCTGCTGGTTTCCAAGTCAACGCAAATGTAAGATGTACAAGATTATTTACTCAGCATGATGTTTTAGACAGATAGCAAGACTATAAACCTCAGGCTTTGCTCTTTCATGTTGCTACATACGATTCCTTGGGGATGATGTAGAATTACAAATTTCAAGCTTTTGTTCTGGTAGTTGAAGGTGATTAAAATGTTAATTTAGATAATGAGAATAGTTTCTTTGAAAACAACATTATTTTATAAAGACCCTATTGTTAAAAGAATGGGAGCTTTTTTTTAATCACTGGAGAGACGTACAATAATAATAATAATGATAAAAAACCGACAGTCTTCAAAAGTAAACTCCTCAAATCCACCTTTGTTTCTCAACAGAACTCCGGACAAATAATAAGTAAATAGATCCTTTTTAATAATTGCAGACTATTTCAAATACAGTAAGAAAAAAATGACAATATGCTCCGGACCTACTGTAAACATTTCATCTTTGAGATCTATCCCTGGCCTAAGGAAAGCCCATCACCCTTCGGTCAGGTCTTAGGCGCAGCAGCAGCAGCAGGACAACCTGAAGAAGAATTCCTTCCCTGGGTGCTTTATTCCTGGCAAACTCCCTGAACTGGCTAGCACGCTAATCCCTTTCTTAGAAGAACACTTAGCACTGGAAATGTGTGAGGCAAACACAGAAATGCAAGTCCCAGTTTCATATGCAAATTGGCACCATGGAAACCAGGGCGGCACTGCCGTGCTCAGGGCAATCTGTGGGGAACAGATGCGCTTATGAATCAAAAAGCCGAAGAAAACTGCTGTCAACAGGATTATGGACACAGCCTGCTACTCACCCTGTGGCTTCCTTTAACTCTGAAGTAAGAGACTGCAACTTGACACTTCAATAGGCTAGATCATCACGGGGGGGGGGGGGGGATTCTAATTCTCATTTGTGACCCCAACTTTGCTTATTTACAACACAGACATCCAAGCGTGACATTCGGTGGACCTTTCAGTTACAGTAAATATAATTTTACAAGTCTTAAACCTATATATTTCCACCCGAAAAACAAAGTAAATGTATTCCTGTGTCAGGTATGTGGATAGGAATACTTTTATCCCCAGTTGTCCTCTCCTATATTCTCCTCTGAAGATAGTTATGAAGTTCAACACTGCATGCGATGACAAATCAATATGATTACCTGTAGGGTTCAGTGGCTCCACCTTGAGAAATGTGCCTAAACTTTTCAGGTAATGAAAATGTTCTTTTGGTCTGGATGATGGTGACATTGATACGCGTATCACAATTGAGCTGTACATAAAATTCCCTCATTTTACCATAGTCAAATTTGCTACTCTAATAAGCCAGAAACAACAGATACAGGGTTTCATAGGCTTTACCAAATTCAGAGGTTCCTAATTACAGAGACCCCCCCTGAGTTACTAAGTAGCTAAGAGCTGCAGTGAGGCCAAAGAGGTTCAATGGACCCTGGCTAGTGAGTGACTCACCATCCGGTAAGACAGGCAGGGAAGCCCCTGAGCCACCCAAGCCATCCCTCTCGCCCTCTCCTCTCTCTGAACAATTGGAAGGGAGAGTCGGCTGTGCTCCATCTCAGCATTGCCTTAGCCTGAACTGTTAACATCATTTTGTCATTTGATTCTTGTTTTTAAGCTCTGGTACTTGTTATGCTTATCAGCCTAGAAGATAATCCAGCTCCAACTCCATTATTTATAGATAAGGAAACTCAATATTGAACCTTTGAACTAAGGAATCATTAGTCCCACAATACAGATCCGGGTGACACCTAGCAACCATTCACCATTTAAAAACACAAACAGCTTCCTTCTAAAGAAGCCAGTACTCACTGCACTCACCTTGATATAGGGCCTATGAACCAACTCCCAGTGAGGAGGAAAAGTCAAACACATCCTTAGACATAATGTACATTCTTGGCCTGTCTTCTGGGTTGTGACCTCCAAAGCTGTTTCAGGATCACCAGAGGAACCTGTGACCCTTCTGCAGACACATTTCCTACCCACCTCAGATCTTCATCTCCATAAATAAAGGAGATCTTCTCACCACAATAGTCAATGATCCTATGAAACCCTCTTATAATTTGTCTCAATAATATTTGGTTTTAGACCCAATTATGATATATATGCATATTTCGTTCTACCTGAACTTCAGTATTAAAGGGGACTAGTGGGAAATGGGGGAGTGACAAAAGATGTGCGATGGAGGTCAAATACACATGTATAAAAGTATCACGATGAAACCCATTATTTGTCATACTAAGTGAAAAATTTAATAAGCATATTTGATACCTTTTACCATTACAAGGGAAGCATCTATTAGCTCATATTTTGCTAGTAATAGGGAAATAAAGCTACGTTAATGTTGGCAAGTGTTACTGTTATTATCATTATTCACAATTACACAACAAATATGACTTGAAAGTTCTTGACTGAGCTCATTTGAAATTCATAGGCCCATGTGGATTGGAATTCTACCTCTTCCACATTTATATGATATTTGGCAAATGGCATAACTTCTTGCATTTTACTGCTTCTTATCTGTAAAATGAGGCTATTCACAATACTTCATTCATGGTCACTATGGGGGATAAGTGTTTATTTTGTCCCAAAAAATATAAGTGCTTTGGCCAATGCTAAGTATTATACACAGGTGTATTAAATGATAAATTAAAAGTAAATGTTTTACTCAAAAAAGAATATGGAGGAGACCATCCTTCCTGTGAGTGGATTTTTCTTGTTTTACAAGAGTACAATGTCTCTGGATTAACCACCCTGACATTTGAAGTCTCCTCTAACAGAAAGATCAAAGCAGCCCCAGAAAAGAACCCATCAAGGGTCAAGCACACCTGTTCTTAAACAACAACATAATGAATGATTAACAACGGGAAATCACTGGACTAAAAAAAAAAAAATCAAACCCCTCATTAACACTGAAATATGATCTTCACTGTGAGGAGAAGCAGCCAGGCTTTTACAGTCCTTTCTGACTTGGGAGAAGTGGCCAACTGCTCCATCTATCAGCTAAGCGTACCTCTGCAGAGTCCATGCCCTCCCAGGATTCATTCGGTGCTCACGGCAGAAGGAGATGGCTATTTCTGATTAATTTTATGGAACCAATTAACATTGAATCCAGAGCCCCCGAGACATTTAAGCGACCCTCAGAAATATTCCTTTCTGCACCCACTATGTACCCCTAACTCCCAGTCCCACCCTTAGGTCTTGGGCATTTTTTCTTTTACAATCAACACTATTTTTAGACAATGAAATGTGGAAGCTTTTGTTAATTCTATTTAGAGAGCGTGCAGGATGCCAGCTAAATGTCCCACTTTACCGCATCCCTCCCCAGGCCGACAGTTGGAAACATTTAGTTCTGCTCTGCTTCCACTGCATCTCTGGAGCGTTTGAGTGATTTAAATCAAAGATAAGCATTTGCAAATGAGATGAAGAAATAAAGATGTGTCTGAACACTCCGAGCTGCCTTGTTAAGAATGTGCATGGTTCTAGGTTAATTCTTGGGGATTTGGCTAATGCTTTGCAAATTGCAACAGAATTCTTCCCTGCTTATAACATTTCATGACTAGATTTGTGCTTCCAGATCAAAAACTTGGTTAGCGCTGTTAAAAATTTCTTAAACACTTCACTTACAGAATTGCAGAGGAAATCATGCCAAAAAAAACCACCACCACCAACAACAAAAACCAAAAAACCAAAAAACAAAAAACCTTCTTTGTGTACTTTCCAAATAACCTCTAACCTGCTAAAGAAAACAGCAGTAAGGTCAGTATTGTCATTTTTCACTGAATATTGACCGTGGCTAGCTTTAGACTGTTCATGGTAGAGACACCAAGATAATCTGTAACAACTATTATCAAGCCCATTTTACGGATGGTAAGACTAAGGATTCCACACATTCAGGGGCTTGACCAGAGTGAAAAACAGGGCTATGATTAATCTGAAATTTGAGTAACTTTAGTAAAAGCACCACATTTATAAGACAGGGTATGTGCAGGAGACGTCACAGCCTGGCATATCCAGTACCCTGAGTGTGTCATTTCTAAGGCCCTTCGCCTGCACGGCTCCAGCAGTGGAACTGGGACCTTCAGTCATGATAAATCCATTGCAGACAGAGAGGAAGAGGGTGACGATCTGTGGAAACACCGAGGGTTCCCGTTCTCTCTTCCATTCCTCCTGCTCATCCATTCTCATCCGAGCTCAGTGCAGTGATGACCAACAGCACAGCATGCTCTGTAATGGGAATGGTTCATGGCCTTAGCATCTCCTGGCAGCTCTTAAACTGCCAACAAGGAGAGCATTAAAGGCATCGCACGGAAGCCTCATCAGAGTTAGATCCAAAAGAACAAGCCTACTGCCCCGGGTACTTAGTGGGCATAGGCTGACTCACTGGGATCCCAAGAGTTGAAGATCCATGTCGAAAACAATAAAAAAACCAAAAGCCTGACGGAGGCCTCCAGGTCGTCACTGACTCCTCCAGAGCCAACTAGATGGACCCGAGTCCCTCCATGCACTGCAGCTCATTATTCTGAGAGTGATGATGGTCATCGACTTCAGCAGACTAAGAACACCCGTCATTTCCACTGTTTGCCTTATGTGCTGGTCTATGAAAGCAAAAGCTAGATGTTGCCCAGGCACAAAACGAGCATTTCTATTTGCATGTAAAATTCTAACAATTACTAAAGGCTGAGTCGACACTGAAACTGATACAGGTCCAGGGGCCGAGCCTTGAGGAAGATCTATAAGCACCAACTTGTAAATCTTTGGCCTCTGAAGGAAAGTCAAACCACACACCAGACCTCACTTCACCTTCTCCTCATAGCACTAGAGGGTGACAGCTATGGACAACAAGGCTGGTGTAACAGGACTTGGGCTTCTCCTTCATACCATAGGTAGCTGGATCTTCCAAAAGCTTCACTTGGTATCAGTTCTCAAGATGAATCAGAAGAATAAAAACGTCTCGTGGTTTTGGCCTGGAAGCACCTGGACTTGAGCCCTGCTGCAGATGCTCACCAATAGTCTTTCGGCACCAGGAGCCGGCACCAGGAGCAGGGGAACAGGGCTGCTAATGTTTGCTAAGTGTGAAGAGGCTTAATCAGCATAGCACCTTTAGAGACCCAGTGCTTATCCAGTGCACATGACAGAAACAGTAGCTTCGCTTGGGAAATCGGCAGTGGCTGATGCCCTAAGAAAGGATGAGGGAGGTGTCGAAGCATCACAAGAGTGTAGATTCTTGATTCTGAGTCTAATGGGCAAGGGGGACCAATTACTGTTTCCTCATTTGCAAAATGCCTCATCCATAGAGCAGGACCATCCAACCACTCAGTTCATGAGACTGTTTTTCATGATTATGTGAACACTGGTAACTTTGTATGCCCCAGTATAAGCACTCCATAGTGATTGGGTATATATTATTACAGCAATAATCATCATTGCTTACACAAGAATAAACACACACACACACACACACACACACACACACACACACACACACGGTGCCGAGTAAAAAAAATAATAAACTCAAAGTCTCTGAGATTTTTGCCCATAAAACTGGCTTCACAGAAGGAGACCTGATGTCTCACTTAGAGCTTTCATGCACCAGGGGACTTTTGATTCATTGTGTTTGGCCCCAAGGAATAAACCAGCCTCAAAGGACCAAAGCAACAGGGGACTCTCTCTTTTTTTAGTTTAGAAAAAAGAAAAAAGAAAAAAAAAAAACAAGCAATATGACAGAGACAACACAGGAAGCTTCTGGAAAAAGGGAACTGGGGAATGACTAGAGAAGTCAAGGTAGCACCTAGAACTTTTTTTTTACAGTGGTGGCCCCAATGCCCAGAGGTACTGACTCAAGGAGGCACAGCTAACCTTTGAGGTCCTCTG
The DNA here is from genome assembly GCF_964271855.1 of Acomys minous. Lineage (NCBI taxonomy): Eukaryota > Metazoa > Chordata > Mammalia > Rodentia > Muridae > Acomys > Acomys minous. Next base: position 14,316,249 of record NC_140485.1, read on the forward strand.
GAAATTGAAATAATTAGGCCAGAGAACCAGGCAAATCCTCTAGAACTCTGGCCGTGTGATGAAGACATTGCCCAAGTGCCTCTGAACCATCAGGTTGCGTTTTCTGTTTCCACTAGGCCAGGACTCCATGCTGTCACTTGCCCACACAGCTCACACCTTGCAGAGAGCTGGCATAGGAGTTTGCTCACCTCTCAGTCTGAGATGATCTTTCAAGGAAGCAGCAAGAACTGCTAGTCGCTTTGAGATGAGAGCCTGACCTTTGGTGCCTGTTCCATTTTAATTCATGGCTTATTGGCGATCGCTCTTCTCCTGCTGTTAATTAATTAAGGCTTGTGTGCAGCAGGAGCTGGTATCTGCTTTGAATCCCAGACCCTAACACCTGAATCTCTGAAATGACAAGAACACATCTCCAATCTGGGGCTTGATAAAGCAATTTTTAAGAGCCCCGCTGTTGCTCCCAGCTATTCTGTCCTGAACAATGCACTATAAATGTTTCTAGCAACAATACACGGGATTGATTTCAGCCACTTGGAAGTTCCTGCTGATTTTACCAAAAGGGGAACAATGTATACCTACATAGGACAGAAAGGACCAATTTGAACAGGCAAAACCTAATATTTTCAATGTTTGAATATTTTACCATCATCTTTGTCATGATACTTCTCTCGTTACTTTCTGAAAGAAATATAGTTCTCTGGGTATAGGAAGACTTCCAACAAGTCCCCTAAGTAGAGGACGATGGTCCAGCTAATAAACTTTCTCCTTAACAGAGGGCATATTAACAAGAGGGCACAACGCCCATGGATAGCTCTATTTTCTCACACATATGCCTTTGAAAACCTCTGTGTATCTCGGTGGCACTCTTGTAGCTTCCGGCTGCTGAAGAGAGTAAGTATAGACACTTTTGAGAATGGCACGAGTCTGAAGCAACCCTTGCCTGCGAGGCAAATGGGGTATTAAAATCACGATCTTTACTTTGAAATCCCAGGTCTTTATAAAGGATAACATAACAAAAAAGGAACAAGAAGCTTTCTTTTGTCCCAGATTTTTTTTCTTATGTTTTCAAGAGCTGCTCCTGAGAACAGACCATCTATTTCAGGGACACACACAGGACATCTCAGATGGGTTCAAATCTGCCTTACCTGGATAGGGTAGACCCCCTTGCTGCTACCACCCTCCCACTGGGCACCACCATGTTCTGCACATGCAGTGATTTGCATTCGATCCCTACTTCATGGCAGAGCAGTGAGTGCAGCCAATATAGGCGGATGTAATTTTAATTTTCTACATTACCTTGGATCTCCTTATGCCAGGACTGTCTCCCAGTATCCAGAAAGCTCTACCTCAATGTCCAAGTAATCCATTAAGTATGGCACAATACATGATAAATGAAGTTATTTCATAGAAGATAAGGGCCCCAGCTTTTACTTCAACCTCATATGTGATTAAATTAGATACATGTTAATGAAATAAAATTAAAAACTGAAAAGTGCACTAGAGCATGTGGTTTATAATTTCACCAAGCTGCAGTGGTCAGAAGGCTCTTTAATCAAGAGCAAGAACAAGACACTCCCAATTTAACATGGGGTAAGAAGACAGTGGTGCCTCCCTGTTACAATTCTAACTGAAAGCCAGGGGTTTAAGTAGGCAAACCACAACACTGACATTGCATAAAGTAAAATTAAAAGGCTAATTTTGATCAAATCAAGTCTATTTAAAATTGAATTGTACTTGGCTTCTACTGGCAGCATCTTTGGCCCTCACCACTGAGTGCCAAAATGTTGAATAACAACGGTCAGGAGATCAGCAGATGCTATCATAAAAATGGAAGTTTCCCACATTAGAAAATTGGCATGTGTTTCTTTGTAAAGAAAATAGTTTAAGAATCTTCATTATTTTTCTTGACAAGCTACCAATTGTTCATCTTGCATTAAATCTAGCTAACATATTAAACCAAATGTTTCAGAGAAGATAGAGTAAGGGTCTGACCAGTCTACCAGTAGCGAGGGAAGCAAGAAAAAGAAAAAGAGAAGTTATAAATAATGCAATCACATGTGAAGGCGGAGCAAGGGCTTACATGAACAGTGAGTTCCTACCAGGCATCAGGGCGCTGTGCAAAGTGCATCACCTTTACTGACATTTTTGAGCATGCTAATACCTGTAGGAGGCAGTTGCTATTATTATCTCTATTTTGGTATGAAGCCATCAAGGCAAAAAGGAAAAGTGATGTGCCAAGTTCAGGAAATGATAGAGCCATTATTGGAATCTAGGTAGTCTCACACCAAGGCCACACTGACACCAGATCCTGACTCCTAAAAATGGTATATAAAATGCTGCTAAGCTTCCGGCTGTGCACCTTCCAGCATCAACTCCGTTTGTTTCCTTAGGATACATCGTTCCTTGCCGAGGCACAGGAAATGCACATTTTACATTTATACCCAGTGCCTAGGTGGTAAGCAGACCTGGTCTATCAGAAAAGGCAGGTGAGAGGACTCCAGATGGCAGACTCAGCGTGAGCAGAAGGGCTCTGTGGACTGTACTCCAGCAGCAACAGCAGGCGCTTCATTTGTCTACTGAGTGGAAAGCAGAATGGGGCAAGAGAGCGAGGTCTCCCCTTCCAGGGCTCTAGCTACCTTGATCTCATAGAATTCGTGTTTTCCTTGAATGTCGGCAATGCATACACTGGCACAAATGAATACGGCATTTGTTATTTGCAAACAAAAGGAAGCATTATGGCTTCCTTGGTGTTTCCTACATTGATTTATATTTATTTATTTATTTTACTTGTGATTTTTTTTTTTCCAGAGAGAGCTTCTCTGTGTAGCCCTGGCTGTCCTGGAACTTGCTCTGTAAAGACCAGGCTGGCCTCAACTCCACTTGTCTTTGCCTCCTGAATGCTGGGATTACAAGGTGTGTGCCACCATGCCTGGCACACATTTTTTTAAAAATCTATTTTACTTTCCCCATTTGTTTATGTATTTATTTAATCACTTTACAGCCTGATCCCAGCCCCCTCTCTCTGCTCATCCCAGTGCCACCCTCATGGCCCTCTCCCTTTACTTCTTAATTAATTATAGCAAAACTCTTTTTTTTTTTTTTTTTACAAACTCTTTACAATAGAGAAAAATTATTTGACTATTGGATTTGGAGCATCAAACTCAGTTCTTTACAAAGGGCCTGTTTTCTTTGAGCTGTGAGAAAGATGCTGTGCTTTGCAGGGAAATGATACTGAAAGACCCTACAGCGGACTGCAGCAGAGGACAGACTTACTGAAGCTACATCCTGAAGGAAGGTTGGACTTCCAGAAAAGGAGTAGGGTTCTGTAACTCCGAGAGTCTAACTAGGGGGAACAGGCAGAGAAGGTTCTTCTAAGTGTATGGTCTAATACAGACTTCTGTACCCAATTCTGGCTCAGGTCCAAGATTGTGTATATATTTATCACAGCCACTGCCTAAGAACCCAGGGTTTCCTTCAAATGAAGTAGATGGTGGTGTTATTTAACAAAATCCTATCTCCACAATCGTAAGTGTTGCCATTTCCCGAGGCTACTGTGAAGACACATCACTTGCAACTTGGAGTCATCCCTGCCAGTTCTTGTCTACGACAGTCCACTTTTAGTGAGAACATAAAATGAGCCACACACTATATTACACTTTGCAATTTTGAAACAATGAGAATTCCTTTCCCAAGTGCTTAAAAATAAAGGGGCCTGGGCCTGACAGTAGCACGTGTATGTTGATATGTGCGAAGGAAGGCACATGACAAAAAAAGTCACCTAGTGACTTCATTAACAACGAAACAGGAAAAAAACCAAGATGGTATTTTACAGTATAATTATTAGGTGCCATAAGTACCTATGTCTCCTGTTGGTCTCTGTTCCAGGTACTCTATTGTGTCTTCCCTTTTACCTGTCCATTTATAAACTGTCTAGTATCTAACAAGCATCTAGCTATGTCTTAGTTAGGGTTTGTATTGCTCTGAAGAGGCACCATGACCATGGCAACCCTTCTAAAGGAAAACATTTCACTGGGGCTGGCTTACAGTTTCAGAGGCTTAGTCCATTGTCATCATGGCAGGAGACCTGGCAGTGTGCAGGAGACATGGTGCTGGAGAAGGAGCTGAGAGTTCTACATCTATATCCCCAGGCAGCAGAGACAGTGTCCAGACTGGGCAGAGCTTGAGCATAGACCTCAAGGCCCACCGCCACAGTAACACACTTCCTCCAACAAGACCACACCTACTCCAACAAGGCCACACCTCCTATTGTGTCACTCCCTATGGGCCAAGCATTCAAACACATGAGTCTATAGGGGACATTCCTATTCAAACCACCACAAACCACTGGCTCTATATTCCTGACAAATGGCACCACAGGTACCATTTCCCATGTAGAACATGCCCACATGTGAATTACATATGGATTCAGTTATGTTTTAGGTGCTCTACACCAGGAGTGCTTGTTCTCTGCAACAGTAACAGAGCCTTAAAGGAAAAAAAGCTCAATGAATATACCTAAAAGCGAAAAATAAATGGTGTTTGCATGCTATTCTTTTTTTTTTAATTCTGAGGAAGCACAGACCCAACATTACACACACACACACACACACACACACACACACACCAAACGCAAAATAAGGTTTGAATACCCAAGGAATTTTTATTTCACAGTGGCTCATTCTATGCTGAAAGAAAAGAAAACAAAATTCTGGCCACTTCCAAATGGAACAGTTTGTTCATGCAGTTAATAAGTCTTTCTTAGTACACTGAGATTAAGTATATTCCTTTTAAAAATCAATAGTAGAAATATGACCAAGGTGATATCTTTTTTAAAATAAGAAATAGCTTAAAGAATAAGAATGCAAAATATGTTGGCTTTTCTCTCTGCAACTGTACTCACAAGGAGTCTTGAAAGGATCTCATAAACTCCCCTGATGACTCTTCTACTTTGAAGACTTAGCAATTTCATTCAAGTTCTTGCTTCACCTGATTAGAGCAGCAGTTCAATGGGGCTGTGACCCAACACACCAGACAAGCAGCAGGAGAGCTCACCAAGTCAATATGAACACTGCACAGCAAAAGTAAAGCACGGCGGCGTTGAGGTTAGGACTGAACAGCACCAAATGTACTGCAAGATGCTCAGATGTTAGCACCTTATGATGACCCATCTACCGGAAGCCTTCCAGTATGATGTCTGGTTTTAATTCCTAACAGAGTGTTCACTTTCCACCTTTAAAACCCCGCCAGCTGCTGGGCATGAGTGATTCCAACTTCCACAGAGTCCCCAGCAAGTTTTCTTTTCCCAATCGATACTCTCACTCTCAGCCATCCCTCAGTGGATATGATTATTATTACTTGGCATTCAATTGCCTTTCCCCATTTTCTCCAGATCCCTTTCAAGAATTTTGTCAATAAACAATTAAGAGGCCATGGCATTCAGTGGCTTTGCCCCATACTATTTTTGTATTTTTAACGCCAGTGTACAGCTATTTACTGGCTATTGAACAATCCTACCATGAACACGGCAAAGCACACTTTAGAATATAAGTTCATCTCGAGTTGTACACTCACACACTGGAGCAATTTTACGTTTAGTTTTATATGTCTGTGCATAGGATGATAGGCGCACATATATGCATATACATATGTTTGTGTATGTCATGCTTAATGTTAACATCTATGTACGTATACATCTGCAGATTATGATAGATATGCAGACAGAGAGATAATTATTCTTATCCAAGTTCTTTCTCAGTAAAGAAAAGACTGTCAATAATATAGCATATGCTGCTCTGTAGACTGTATTTTGTTTTGGAAATTACCTTTTAAAGCCCCCTCTTCTTCCACATCAGTGGTAAAAGAAAACATATGATCACCTCATTATTCATAAAAGTGTAAATGAAACAACAGCGTCGGCAAGCCTCACGCATTTTCCTAAGCGTTTTCTAAAGCCGCTCTGTCCACTATGCAGTATCTGAAATTCCTTCGGTGTACCACCTCAGTCCTGATTACTCAGGTGGTAGAAGGAACAGCAGACAGACACACAGTCACACAGTCACACAGACAGACACACAGAGAGTGAAACAGACACACAGAGAGACACACAGAGAGAAACAGAAACAGAAATAGACAGACAGAGGCACAGAGAACCAGAGTGAGAGAGGAAGGGACCCACACCACTTGGTCAGACACGATCACAGTCCACTTGACTAAACACCCGGCAGAAGGAAGGCAAGAAAGGCAGCCCTGGTTGCAGATGGAGGCAGCTGTTTATAGCTCCCTCCTTTCTCTCCATCGCCCTTGCAGAGTACCATTTCCCCAGCTTGAAGACAACCACCCATGCCTGCAACAGGAGGAAGGAAAGTCCCCTAAAGGGTGTTTCCCATATCAGTTCTCAGGGACACACTCGCTTCAGTTCCCCACACTTGGGATTGTACTAAAAGATAGAAGATACTGGGTACAATATGCAAGAAAAAATTCGGGTCATCTTGGATTCACTAAAGCACCAACGCACTATGAGGAAGGGCTGCAAAGGATTTCAGAGGACTGATAGATACACTACAACAGACACATTCACACACATGTACACAGGCTTGCACACTGGTGTTCTACTTAAGACAAAACATTGACTCATATATACTAATGAAGCTACAGCAAGGTGTAATGAATGATGCAGCTAAGTTGAAATATTCCATGTCCAGTTACTAACAGAACACCATGCATTTTTCGGATAATATTCTTATGCCTTCAGGGTTTTTTTGTTCATTTTCTTTTTTTTTAATTTTTAATTTTGATTTTATTAATTTATTCAGATTACAACTCAATTGTTATCCCATCACTTGTATCCTCCCATTCCTTCCTCCCTCTTGCTTTCACCCTATTTCCCTCGCCTAGGTCTACGACCGAGGGGGACCTCCTCCCCCACTATATGGTCATAGGCTATCAAGTCTCATCTTCATATATAGCCTGCTTATTCTTGCTTTGAGCGCCACCAGGCCTCCTGACCAAGGGGAAGTGGTCAAATATGGAGCACCAGAGTTGGTATATACTCACTTGTAATTGGGCACTAGCCCAAAAGGCGCGTCCCACAAAAGTCTTCACATGCCCTCAAGTTTTTAACTGGAAATAATTGCAGTGGATATTTTAACGTACGTTATCAGTCCTCTGTCTTGTTTGGTTGAGATATATCTGTTAAACAAATTCAATCAAAATCGCCCAGTAATATTTCTCTTATATAAAAAATATAGCTGATTTACTGTCACCTTAGCTTGAATAACATAGTAAATGAAACATATACAACACTGTGTTACTTTATGTGTATTTATATAAAGTAACATCCTGACAATATTAACTTATGGGCTGATAAGTGGGAAAGATTAATGTTGTACATGCTGGTTACATAATCACTAAAGGCTAAATGATAGCTAATGTCTGTGAACTAAAAATATAAGCAAATTTTACTAAATTATTTTAGTCATAGATTGATTCACAAAGCAAATCCTACTTGCTTATTTTGATGATTCTTTGGTAGCAAACATACTTGTTGCAAAACCATGTTCTAGAAATTCTTTTAAGGAAAATATAAAATGACTGAAATGTTTTCAGTTGGCTTCACATGTGAATAATATAATTGTTATTAGGTCTTCAGGTCAAGATGTGACAAAGATACTTTTTCCTCTACAGTATTTTTTTAATTTTAATGTTTTATTATAAAATAATAATACACAAAGTACTTATATCACATATGTGTGCATATCCTAAGCAATTATAATAAAAGTAGTCTCTCTCTCAATTTAAAACAGTGATTAGGAATATCACTTGGTACCTCTCCTAAATTACACTGTTTTCTCTGTAAACCCACTAAAACAAAATACATTATTAACATTCCAGGTTAATGGCACTCTTGCCTTATGTTATAGTCCTGTGTAAAAGACATATAATAATTAATAAAGGCTGGAGAACCAGTTCAGTGGTTAAGTGTGCTTACTGCTCTTACTAAGATCTTGAGTCAGGTGTCTAGCACTCATGTAGGATGGGTGCTAACTGCCTTTGATTCTAGCTTTGGGGCATCTAGCATCTTCTTTTGGCCTCTGTAGGCACTCACACATGTGTGGCATTCACTCACAAACACACACACATGAATAAAAAAATAACTTTAAAGATTAATAGTATACTCACAATTATGTTTCTTGAGCTTTATAGATAGTATCTTAAATTGTTTATAGCCTTTCAGGATGCTAAGCTGGTTTGTCTAAGAGTTTAATGTGTTTCTGTGTGTAGTAGTAGTTGAATTTTACTACAGTGTATATTCCAGGTCTGGATTATGCCACTGTTGATACCACTGATAGTCACCTGTGCTGCTCTCTGGTCCCTGTTTTGCCCTTATGAACATGTCACCACTAACTTTCTACACAGTCTGTGCACTTGAGCCACCCAGTTTTGATGGGTGATATCATCCCCAAATTGCTTTTCTATGTACAAACAATAAGATGTTTAATATCCTAGACTAAGAAGACATTCTTTCCCAAATGCTGTCTCTTCAAAGTCTCAGTTCACAGAGATTAGGGTTATTCAGTGACTAACAAGATGCTCAGGCCTTGAAATCACCAGCCTGTCTTACACTAGTCTTCTAGAGAGAAACATCCCACTATGGCATCATATTTGCATCTTCTGTGTTTAGGATAAGAGTAGAAGGATTGTGCTTATTAGTCTGACCAGGGGAAAAAATAGACAGACTAAACACTGTATTAAGTAGGAAGGCAGAATAAGAGATTTCATCATGAATAATCCGACATGTTTTGTCCATGCTGTATATGATGTCAGGCCCACATTTTCCCTAAAGATATAAACTAGCACATCCCTCAAGCAAGTTTACAATTTCTCTCTGAAAATGGTTTCTGCTTTACAAAGTCTGTTGTGAAGCAGATTTCTAGAATGCCCACTCATGCTGTCTTCCTGAACTGTTGCACATGCCCTCCTAAGATGAGTCACTCAGGAGACGGTCACTTGGATGCCTCACACCCTGTAATAGAACGCATCTTCCTACCACAAACTTATCCTCATCAGTTCCCTGTTCAATGTGTTCACAGGCTGGGAATGCAGTCACCAGGGACTCTGTCTCTCTTGAGTGTTCATTCATTGACACCAGACAGCAACCGAGGGTATCTACGCTATGAGACATGAATCTTTGAGTTTCTGTTGGAGTGTCCCTAGAGGCAAATGATTTTTATAAGACTACGAGGCATTGAACTTCTCATTGGCATAATATTTCCATTCTACAAAAGCAAGGAAGGGTGAAATGTCTGGCATTATCACCAAAATGAGGACACTGCCACCAGACTCCTGGAGATCAAGTCACTGTGTCATTCATTATCACATGGCCAACATTTAAAGAAATGCACCCATGAATATCTTTCTTGTAACTGTCAATCTGTTCTTCCAGATCTTTAGAGTTGCTAGTCCGCATGGGAAGAGTAGGAGCTTTGCTATTTCCTGACATCTAAGGACACAATTCTATCAGTATTTCCTGTGAGAAAATGGGCAGACTATACGACAAACCTCCTCAGAACACCAAAACTCTCAGGAGGCAGAGACTTGACCCTGAGCAGGCCCCCTGACTCTTGCAATACCGTTTCTCCTCAAAATGTGGTTGACAGGAAAACAAACAAACAAACAAAAAAAAATCACAAAGGTTATTCAGTCATGGGTACATGTCTGGTTATTTTCTTGAAAATGGAGCAAGTGGGTCTGTCACTTCAAAGTAAGGAACTGATAGTATTTGTTACCCCAGAAAATGGAAGCTTCTAAGCCTACATCAGAGTTTTTTAATACATGTGTTCATCACCATGAGCCTGAAGGCTCCCAATGCTGCATACCTTTCTGATAAGGTCAGATATGCCAATGAATATGACCACATATTACATCATTTCTTATGCTGAGCAGCATCTCCTTGGAAAAGAATCAGCCAGATAATAAGACTTCAGTGTGAATGGTTCTTTGCTCTTGCAACTGCTAATAGTGTACTCACCTACTTAGCAAATACATATTGAATATCTAGTACATACTAGGTTCTGGGAGAGACACAGGATAACGGACACAAATTTTAGATGCTGTCCCAGAAGTTTTACATATAAACATTAATTTAATGTTATGAGAAAAGCGGTGTCAACTTCATTTTTCTAAGAAAATATGGGGCATAGAGATGTTGAAGAATTTCTTCAGTTGTCATAGAACCAAGCCTTACAACACCCATCCCAAACTGTAGTGTTCTTCAGGACAGGCTCCAGACTGTACAAGGTTTGAGAGTAACAAGAGTGTCTGGCATTCAGGGCATCCTTAAGACCTGTCTGGCATCTTTCTGCTGCCTTTTCAGGAACAATTGATTGTGTGCTCATTTTATAAATAAGAATCTGAGGTCAAGTACTGGAAGCAGCTAATCAACATTCAAAACCAAGAAGAGACTCAGAATCAAACACACACATTCTGCTTCCTTGCTTAAGCATGAGGCTATACTTCTGTAAGAATTTTCTTGTTACACATCCTCAAGGCAATAAGTAAACCTATTACAAGTCATTAATATTAAAGAAGTCTTATGTGAGAATGTTCAAGATTGACATGGCTGGCAAGCCAAACCTCTTCAATTCATTCGCCAGTCCTCACTCAGCCCTAAGGATTCCACGCTTATCCTACAAGCCAGCTGATTAGAAAGCTCCTTTCTTCAGTCTGTGCTAGAACATTTGCAGCCTTTGACTCACTATGGAAGATTACATACATGAAAAACACAGAGCAGAGCTTAGGAGGTGTCTGAACGCATTCTCAGTGCTATTTTTGCTTAGTAGAATTTCTCCCTTTTTGCAGTCACGTAATCCTCCGAGAATGCAAATCAATGCTTAACTATGTATTTTAGGACACTCCTAAAGCCTCTTAGAATAGACCACAAAGGGGAAAAAAGGAATACCCAAAGAATCAAAATTATTTACTTTTTATATTTCCTCCACCTTAATATTATTTTTATAATTATCACCTTGTTAACTTCAATTTCCACATTTGTAAAATGGAGGTAAATACAGCACCTATTTATTCATGGCAAAGTTGTGACCGCTAGACAAGGCTGTGTGCTCAAGACACTGTAAGGTACATGTGAGCACCATGCTTTATGAGCTAAAGGAAAACCAACAGTGAGCTGTAGGGACCCTAACAAAGAACACAGAGGTGGATACAATTCAGATCTTGAATGTCACCCAAAATGACCCACGTGTCTTCAGGGAACAACATGTCAAGGGCAAGAGTGGGAGGCAGGTCCTGAAGTAGGAAGCTGGACCACTGTGAACTTGCCCCACAGAGATTTCCAGCTGCCTCCTCTCTACATAGGCAGCAACAGAAATCTAATACAAACACACATCACATATCAGAGCAAACAGGAGATGGATCCTGAAACTGTCCTGGTCTGGCAAGTCTATAGACACATGTGACTTCTAAGGAAAATGTTAAGGCAAAAGGCTAATAAATAGCTGAGCCTGTGTGAGAACCACAGAGTAAGGACCCCAGGAGAACTCAAGACTTTCTTGAACCTTTATCCTAGCCTTGGTGACCACAATGATGTCATTCTGCCTCTCCTCCCATGGGCAGGAACAAGGTAATCAATAGTAGCTGGGCCAGGAAGGCGACAGAAATACTTGAGTGGTGCCATTCAGGCAGGCACATACTGACACTCTGCAGGCACTGGCCAGGAAGGAGCCAATTTGCTGTTGGCGCAGAACATACTTTCCTATTCCTCCTTTACTCCTGATTATGAGAAACTCAAATGGGCCATTCTGAAGATTACACTTTAATCCCATTAAAAATTACTTCCAAAAATAGACCTCTATTCAATTTTCATTTTGGCTGGGCGTTCTTTTATCCTCCTATCCCCCCAAACTGCTACAGACTGGTAAGTGATTGTGAAGGGCTTTTGAAACAAATGAATGAATGAAAGCCCCAAATGCTTTCTAGTCTGCCTAACCTTGCCAGCAGTTAGAATTTATAACTGTAATGAATGCAGTTGATAGATACTCTGATGTATGCTAACATTTTTAACCTCCTAAGTGGCGGAAAGTGGACAACTGCCTTGAGAGTCACCTCAAAGGCCTTCTAGATTTTGGCATTCCACAAACGGTAAGAATCGGGAGGCTGGGACTGGATGGGATGGCAGAAAGGATGACTGGTGCACAAAGAGGGCAAAGCGACATGGTTTACCTCGAGACACGGTAACAGATGCTCAGCTGTGCACTGTCCACAGCCCTTCATCACTTACCATTTCCACTTGGACCCATTTCCTCAGTGCCAAGTGTAAACACCCCTAGCTTTGTCATCCAGGTGCACCAGGCTGGATTGGATATTAATGTCAGACCCTGACCAAAGCCACTGACCAATGACTGTCGGGACTGAAGAATAAGCATCACAGTTGACTTGTTCCCTGGTTTGAAGTACAAGACACAGACTATCTCCCAGAGAATTCCCAAGACAGTCCAGCTTGCCAGGGAAGGCACAACTTACTTGAAACGCATATCCCTAGTGACTTCTTCCGTTCACTCATCTCACTCCTCTAATGTACAAAAGGGTTTTCTGGCAAGGCCTTCCCAAAAGTAACTGCACGGATATTCTTGCCTCAAAGTCCTCTCCTCGGGGAACTGAAAGAAGAACAGTCATCCATGGTCTTCTGTTGCATCCTGCAGCCAATTTCCCTCTTTTCTGTCTGGATCTCAACAGCAAAATCGATTTCTATTTACCTACCAAGTTTTAGATGTTCAGAAACTGGGAAGCAGATGTGTGCTCACAGCTCTTAGGAAGCCTACTGTACCATTGTAGGGTACACAGCAGAAACCAATTAGGCCCAAAGAAGCCAAGAAATCAATTAGAAAGAATCAAGTCATAATCTCCAGTTGTCTGGTATTTTATGTTACAGGTTGGAATATCAAAAATGACAAGCGAAATGATCTTTGAGGACTTACACCTGCTGTCACTCATCTCCCAGAGGCTCTGTCTCTCATTCATTGCTTACTCCTCAGCCACTCAGACACACTGTCAAGCTGCAGCCAGATGGTGTGGAGTCCCAGTAAGCTGGGCGAGAACCTGAGAGAAAAGCAGTTGAGGCTCTCTGGGTCACAGCTAGTCATGGTTGTCGGTCAGTCTTGGCCAATGACTTGGCCTCACTCATCTTGAGATTCACCACGAGGACATCTCTCTGTCACTTTTCAGCTGTGTCAGTTTATTTACAGCTTCACCTTTCTATGGAGACCTTCCACAAGAGCATTTCAGATGAGACACAGAGGAGCCAGTCCAGGCAGAGGCACACCCTGGCCCCACCTGTTCCTAGCTCTATAATTTAAATCAAATCGCTTAGCGTTCCTCTGCCCCACTCTCTCCATCTATAAATGGAAATAATACTAGATTGTACTTCAGAGCACTGTGAACTTGTAGCTACCTTCAACAGCTTGGGAAGGAGCCAGGGGGTCTGAGTAGAAACACCTCCATCAAATTTCCTGAAACAAGATTACCTTTCAACCACGCTGGGGGGAGGTCTGTACACATTATAGCCTCAGAAGCATTCATAGTGCACATGCCAAGTGTTCAAGCAGACCTGAGCAAGCTCAGAGTTCCTCGCCAGTTTTTACTATTTTTTTTTCTTTATCTCAGCTATCTGCTACTTCCTGAAGATCACCAAGAATCAGCTAAGGAGCTCCATTCTAAACTTCACAGTCTTTCACATTGACCCTGTTGTACTTTCTCCTTTCATGTAACTATTTGACCCAGTCTGTGATTAGATAGCTTTGCCTGGGGTATTTTGCCTTTCCCAGTCTCTTTCCTGTAAATGTGTCTTCAGTGGCTCCCATGCATGAGGATCTTAGTTCCACACTCTGCTTCTAAGAAACCTAACGTAAGATATAACACCTCTTTCTTCTTCTTCTTCTTCTTCTTCTTCTTCTTCTTCTTCTTCTTCTTCTTCTTCTTCTTCCTCTTCCTCTTCCTCCTCCTCCTCCTCTTCCTCCTCCTCCTCCTCCTTGTCCTCCTCTTCCTCTTCCTCCTCCTCTTCTTCATCTTCTTCCTCCTCCTCCTCCTCCTCCTTGTCCTCCTCTTCCTCTTCCTCCTCCTCCTCTTCTTCATCTTCTTCCTCCTCCTCTTCCTCTTCCTCCTCCTCCTCTTCTCCTCCTCTTCTTCCTTTTCCCTTGAAATTTTCTTTTCCTACTAGCACCCCAGGAGTTCCATATTTTGAGATGAACATCTTCTCATTTCCTTGTAGCCTTTCCAAAGAAGAGGAATCTCATGTTGGGATGTGACTCACTCTTAAGAGTGTTCGCTTAGCATGCATGAGATTCTAGTTCAATCCCTAACACTCCAACAAACATGAATATGAAGAGCAATCTGGGTAATAAAAGATGAAACCTCAATTTGCATTTGCCAAAAGACAAGAAGGAAAGAATAGAAAGGACAGCAGTGAAGCACAGGCTTGAAGAAATGCAAATATACTGGTTAGGAGAGCTGCTTTGATGCGTAGTCTCTTTTCACGATCTGGAATCACTGGGAGACATAGGCATAGGCTAGACAGTTACATTTCCAACAGAAAAGTCCTCCTGTTCAAGGAGCATCTGATAAGGCACTGCCCATGACAAGCCTGTTGTGGCTCACTCTAACATGCATCCTCATCCCCTTCCCTGTCAAGACATCTGGAACCTTTCATAAGGATGACATCACAAACTTACCCAAAAATTGGTAGTAAGCAGGGTTATAAACCTGTTATAAACAGGGTTTGTACTGCCTGCTGGACCTTAAAGGTACTGCAGCACTAGAGTCTGTTGTCCCATGTAAAGCCATAAATCCCTTGAGTGATTACTAGTCTGTGGTGGTAACTTGGAGGTGATGAACAAGCCAAGAGGGTCCCTGCTGATTCTTTGTACACCCATCAGGCGGACACTATGATTCTGTTGGCTTAATTATTACACCTTGTATAGATGAATGCAGGCAACATGCTTGCCTTGTCATCAGCCTCCCAGGGGACTGGTACTGAGTAATTGCTTTCCATCGCGGCAGGAGCCATCGACTGCCAGCCACAGGCACCATCTGGTTCTCTACTCCCTCCCCCCACATGCCTCAGCAAGCCTCCTGGGGACAAGATGAGATATCAGGGTTGCAGTTATCATCAATATGGTCATGGCTTATTATCTCCTATATTCAAATCATAAATACTATGTTATTAAATACCCCTGAAATACTAAGCTAAATATATTTACAAATATATAAGTTCATGTTATACTATTTCATATACACTGTCATATGCAATGTGAAATATTATAGAATTATATAATAAACATATATATTAGCAAATATTAAACATATGTACTTATCATTGTATTGTGATCTTTCGAGAAATAGGTTAATGAAACTCATGAACAGGTAGGTAAGAAATATCTCATAAATAACATTATAAACATTAACTTGATTTCTGAGAAAATTATACTCATTGGACTGTTATTTATTACAAAATTGTAATATATTTCTATTGAGTTAAATGTGAAATGTTAAAATTATAAAAAATGAAAATTATGTAACTGAGTATGATTGTAAGGATACATGTGTGACTATATAGACATATGGTGCTATGGGAGACATTTCACCCTCTTTAAGCCACCTTGTTGTATACTTAGAAGAAAAGAAGAAAACCTGGAAAGAGCTTCAAATAGAACAGATAGAAGGAGAAAACCCTTAGATTCTTTCCTTAATATAAAGAATGTATAGATGAAAAATAACAAATGGAGTTTAGCAATCTGAGAGTCCGAACATGAAACAGACAACCACTATGTTTTGAATTAATTAGCAACTCATTAACAAAAAGAGAAACAGACTGAAAGCACCCACAGTTCACTTGTTAGGAAGCATGAAGGTGTTATCACCCTATAGATGCCTCGCACCCCCAACTGTTACCTGCTCTCAACACTGGAGAACCTACCTAGGAACCAACCCCACACATACCTAGACCAAACCCAGCAAATCACCAGCGTTCCTGGGTAAGCAGAGGTGTAGATTATATACAAACGCAGGAATCACCAAGGTCACTTTTGCTATCAAATCACACACAAGAAAAATCTGATGAGGATCAAATAGCAAATGCCATCTAAGTTAAAGACACCGTTACAGACCGAGCTTTCGTCCCTCTAACAGCATGTGAGAACGAACATCCCGTTCTCCAGTGCTTCCTGAATCCACTCTCTGAAGATTTTCCATGCAGAAGTCAGCAATTATTCTGATGTTTCCCTTTGTGCGTGGCTTGTGGCTTTTCTCCTGCTACTTTCAGTTTCTTCTCTGTTCTGTATTTTAACTACAATAGGCCATGGGGATGTTGTTTTCTGGGCCTGTTTATTTGGTGCTGTCTGGGTTTCTTGTGTCTGTATAATTACTTGTCAATAATTGATCTGCATAATTCCCTTGATTTGAATAAGTTTTATTCTATGATCTTGTTGAAGATATGGTCTGTTGACCCAAGATTCTTCTCCTTCATATATGTCAAACTGTAGATTTTGCCTTTGGAAGGTGCACAATGGTTATTGTACTTCCATTTATGTATTTAATATATTCATTTTATTTGCTTGGGTGGTTCAGTTCTTCTCCTTTATCTCCAAGCCCTGATAACTTATCTTCTAATTGATCCAGTCTACTGGTAAGGCTTCTCCTTAAGTTTTCGAATTGGCCTTTTGGGGTTTTCAAGTCTAACTTCATTTTACCTTAAGTTCTCGTCAATATTTCTTTTCATTCGTTTTATTTTATGTGCGAGTGTTTTGCCTGCGTGCCTTTACATACAGACACGCGCACACACACACACACACACCACACACACACACACACACACACACACACACACACACACACACACGATTGTGTCCATGGAGGTCAGAAGATAGTATTGAGTCCCCTGGAACTGGAGTTACAGTGGTTAACAGGTGCTCTTAACCACTGAGCTGTCTCCAAACTCCTCTCTTCAATATTTCTGTCTCTTCAATAATTTCAGTTCTAAATTCTAATTTACTTTCACCATTACATTGAGTAGCATGTTTGTATGTTTTGGGGAATCATCCAAATATTTATTGTCATGCTCTTTAAGTTCATTTAGCTGCTTACAGTCTCTTCTTAAATTCTCTGACTATTTGTTAAAGTTCATGCTATTTCTCTTTTTTAAATTCTGTGTCCTAGGATTCATCAATATATTTCCTATTAGAGAACAGTTCTAGAGGTTTGGGGAGGGGGGAACACTGTACCAGCCCTTCATATATTTTGTGTTTTTGCCACGTGAGCTGGGCATGTGGACTCTTTATTTTAGTTATGCGTCATATGTGATATGCTAATCTGCCTTAGGTTGGGCTGAGGCAGAAGCAGAGCCAGAGACAGCAGGTGCAGGAGCAGGTGCAGGAACTGCTCTGCTGCAGTTAGGACTGCAACTGTGGAGATGGTGCTGAGGCAGATGAGTGTCAGAGGAAATCAGCAGGCAAGGATGCTGTGCAAATTGTGCATATGGAGTCAGGCCTTTGAGACCAATAGACCACAATACATAAGTAATGTCCTGCTGGCCCAGAAACAATACCAACAATATTTTTTATTCATACTAGTTCAGCTCAATATTAATAAGGGAAGAAACAAGAAGCACCATGAAATTTTGCTTGAGCCTCTCTCAGTAAATAAGGACAATAAGGTTAAAGCAATAACATGTAACTTGTAATATGTAGCATCCTAGGATCACCACAGAAGACGGGTGTGTTTATGAACCACCATGTGGTACTAGGAATCAAACCCAAGTCCTCTGCAAAAGCAACAAATGCCCTTAACCACTGAGCTGTCCACCCCCCTCTTATCAATATTTCTATATCTTTAATGAGTTACGTTTCAAGTCCCACAGGACAGTGGGGCCTAGGAGCAACATGCCCATATGGAATGGTCTAGTTTTGTAAAATATCTACTTGGGACCACCTACCAGATTTGGAGTTTCATTACAATGAAGGCAAAGGGTCACACATGACTACCCCACTCGAACAGAAAGGCTAATCCAAACCAAACATTTAGTTCGACAGTTGTTCATGTAGCCACTGAACTAGCAATGTGAACATATGGATTTACTTCTACTGTTCCAGGTTAAAAACTAAGAGGAGTTTGTTTTTAAAAAAAGGAGAGGAAAAGAATTGATTGGGATGTGAAAAGGTTCAAATTTCCAGATATCACTATTTTACATCTGTGGTCAAATATCAAGCCTACTTCACTCAAGGCCCCTTGCCCAAGGAGGAATTTGGATTACTACACGAAGAATAACAAAGTGACAAACGTTAGTCCCTAATAGGACGGATCTACCTGCCCACCTATAACTGTAAGAACAAAACAAAGGGTATATATTTAGGAAGAATATTTACTAGGGCAAACACAAGCAAAGCATCTGCTTTATAGAATTAATAAGTTCCTGAAGTAGGAACTCGGCAAACAATGAGAAGATAAGGCCAGGGAAAAGAGAAAAAGCAAGGAGGAGGATGTGAACAGAAGCAGGCCAAGGGCTGGGCAGGCTAGGCCGGCAAAGGAGAGAAAGAAAAATACCACAGCGAAGTAGCACATTTATTAGAAAGTGCACAGGCAATTGGCCAAACATAAAAAGCAAAAGCAAGCCACCAGTTGTGGGAGCAAACCTTTTAGACTGACACAGAATGAAAAGGCAAAAGAGAAAAAGAGCCCTGACCATCAGCCTAGAGCAAGAGGGAACAGACTACAGAAATGGGAGTAAGGAGCAGAGTGGAAGGAAGTACGGCAAGTCTGTGGGGTTAAAATACTTCCCCAGATCCCAGACTCTTTTGTCAGTGTCTTTTCCTCATATATTGAGTCAAGCTGTTTTATATTTCAAGAGGAGAGAAAGGGTCCTTGGTATGATAGAAAAAAAAAAACTCACAATTTCTTCCAAAGACAAAACCAGTGCCATTATTCCTTATGCCCCATGCAGAGGGCCAGTGAAGTGTTTTGATGGAAAATAACCATAAAAGAATACTGCATGCTCTCCTCATGCGTGGTCTATGAAGGACAACATACATGACCACACTCAAAAGCATCACTGAAGAAACATGCGCTGGTCAATCAAGAAACAAATAAGACCCAAACAAGAATGATCTGCCAAGGCCAGCAGTGAGCAGGGGAGCACCGACACGTGGTAATGAGCTATCTGTTCTGTTTTCAAAGCTCCAGTCTCACAAATCAAGTTATTGATCCTCGCTTAGGTACAAGTAGGTATTTGTTCCACATATATTAACAGGAACAATTTCTAGGAATAAAAATGTTTATTGAAACAGAAGGCTTCCTCTAAGTTAGGAAGGAAAACATATTTAAAAGTGAACTGTCTCCTCATCATAGAGTAGTCACAAATCCATCACTGAAATAGACTGAGGTCATATAAAAAATTTTTGGGCACGTTTTACAAATGACCAAGTACTTGTGCTAAAGGTTCCATGGTGATCACAATGAAACAGAAAGGAAACAATAACGTGAAGCTCCTGTTGGCTTTCAAATAACAATTCATATTGAAATGTTGCCTAGTCACAGGGGACAGGACATGTTGGGGGTGCCCTTAGATACAAAGGTGGAGTGTAAGCTGATATATATATATATATATATATATACCTCTCAGATAGATAATTTTGGAAAATATAGCAAAATTTTACAATATTTCTTGTACCTCTAAGCTAAGCACCCTAGACATTCATTAACATATTTATAAACACAGATGGATTTTAAACAATTAGAGGAAATCTAAATACTGAATAGTATGAATTTGGTGAAATATGTGACATGCATATATACACCCAGTATATAATACTGTGCAGTTGTTAAAGTAGTATTTTGATGGACCTTAATTAATGAAGGAAATGTTCAGGGTATTTAAACAAAAATAGCAATAAAAAGTATATAGTGTAACTCCATTCTGAATCAAGTAATGGAAGGAAGGATGCCAAAACTCAAAAAAGGAGTTTTATTTTAAGTGGAGGACTTATGGATACCATTTATTTTCTTCCTTATAGTTTTAAATATTGTATCAGACTGCCACATAGCCACTGATACCCAGCCTTCTTTTCTTCCTGTACTAACTGAACTTCCAATTTTAGCTAGGTACATGACTATGAAAGTGAGATGAAGTTTCCCAGTACCCTTTTGTGTGACTAAGCCCATGCTAAAGGAACTCCAGCAGAGGTAACATGCCCAACCTCTGGCAATCTGTAGAGTCTCTTTTTCTCTTTCTACTTCTCGCTGGTAAGTGACTATAAAACAGG
Organism: Acomys minous; assembly: GCF_964271855.1. Taxonomy (NCBI): domain Eukaryota; kingdom Metazoa; phylum Chordata; class Mammalia; order Rodentia; family Muridae; genus Acomys; species Acomys minous. Next base: position 14,336,564 of record NC_140485.1, read on the forward strand.
GGCTGAACCACCCTTCCTAGATCACAAGGTAGAAGAAGATCGGTTTGAGGACACCAGCACAGCACAGAGAGGCCAGGCCCCATATCCCAGGGACCATAGCTTCTCTTACCTGGGCGCCGCAGAATAGCATGGGATGGATGAAGCCCCATGCTGCGGGAACTGGAGTCATACCTACCCTGCGATCTTTCCAAAAGTCCTATCATGATGGTTTCCTCACTTTACATAGGAAGTACCATTAAAGAAAAAATAAGAGATTTACCCGAAAGTTGTTGGGACAAACCCAACTGTGAGCCTTATCAAAAATGTTAAAACCTAAAGCCACTACCACCACAGTACAATCTATAAGCCTTTTAGCTGATATGTTCTCCTTTTCTGTGTGTGATCATTTATAGTTGGACAGTAATGTTTGTCTGTGTTCTTCAAACGCTTCCATCATTTTAGAAGAAAAATGAGAGGGGGCAGAAAAAGGAAATAATAAAACATAACCACACTAAGGAAATGGAAATAATACTAGGAAATGTCTGCCATGCATCCTACCTACATGGCTGAGAAGATTTGGGGTGGAAACCACAAATTCCCTTCAGAAGTGAATGAGCAGGCTGAGAGGGAGCTCTTAGCTGAGCGTCTGAGCTGTCTTTGTTTCTGGTGTATAAAGGTCAATTAGTAAAATGAGTTGGAAATCTGAAGAGATGGTAAGACAAAGATTTTTCTTTTCTTTGCACAGTAAGAAATATGATTTTTACTGTTCAATCAAGTATTAAATAGAGCTCCTGTGTCCACATTTTATTTTGTATTTATTTTTTGAAGATGTCAAACAATGTCTTTATCATATTCTTTTCCAGTCTTTAAATCCTTCAAGACCCTCCCCACTCTCTTTCAAGTCAACTTCATGTTCTTTCTCTCTTTAAGAGAGAAAGAAAGAAAGAAAGAAAGAAAGAAAGAAAGAAAGAAAAGAACAAAAGAAGAAAAGAAAGAAAGGAAGAGTAGCTACTAAAAACCATGGGTCCAACTACACCTGCACATGGAGTGTGGTTGCTACAGCCCGGGACCCTCCATTGAAGAAAACAGACTTTCCCTTTCCCAGGTGCTATTATTTGAGAATAACTTCTTGGTTACAGGAAGGACTTTGTGCCCATCTGCCTCTTTCTGAGTGTGGCTTTGTCTGGCATGAGCTTGTACAGGTCTTCTGCATGCTGTCACAGTCTCTGTGAGTTTAGATGTGTATCTGCCCTGCTGCGTGTGTGAGAAATTAAAGCTCTTTCTTTAAAATTGTCCACAACCTCTGGCTTTTGCAGTCTTTCTGACCCTGCTCTGCATGGATCTGTGAGGCATGAGAGGAAGGTTGTATTAAAGACTCTAAAGAGTGCTTTTCTGTTTTAAATGATTAAGAATAGATCATTCAAACAATAGTACAAATAGGAGAGAAAGGTACAGCGCAACTGCTCTAAAAGCTATCGAGTCTCACTTGCATGGCACCATCTTTTTGTACACATAGTAAAGGCCCAATGACCATATGAAGAATGGCTGCCCAACTACTGGCCATGAGATCCCACAAAGACAACTGTTCAAGGGAAAAATTTCAAATGTGCAGTAGCACCGACTTCCCAGCATGATACTGCTTTGGGTGATAAATGAAGGTTTTAAAGAAACATTATAGCATTTTTCTCTTCAAATTCTTACACTATTTGAAATTCCCTATTACTCCCACAAGAGCCTTTGAAAGGAGAATAGAAAGATCATGAGTTTTTCTGTCTTCTTGAAGTTGACATGCCAAGCAGAGCAGGCACGCCAGGTAAGAGCAAGCCGCGCAATGCGTCAGGGGTACTTTCAGGAGCTTGACCTTGCACAGCAATTCTCGCCCTTTGATCTGTTCCCCGAACCACGTTTTTTCTGGAAATTTAATGTCTGATCTGAAAAGGGAAGTTAATTTGGCTGCTAGAAAGCCACTTTGTAAGGACGACTACTGCCTTCATCTATATTTGATCAAACAGATTCCAATTTGAAAAATAATTCAATTATCCTTTCCCTTTTCATTTCTATTAATTAAACATTTCATGCTTAATCCTCTTAGACAAAAAGCCAAGTATCAAGGTGCAACTTAATAGAGTGACGGATTCTGGGGACAAAGCAAATTTAATACTGGTATTTGAAGCTAACTGTTTTGATATTGATGCAAAACAAATATTTGTGTTTCCAGGAAAAAATATATGTATATTGAATATATAAAATCAAAATTATTTACAGTGATGTAGAACAGTTTGTTTGATTATTTCCTGACATGGTAATTTTAATTGAAAATTTAAATACAATGGAGCTTGTAGGTCCAATAAACTAGACAATGGCTTATGGTTAAAAGAATCATCTCTGTAAACCTCAATTCTCCCATTATCATCCTCGTAACATAAGTTTATTTCTACTAAAACTACTGTTATATATAATGAACATGCATAAAATACATCAATCCCATTACAGAGTAAACACCTAGATCAAGACAGAGAATGGTGTGAGCCTCTCCAAGGCACTGTTCCTGTGCACTCTTGGTGCTTACCTGCTCCTCCCTGGAGAAAGCCATAAATGTTTCCTGTTATGATGGATATGGATTGCTGGAAGGTTCCTTGTCTGTGTGGCAGGATGGAGTGCTGGAACCTTCACATGGTATGCATTAATTCTGTCACTGGAGACACCACCCTCAGAAGGAATTAGTACCATGTTGGTAGAGTGTGTTAAGTCCCAGTAGATGATATCAAAGTGAGCCCACCCTACACACATGGTCTTTACTGCATGTGGCTGGTTCCTTTTACATGTGTTACAAAAAAGTGTCCAACACAATGCTATTAAGATGTTGCAGTTACCAGAATTATAAACTGAATGAGCAGCTTTTCTTCAAAGTGTACACTGCCTCAGGCACTTTTATTACAGTAATGGAATCTGAAGCAGCACATCTACCATTTATGATGTCTTCTTCTCTTTTCCTTTTATTTTAATCAGTTTAGTTGTATCCTTATATACCTACTTGGCTTTTCCCTTGCTGTCTTTTATATAAATGAGATACCTACATTTAGTGCTGTGTGTCATTTTGCATATGATTTTCTTCAGGCAACATTATATTGGAAAAATCAGTCATAACTGTGTGTTGAATATTTGCTGTTTTCCTGGGCAGCACGACTTTGTCAGACATACTACTTTTTTATATGGAAAATTCACATATAAATATCATTTTAACTACTGAACATGTGTGACTCAGTGGCCCTGAGTACATTTACAATGCTGTGTAACCATGATCACTGTGTACATTAAGCAATGTTTTGTCATCAAAAATAGGAATTATTGAGTCATCAAAGAAGAGTCCCTACAAACACTTATTCTATACGTTAGCTCTTTGTAGAGACTTCATGTAGGTAGAATCATATATTTGATCCTTTAACGTAATGTCATGTTCATCTGCACACTGGAAGCTATCAGAATTCTAGTCTTGGTCTAGTTTTTCATTGCTGTCGCAAATATATGAAACAGCTTTTAAGAACTAAGATTTGTTTGGTTCAGAGTTTCCAGTTGATGTCACTGCATTGGCTTCCTCACTGTTGTTGAGGGTCAACTATATGCAGCACTTGGGGGCTTGGAATGAGTCAGAATATGATGGGGGTGGGATGTGATGGAGGAGGTTACATAACTCCGGCCAGTAAAGCAGACAGACTAAGAGCAAGAGGAATGATCTGGGGATCAGACACACCCTATGTAAGCATGCCGCCCTCCCACCTACTTCCTCCACCCAAGTCCCAGTGCTTGGTTTTCATCCCTTCCTAGTAAGTTCACCAAAATTAAGAGGTTATCAATGTGACATGACACTGCAGAATGGAGCACTCCCCAGATTCACATAACAATCAACAGCTGGATCTGCCATCTCAAGTTCAAGCCTTTAATACCTGACCCTGGTAGACGATGTCATATCTAAACAGAAGAACAATATTCCCATGTATTTGCATACCCTGTCTGGTACAGACTCACCTAGTGATGGACACTTGGAGTTGTTCCCACTTTTAGTCTGTTTGAATTATTCCACCAGGCATATGAGATGTAAGCCTCTGTTGGAATCTACTATTTACAGAGATTGTTCCCACCCAAATCCCAGCACCTAGCAATTCCAGTGTTTATTTCCTGACCATGCACAGCATTAAGACTGCCATCTCTTCACATTTTTGCCAACCCTTCAGGGAAAAAAACCAAAACAGGCATTTGGGCACATTCTTGAATTACCTTTTACCCCTTCCATGCTGTGATTTACTCTGTAGCTCCAAAACTAGCTTAGAATTCATTTTGTAGCCCAGGCTGGCCTTGAACTAGTGACCCTCCTACTCCAGCCTTCCGCGTGCTGTAATTCCAGCCATGAGCTACCACATCGCCAGCTCTACAAAGCATTAATGTGAGTTGGCAGTGTCAGTTGTATGTGTTTAGAGACTATTTATGTACATATTTCTCTTTCAGGTTATAGCATTCTCCACGAAGAAAGTCTCACTTATATCAGCACTGTAACTGCAAATATTGATGTTCATGCATATCCATGACATTTTGTGGCTCAGAAGGTTTGGGTTGGGGGCCTGAGACTGTCTTTTTAATGGATTCTTGGGGTCAGAGCTACAGATGGTGAGTAGGGAAGAGGTATTACACATGCTGCGAACCAGTGCAGTGACGTAAATTGAAAGCCAACGTCAAGCACGATCACCTTGTGGTTATAGCAACCTCCACCGTGGAAGCCAGCCGCACTCCAACTGTCCTCCCCCTTGTGTGTGGCTTGTCATCACACACACTTCAAGTGAAATGACTCACACTTAATTTCTGAGTCAAAAGGGAGGAAACTCTAAGGAGAAATTCAGTTATAATGAATGGTGACCTGCACAGGGCATGGTCAAGACTGACACCAGTCCTTGTCCACCCACCTTCTCCATACCGCCACCAAGTTCTTCTCATAAGCCTCATGGTTGACAGAGCTTCCGTACTGCCCTGAGCCTGGTGACTCAGCGTGAGAAGATTACTAGAGGAGCTGACGTGATTCTGCCAGACTCCCAAGCTTGGCCTTACTCAGATCACTAAGCAGCAAAAACACAATACTTTGGTACTTTAAGTAGTATGCAAAATTTTCTTTTAAAGGCCTTCCCTAGGGTGTCAAAAGGAATGTTTACTAGGAGCAAACTCACACATGGAACTTTCCACAGGATCACACAACAACAGCGGCAGCATTTGCTCATGGCATACTTCAAACAACGCTCTACTGGCAGCAAAGTCGACCACAGGAGATTAGAATCAAATCTGATGTAAGAGTTAATGGTTCTTACCTGTGAATACTGTTTAGCCATAGGGAAAAATCACCTAAAAGAATGAGCAGCATTTGGAAGTACAGAGGGATGCTGATCCAACTTCGTCCCACCTGCCTTTGGAGTGGTGAGCACCCCAACATGTCATTGACATTGCCTTTAGCTGCTCTCTTGTTCGGTTTTGTTTTCAAAACATTAAAGATGCTCCGTTTTGTTTTGTTTTTTGAGGGATCTAGATAGCACATATTTTCTGAATCTTTTCCCTCTCTCTTCAGTTTTATAAATATCCAAGCAAGGAAAAAAAATAAGGCAAGAGAAAAGATATTTCCAATAAAAATCAGTGACTTGTGAATGTTCCTTTTTATTCAGCTTAGAAATTGGGAATAGTGTTCTCAACACAGACAGGGACTAAAAGCTTAAAAAATGGAAATTAAACAAAACAAAACAAAAACAACCCAAGAACTTAAAGCCAGTGGGAGGTCACCTAAACATCCTCCTAACAAGCTGAGCTGAGCTAAGGTGTGCAAGCCTTTAGACAACTTCCCTGCAGGCCAAACAAACACCTTTGAAAGCAGTAGAAACAACTCCCTGACCTTCGGTCAAAACACTTTGAAGATTTTTCAGGTTAGAAAGTAAAGGAAGATTTACAAAACTACCTTGAAAATTACATTTTAAAAATGAGAAAAATCATTAGAGTGAAGTGAGGACAGAAACAAAAAGAAATGGAGTTTTTGACCCTATACAATAACTCTGATACCTAAGAAAAGAACAGATTTTTTTTCTGGACCAAGATGATCTGGGAATCACTGACTCTAGCCATCACAGGCACACACACACACACACACAGCACTCATACATGTGCAAAACATGGGCATGGGTGTGCACACAGACACACAGTTACATGAATCTAATACATGCTATGTAAAAAATGTGAAGAAGGAGGAGGAAGAGGAGGAGGAGGAGGAGGAGGAGGAAGACCTCCTTCAAAAAACTGGATGGCATTGGTTGCCCCTCCAGACTCTCTGTGGAAGACAAACAAAATGAAGCCTTAACACCCAGCTCTCAAACCACAGCTTGCAAATGGAAACACTCTGGTCTCAGACAAAGGAAGGTGGCCAAGATGCACCAATATTTTATTGGAAAAGGCAGAATGTTTGAAAAGCACCATCCAAACAAGACGAAAAGGGGGCAAAGCAACTATGTCAAGCATCCTAGTTCTGAGGTAAATAAAGAAGATAGGTTTTTTTTTCCCTGAACATTAAAGCATGAAAAGCAAATAATTCATCACAGGGAAAGAACAATTCCTTCTTAAAGCCGTGTGTGTTCCTGAGCTAGAAGGCCATGAAGTGATGGCTGTAAAAGTGATCTAAGAATAGTAGATCAAACTATACTATCCATCATGGGAGACCACATATGACAGCACGCTGCTGCCCTTCCCACATCCTCAGAATTGGAGACCCTGAGAATGGAGCCGAGGCAAGGTACAAAAGCCATGAGACAAAGGACTTAGGCCTGTAAGGCCACGGTGAGCTCTGGGTAGAGGGCACAAATTACCTTTCCTTACAGAGTGGGTAAATATCTAATATCAGAAACATGGTTCCAGGACAGCATGAAGCCTGTAAGCATGTACAGTGTAGAAAAAGAAAAAAAATCACAAGACCAAGACATGGGGTCATATGGAGTAGAAAAAGACTAAATTGAGGTCTTTTATACCTTAGGGAAGGAAATCAATACTAAAAGACTACAGAAAGAACAATTTTAACTTTATAAAACACTTTATGCTTCCTCTATACATGCATCTGTATATGTGCTAAGACATAAAGATAGGGCAATGTTAGAACAATGTCAATGAGATTACCTACTCCTGATAGAAGGGCAAAGGTGATTTCTTTTTTAGCTGATGTTTTATTCAATTTCTCTGTCTCTCTATCTGTGTCTCTGTTTCTGTCTTTCTCTCTGTCACTCTGTCTCTGTTTCTGTCTGTCTGTCTGTCTCTGCCTCTGTCTGTCTCTCTCTGTCTCTGTCTCTCTCTCTCTTTCTCTGTCTGTCTGTCTGTCTGTCTCTCTCTCTCTCTCTCTCTCTCTCTCTCTCTCTCTCTCTCCCCTCTCCTCTTCTCTTCTCTCTCTCTCTCTCTCTCTCTCTCTCTCTCTCTTCCTCTCCTCTCCTCTCCTCTCCTCTCCTCTCCTCTTCTCTTCTCTTCTCTCTCTCTCTCTCTCTCTCTCTCTCTCTCTCTCTCTCTCTGTGTGTAAACCTACATTTAAAAATGCTATGCTTCGAAACATAAAGACTGGCATTAAGGGCATTTACAAACAGTGGCTCCTTTAAAGTTAGTCCCTGCATCCATCATAGGGGCCCATCCCATCTCCCCACACTTGCTAACCAGGCCATGATGGTCTATGCCTGTGCCTCCCTTTTGATCACTTTCACTAGGTGTTAGTCACAGACACACAGTTGATGCTCTACACATCTGAATCCTCTCTGTTGTTTCCTCTACAAACACTTGTTGTCTGAGTGTTACAGATCAGACGGCAGCTTTAGCCAAGTCTTACACAGAGTTGATGAGTTCGGAACCCAGATCCATCGTGAGCCATAGCCCACAGTATTTATGCCATCCCATTTTTGGAGTAATTTATTTCCTCAACTTCTGTTTAAATATGAATGTATGCACTCTTTGAAATCCAGCAAGAATCAACTTCTTAAATGCAAATTGTCACTTTTCCTAAAACTCAATGTTCTAAAAGAGCTTAGAAAAAATGCAGTGGAGGAAGCTGGGCAGAGCCAAGTCTCTCCCTCAGCCAGTGAGTTTGGGTCTTCTGCTCCAGATGGCACCCAGGGTAGATGCTTTGCAAGAGCAAAGCAGGATTTCCATGACTGAAGTTCTGCCCAGATGGCCAGAGACCTGGCCACTGATTCCACTATAAAGATTAACTATTACCCAAGTAGGTGTATGCAAAATCTAGCTCCTGTCTTAAGAATCAAAATTAATAATCAGAAAGGTATTCTATTTAAAAAAATTCATTCTGGGTAATATCACCTCCGATCTTCAAATTGAAATCTAGCAGATTTAAAAGTAAGACACTGTTCCATATTAGCCAAATAAAGGCTACTGTAAAATAGGAACTCATACTGTGAAATGACTAAATTACCCCCAAAGTCTTTAATATGAATTTAATTATTACCCAACTTATTTTGTTAAATGTTAATTTATCTGACAATCATACTAGGCCACTTCCAAATGGGACACTTCACCTCTGTTCCTGGTAATCTCCATCCTCCTTTTCCAGTTAAGTCACTCAGATCAGCCAGTATCATAGGAGCTGTTCCCGAGATCCTGGTCACTGATTTGCTTTGACTTGCTCTCTTTCATCTTGCCAGATTCTGTCCTGAATGCAAACTTCCATAAGAGTAGGAACATGGGCCCTGCTGTTCCTCACCAGCAGCACAAATGCAGAGACCGCAGAATGGCCGCACGCTGCCTGCAGCTTCAACAGTGGCGTTTAATTTAGCAAGCACTTTAAACGTATTTCCTTCAGCAAAATGTGTTACCCTAATCCTGAGACAATCCAAAGGTGCTAAGTAGTTGGTATCTGGTGGACTTCGTAAGAGGATGCCTCCCTGGATAGCTTAACAATCTAATGGAGATAAAATCACAGGGAACAAACAAGAAAGTTGGCTGGGAGTTTGATTTTCCAATTGGTGTGTACTCAAACAGAGTTAGAAGTGCACACCTTTTCAACAAGAATTATGGTTGTATAAGACTGAATACTAAGGAAATAAAAAACATCACACAGAGTATCCTGATGAAGAAACAGAATAGAAATAACCCAAGGGTGGTTGCCAGGATGACTGTGCTCTATTTGTTACACTTCCCATAAGCACGGGTCATGTGACAAAGCTCCCTGTTACCCTCCTGCCTTTGTCTTCCTCCTCTGCACTGCTCCATGACTCTGTTGCACTAGCAAAGCACGATAGTGCCAGCACTACCCCAGCCCGAGCCTCCTGTCCACACATCCCTAGGCACAAACACTATCCTCTCCATACACCCCAATAACGTTTCCCCAATGCATGGAATTTTTCCACGTAAACCTACTCTTATTTAGCACTTCTCCCTTTCTTCCCTGTCCTACTGCGTTTTGCTTAGTGCTTTAAACCTGTTCTTTTCAAACCACTGAGCTCTCTTATTTACACACAATGGAAGCCTCGGAAGGGTGCTATGGACGGTACAAAGGAGGTTTGCCAGGATGGCAGCACTGTGCCCATCACACTGTTCTTCCTCCTTGTTCCTTAGGAATGCCCCCTCCTCCCCACATCTTCCATCTTCCTTCAGAGCTGTGTAGGTGGAATGTGCTACTTGATAAATGCAGTCTAGTTATATAACGTGGCTGCTTCTTTACAAGATGTTATAACCAGGGTTACCTTATTTTGTCTCTGTTATGTAATTGGGTTGTAGAATCCTTTAAGTCCCTTCACCGACATAAATATTAATGTCATTTCTTGCTTGCTTAATTCCAGGCACTTGTGCCGTTTACTTTATGCTTGTATGGGTAACCTTAACTTGCCTTATCTCTTTGCTGTATTAACAAACTGTTTCATAGTCAAACTGTCTTATTTCCATCTATGTTACTGCGTTACCATATTTCTCAGATGAGCTACGCAGACGGCACACAAAGAAGTTATAGGATAAGGAATGAAGGCTCACACTCTTAAGTGATATAAATTGTTTTCTACGAATAAATTTAATCCCAATTTTAGGGTTTTCATTAATTTCAAAACATAGATCCGCAATTCAGTCACAAGTAAAATTGAGCCCATGAAATGTGGATTCTGCTGGGAAAGGGTATGGACAAAAAAGCTCATGGAAGCAGAAATGGCAAACTAGCCTTAGGTGACAGATTTATAACGTCAACAAGGCAACATGGGATGAGACTAGCCACAAGAAAACTGAAAAAAAAAAAAAAGACAAACATAATCTGCCCCATCTCTTTCATTCTTACGTTTCTTCTAGGCTCACGGAGAGAGTCTAGAGCATGCTGCCTACCACTTTCAAAAAATCTTCTTGTAAAAAAAAAAGTTTTTACACAGAAAACAAAAACACAGTAGCATGGCAGGGAACACATGGCCGCAGCTTAAGAATGTCCAGCATTCCCAGGCTGCACCATGTACAACAATACGCTCTTCTGAGTGAGCAGCACGGGGGCTGGAAACTGCGGTGGCTAATTTCTTCCATATTTGCGTAGGTTTGTTTGCTCTCTCAGCAAAAGGGTACAAGATGGGATCGAGGCCAGTTATGTAACAGCAGCTCTATACTTCCTTAATGTCTCTCTATGACTCAGACAGTCGATAAAAATTAGATCAATTATTTCATATACTATTGACAGAAATAAGAATCTTAAACAATTTTCACTTTCAAAAAAGTGAAGGATCAGAAGGTACATTTGTGGGTTTTTTTTTTTCCTATTTCACAGTTCTAGGACTAAACCTAAGAACCAGGCAAGTGTTGAGCTACAACCACAGTCCCTACAACAAGCTATTCATTTCAAAACATGTTTCAAGCCTATTGACTTGGTTAGGGTTACTATTGCTATGATGAAACACCATGACAAAAAAGCAACTTGAGGAGGAACAGGTTTACTTTACTCACAGTTCCATGGAACAGTTCATCATCAAAAGCAGTGAGGGCAGGAACTCAAGCAGGGCAGGCACCTGGAGGCCTAAGCTGAAGCAGTCATAGAGGGGCGCTGCTTACTGGCTTGCTCATCACGGCTTGCTCAGCCTGCTTTCTTAGAGAACCCAGGACAACCAGCTCAGGTAGAACACTGCCCACAGACGGCTGGGCCTTCCTAATCAATTACTAAGAAATTCCTTATAGCTGGATCTTATGGAAGAATTTTCTCCATTCCTCTGGCTTGCGTCAAGTTGAAGTAAAACTAGCCTGCACTGCTGCTCAGGTTTAAACCCAAGATGCCCCTGCCCCAGCCTACCTAGTGCTGGGGTTACACAACGCTCTAATAAGTCTAGCTGAAAGTTAGATTTTAACAATAAACACCAGGGTCAATAGACATTACAAAGTCAATGCCAGGCAACAGAGATATGCAGTCACAGATGGGTTGAGCCACCTGGTGGGTACTGGGAATTGTTCTCTGGTCTTCTTAATGAGGAACAAGTCCTCTTAACTGCTAAGCCAGCTCTCCAGCCCCCCAGCGTTTGGTTTTCACTAAGCAGAAATGTTCATTTCAGGGGAGATCATTGAGTAATCATTCTAGCCACAATGTTTAAAACAAGAACAACTTCAATACATTATTTCCAGTTAAACCCTGACTTAAACCAAAAATACAGGGGAATGCTATTCTGAAATGAGATGTACCACTTCCAGCTTGACGTGCCCATCGGAACAGACAGAAAAAAAGGTTAAAACACCAGAATTAAACTAAAAATCTTTGCATTGCACAAAGAATATTTACTCTGTTGTAAACTGCTTGAAGTTTACTTGTTTAGAAAGCTGATTTTGGTATAGCCCGAGTTGCCAATCAGACAAGGAAGTTGGCCTACTTTGCTTATATGATATGAACATCCCTGCATCTCACTGTGCTGATGTGACAGAAGCCAAAATCCTGTCTTCATCCCCCCAGACAGAGATACAGAATTTATGTTTCCATTTTGACTAAATAATAAAAACAGTAAACCAAAAAAAAAAAAAACTTTGGGGGAAAAGTAGGCAGAAAATAAGTTTGTGAAAGGGCAGTGGGCAAAAATCAGAGGATGCTCTACAACTCATGGCTGCATTTCAATGCCATTGAGTTTTATTTCTGATTTTTAAACATTCTGAATTGTAAAACATACATGTACAAACGTAACAAATATTCGGGTAATCCTCTCTAAAAATACTTGACATGCATTATACTATATAAGTTGATTTCTATATTATTTATCTCTTGCAAATTGTCATTGTTATTTCTTGAATGATTTCCAGGAACAGTAACTGACAGGATCAGGAAAAGTGAGACATCTTTTCTAAATTAAAGTTGATAACCATTCCTGAAACAATGACCAAAGGCATATGTGGGCATGCATGGCCAGGTTTTATATATTTTCCCCTATATTTCTCAGTGGGGAAAATACATAGGCAGAAATAAAAGAAAATAACATCATAAAGTCAGCTAAGTTGATTTGCCAAAAACAGATACTGAGAGAGGAGAATGAACACTCTTAATTAACTGCAGTGACTGTAGGTCACAGGGAAGGAGAGAGACTGAAGGATGCAGAGCTGAGTTGAGCCAAACCATCCTCTCAGATGAAATCTGCCCTACCTCCGATCTTCAGGGAGCCTTACTACACACTGGTTACTGTCCTATGAATTCTACACATGCTGACCTATACAATTCTCAAAATCACAACCATCCCTATTATCTCTACACTACGTGTGTAACAAGATGAGTGTGTGATTTAGAGGAAAGACAAGACGGGGCTTATATTCACACTCAAGAATTCTGCCTTCACGTTAGTTCCCCCAGCTACCTCACAGTGTTACCTCAATAATTCCAATAAAATAAAATATTGACAGGGCAGGGAAGTATTCCATCTTCCTTATAAAATCATCACTCTAGAATATGTAGCGAGCATTTTGTTCTCTAATATCCTCTACTTTGCTTTTTAATTTGTTCACCATGAGAAAAATGGCTCTATAAAACTCACTCTAGAATTTAGATATTTCTAAAGTTACTGGATAAAACTATTCTCAGCACATGATGTCCATTCTATGAGCAAGATTAAAATGTGAGCATTTCCGGCCAAAGTTTTTTAGTTAAATATAGCAATTATGTCCTGCTGATGAAGGAGGCAAGGGTGACATCATCTCCCTGAGAAATGGGACTTCTAGAGGCATGTATGGAAAGAGAACAGATATGCAGTCACATTTTTAAACTGGAGACTCATTTCCATAATTTGGTTTGACTGACCGGTGTCTTTATTCACACACTTTTTGGAAAACGTGTGCTCAGTAAGTATAAAGTGTCAGAGTGTTCTCAGAAAGCACAATCCTGCCATTAGCAAAATTACACTATCAACACTACTTATTATAACCGAAATGAGAGAAATACTGTCCACTTTAATTAAGCATTCTAATTCCTAATGCATGGGTTAGATGTACGTCCACATAAATTTCCTTTTTAATATGAATCTACCAAGAATCAGGAAAGATAGTAGGCATGGGTAATGGACCACAGAGTTCACTGGCATTCCTCCAGTGCAAATTAGAAAGAAAGAAAGAAAGAAAGAAAGAAAGAAAGAAAGAAAGAAAGAAAGAGTGAGCAACTAGTAGGTTGATTGCACAGAACAACCCTGTGATGCCCTCCTCTTTTCCTTGTGACGTTGCCATTCCTACAAGCAAGAAGTATATTTTCTCCTCACTTAAAAGCTGAGTTAGACTTACAAAAGCCACAAGATGCAGGAAAGCTGTACCATAGCGGCTCCAATATAGGTCTACCAAGATGCTTTCTGTGCTCCCACTGTCTCCCACACCCATCTCTGTGCTCCAAGGAGACCTCACCTAGTTGGCTGGCAATGACATATAATTACGGGCAGGGGATCTAAAGCACCCCAGCAAACAACACAACCCTCAGAAACAGAGTGCCATCTCAGATCATGCTGACCAGACATGTAAGGGGCCAGCGGAGAATTGAAGAATTTATCCGTAGGGGTCACAGTCTGAACCCCAACAAGTCACTGGGCCACCCATTCCTGAGGCATGGGTACCTCAGGAGCCAATTCAAACAGCCAAAGTAATAAATAAAATAAAAGCAGAAAAGGTAGATGTATTCAATGCGGCCATATTGGGGATATTGACAAAGTTATTCATTGACCCCCCTCCAGTCCCTCTTCAGGCTCCGGAAGTGACATTAAAGTTTACATATTAGTTACATGTCAACAGTCCTCATCACAGTGTGGCCCTGCCCACCACTGACCCATTCTGGTTTGGGCTTCAGTCTCATCCTGTGAAATGTTCTGACAAGTGATAAACCTTTTTTCCAGGAGAAAAATTCCCCCTTTGACTGGAGCCTCCTTCTCCCATCATAAGATTCCTGTGATGGAAGATTTTTATAGGTCTAGTATTACAATAATCTGATAGTCAAATTGTGGAACACTTGTGTCTCTTTCAAATATCTTCATTTCTGCCATTTCTGTTACAGAACCACTAAATTTAACCCAACAACCCATGAAATTGCCACTAAACAAGTAAGGGTAGAGTATTACGTTCTTTGAGATGATTTGTTACACAGCACTAGATAACTGATACAGTCTCAATGAAAGAAAGTATATAAAAGGATAATTCAAATCATGCTATAAAGTTCACATCAACCTTTTAGGAATCTCTTTGTAAAATATAGCTCATAGAAAAACTAACGTGTTGTACAGAAAACTAATCCGTTAACATAAAATATGATATATGAATTATAATTTATCCTATTTGTTACGCATTTACATTTTCATTTCCTCAAAAGCATACAAAAATTGAGGTAGATACTGTTTGGTGAGAAGAATATGAATAGCTGAATTTTAAGTTGTATATGGAATCAGGAATGAGAAACATATGATATGTGACAGCCATTATATTTTATTAATAAAAATGTTTTAAATTTATTTATTTTAATTTTCTATGTATAGGCATTTTGATTATATTTATGTAGGTGTACCATTTGTATGCCTGGTGCCTGCAGAGGTCAGAAGAGGGCATCAGATACCCTGAAACTGGATTTACAGATGGTTGTGAGCCAATGAGTGCACGTTGAGTACTGAACCTGAGTCCTCTCCAAGAGCAACCAATGATCTTAACCATTGAGCCATCTCTCCAGCCCTTGTGTAAAAAAATTAATTCAGTGTAATAACTGCCAAGACTAAGGACAACAACAACAAATAATAATCACATACTTAAATAGAGATCTGAATAAGTTGTGTTGTTAGATTTGCTTATTTTTCCATACTGATTCAAAATTAAAATATTTGATAACTCTATCCAGTGTCATCATACATACATTTGTAACTATTCAAATATGTAAAACTAGAAATCATCTCAAAACAAATCCTTCTTTTCTACTTCTGATAGCTTCAAGTATATTCTTTTAAATTTTATTCAGCTATTCTTTTTTCTTTTTCTTTTAGTTCTGGTCTCCAAGAAACAAGGCTGTTTCACAACTCGCTCATGGGTGAAGACCTCTAGTTTGAAAAATGCCGGCATTAGTTTTCATCTGCTATAAATCAGAGTCATTAGAAAGGCTTTGATGATAAGCACTTGCCTAAGGGGTGAGCTGTTCTCTGCTCACTGTTGAGACTTTCTGCACCACTGTGAATGGCTACAGGTACGCTTTTTTTTTTCCTAAAAAAATAATGACAACAATTAACAATTGCCTAGTGTTTTTCAGATTACAGAATATTTTTCAAATACATTACCTCAAACCTCCCCTGAGTTAATAGGCAAAGGCAATATAATATTGTTCAATTAAGTTCAATTCTAGGTAGTTTGGTAATCTTATTATTGAAGATAAAATGAACCTTCAGTAACTGAGATGCATCACCCCACTTTCCCATGGCCTGGTAATTGAGTTAGTTTTGGATACAGGATCTTCTGGGGAAAGGTGCTCATCATCCAAGCCAAAGAGCGTCTCTTGCGCAAATAAAATAAGTAAGCCATATTAGATCAAATGCTTCACATTCCTTATAATGTAAGAACTTTGAACTCTGATTTAAAAAAGAAGAAGAAGAAGATACTAAGGCCAAGAGGAGCAGTCAAGCATCCCTTGGGAAAGCAGCCTGGCTTGCCACCAAACCATAACAAGTCATCAGTGTTACCAGTGGCCTTTTTTTTTTCTGTTTTAAACAATAGTCTAATACTTGTGGGAGGTACATTGACATGTAATACTAAACCCTAATTTAGGAATCTTTTAAAGGTTTATTTATTAGTTCTATAATACATCAGATATATTTTTAACTAACATATACTTCGTTTTTCCCAGGTGACTGAAATCTTACAAAGTATTGAATATAATTTAAAGGGCATTTAAAAAGACCATTTTTAAACAAATAAAAGTAACTAAGATATTTCCCTATACATGCTCCCCAACTAATCAAATTTATTCAAATAATATTGTGGTTTGAGATTAAATTTCAAGTTTTTAATATCACATTGAGACTCTCAAGTTCTTGAATATCAAACAAAAAAAGTAAAAGTTTAGAATGTTCTGGAAAACATGCTAGATAGCTGTTAAAGTTATAGTGGAAGTAGAGTGTGCCCAGCAATATGAGAACTGGGAGAAGCCATTAATGATTATAGAGTTGTACACCATTCGTGGCAAACATACTCTTAATGTAATAAGCTATTAATGTACATGTGCAGGATGCAATATTTTCACTTTTTTTGAGAATAAAATTCCATACTCATTTAGGGCATGGTTTGAATTGTGACATTTTAAAACTAGTGATTGTTGGCTTTAGGACAAACTCAAGACACCCGGGGTAATGACATTCAGTTTCATAAGGGTATAAAGAGCAGTTCAATAGTTCAGTAGTTCAGAAGACAATCCATAAATAGATACACACTTATAAAAGCACTTAAGTTTGTCAAGTTGCCAAGGAAATGTAATAAGAAAAAGCAAACATTTATCACTTGCACATCACTGGAAACAGTGAACAAAATAGGATCACCAATTGTGATCCATCAATTGCTGGTTAAAGGATACTTTGGATGATATAACACTTAAGAATTACAGCTGGCATTTTACCAGAAAATTGGGAATAGTTTTACTTCAAGACCCAGCTATGCCACTCCTGGGTATATACCCAAAAGATGCCCTACCATACAACAAGGATACTAGCTCAACTATGTTCATAGCAGCTTTATCCATAATAGCCAGAATCTGGAAACAACCTAGATGTCCCTCAGTAGAAGAATGGATAAAGAAACGGTGGTGTATTTACACAAGGGAATACTACTCATCTATTAAAAACAAGGGAATCTTCAAATTTGTGGCAAGTGGATAGAGTGAGAAAAGATCATCTTGAGTGACCCAGAAAGACAACATGGTATATATTCACTTATAAGTGAACTTTAGCCATATAGTACATGATAAACATACTACAATGCACAGAGCCAAAGAAGATAAGTAAAAAAGAAGGATGCTCAAATATCACTCAGTAGGGGAAACAGAAAAGACAGAGGAAGTGGTTAAAGAGAGGGAACAAGGTAGGAGACAGAGTGCAGCGAGATATGAGGGTGGAGATCAGACTTAGGGAGATCAGGGGAGGAGGACAGAAGACCTTTAGAGAAAAGAGAAACTCGTGTGTGTGTGTGTGTGTGTGTGTGTGTGTGTGTGTGTGTGTGTGTGTGTGTTAGTGGTAAGGCAATCTGTGTAGCAGGGACCAGAGTGTCTGAAGAGGACATCCTCTAACTGGACAAGACAAGGAAGGCATGGGAACAGCAACCCACCTACAAAAACTTTGACCCAAAACTTACCCTGTCTACAAAATGTGCAGTGATAAAGATAGAGCAGATAGAGCAGAGATTGAGGAAATGTTCAACCAATGCCTGGCCCACCCCAAGATCCACCCTATTGTGGAGAGCCAAGCCCTGACACTATTAAAGATACTCTGCTAGGCTTGCAGACAGGAGCCTAGCAGAATTATCCTCTGAGAGGCTCCACCTAGCAGCAGTTTGAAATAGATGCTAAGACTCACAGCCAAGCATTGGGAAAAATGTAGAGTATTGGGGGAAAGTGGGGGGAAGGAGAAAAGAACCTAGAGATGGCATAAGCTCCACAAGAAGACCAAAAGAACTAACTAGCCAGGGCCCAGAGGGGCTTGGTGAGATTTAAGCACTAGCCAAGGACCATGCATGAACTGGCCCTAGGCCCCTTACACAGATGTAGCCAATGGGCAGCTCAGGTTTCTTGTTGGTCCTCTAGTAAGCAGAGAAGGGGCTGCCTCTGATATGGGCGCTGATGCCAATTTTTTGATCATTCCACCCTGATGGGACTGCCTCGCCAGGCCACAGGGAAGGACAAAGAATTCAGTCCTGATCTGACTTGATAAGGTGGCGTGGATGGGAAGGGAGCTTCCCTTTTCTGAGAAATAGGGGAGGGGAGGGGAGGGGAGAGGGAAGGAGGAAGGGTGGGACTGAGAGGAGAATAGAGATAGGGCTATGCCCATTGTAAATTGAATGAAAGAAAGGAAGGAAGGAAGGAAGGAAGGAAGGAAGGAAGGAAGGAAGGAAAGAAGGAAGGAAGGAAAAGAATAGCAAGCGGGAGAGATAGTTATGAATTGTAGTCTACCAGGTGAGTGGGTCCTGTGGCCCATAGAAAAGTGTTCTGAATACAATACAAACAGGAAAGAGTAAACAAGACTATTCTAGAATGTTTAGGTTCAAATTAGAACAAAATACTCATAGCATTTTCTGTAGGAGATTTAACCACACTACATACTAATTTCTTAACAGAAAAACTTTATTTCTGTTCTACCAAACTGATACCAATAAATTATACCTGTAAGAGGAGGATATATCCTTAGAGATTTGTGTGGTAGGAGTAAAAGGAAGAGTGGAAACGGTAATCAAGCCAAAATTCATTTGGCCTTAGTGGGCTAATGAGAAGAGAAGAAAAAAAAAATCAACCACAAAAAGAAAATGGTCCAATGGCACAGCTTACGCATGGAACAGCTATTTAATAATGAACGTCACCTTTATTCTAATGTTTTATTGAACCAGTAGTTAGCCACTTTGTCCATCAACACGCTGCACAGATACATAAGAGGAGGTGAGGTATCAAGATTTCACTGTGTTAGCAACTATCTGTGGCTACAACACGAATCTGCTGCCATTGGGTCCTATGTTTCATAAGAGAAACCAACAGTTCCATGCCATTTGAAAGTACTAGGTAGCAGAACATTACAGAATCAAAGAATCACCATTTTATAGGACACTGAAACCAGCAAGTGATGTTGTCCACAGGCAGCTATGTTTGCTGAGGCAAACATGTATAACATATGTGTATATACATATATATGTATGCACATATATGTAAACATACAATAAACATTAATGAAAATATGCTACATATATTCATAATGATACGCACTTGCTCTGTATAATGTTATGTGTATATATGCTTTTCAGGGCTGATCATTTGGTATTAGGAAAACAACCGGTGTGCTCTTCCTTGGGGGAGACTATATCACATCCCCTGATCTCTGCATTCCTTAGTTGCCTTTTGTTATTTGTGTAAGGTTGAGGCCTCTTTCCTATCAACTTTATATGGATGGATCCCTCACATCTCTTTCCCTGGTCATCCATATTTGTCTATTACTTATGGCTCATTTCTTTATCATCTGCAGATCTTGAATGTGCAGGCAACCCCACCATTTTCAAGGCAGAAGAGCAGCTGCCAACATTAACTCACCAATAGGAAAATAATAGCCACATTCCTAAGTCCATTGTGAAAAATACTTTCTCACTTCTGAGTATTCATAATTCTAGTGATCTTCACAGTAGCAAACAAATTATGTTGTTGGAAACGTTAATAAAGTTAAAAGTTTCATCAAGATCATTTAAAAGTGTTATGGTATCAGTAGATACCGCTGGTCATTTCAACTTACCCAAGCTGCTTTGTTTCTCACCTGCTCTTTTCCTCTGTTGCTCTTGCTATCTCTTCACTCTCTTAAGCCCTCGTTTTCTCCTTTGTGGACTGATCTCTTTCTGAAGGCCAGTCCGGGCTATAGGTCACCTGTAGACCAGACTTCACTTGATTCTGTAATCCTTGTGCCTCAACACGCCCATTGCTAGGATGACAGGCGACACAAGAGTGCTATGCCCAGAAACATTATCATCACACAATGAATTCCAACATGGAAAACCTCGAGGAAAAGCAGATCCAGGTTTGTGTATAACAATGATATAACCTGGAAATTTCTATTTCCTGTTCTAACTATAATAGGTCTTTCCTTTAAGAGTATCTTTCTTTTTAATAACTAATATAATAATAAAAATATAAGAATCACTTTGAAAAATATACACAGACCCTCACACACTACGCCTCTAGGCCACAGCCAACCTTTGCCTATGGCAAACTTCTATGTATCAACCCCTCATTTTCAAAGCTTCCCTTTCTCTGCTTGGCATAAAGAGAAGCTCTTCCTTTGAGAACCTAATTGTATTTAGTCTAGCTTTCCATTGCTACCGTGGTCTGAATACTAGTTTCCTCCTCAAATACAGAACCCAATGTGATACTCTTAAGAAGTAAGGGGACCCTTTGATGTTTAGCGATGACACAGGGTTGGGTATATTTGGTTCAGCAGCCTGAAGACAGAGACTTATGTCTACTGCATGTTTTTGTTTGTAACATTTCTGTGAATAAAAGACAGTAGGTCTTCCGTCTCTGAGTTCCTAACAGGTAGCAATGTCCCTAGTATATTGTTTGGACTCAGTAAATACTTACTGGCTGACAGTCTCAAAGTGAGACAAACTGCATCATGGCTCATGTCCTCAGACAGAGCTGATAGCCATGTCTCTGATGTATTGTGGGGCTCAAATAAATATTCTTTGACTGACAGATTAGAAATGATAACTAAAAGCACCAGTTGGCTAAACGCTTAAAGTGAAACTTTTGCAAATATACTTTATGACTATTTTTCTATTTAAAGTGACTTAAGAGTATATAAAAGAGGGGTTTAACCAGCAACTTGAAGACAGCTAATGATGTGATGAAAAATAACTACCAGACAATTAGGTTATTACCAGCAACAAATCAGCACATTATTATTAAGTGACAATTTCCTTTATCAGCTGAAATTTGTAAAACACAAAATGAGAATCAGGCACGGCACAGGTCTGCCTTTGATAGGCGTATTGGAGGCATGCTTCACAGCCTGCCTTTCACAGCTTGCAGGCCAGATTTTCCCAGATACAGATATGCCCTTCAGATGTGAAAAGATGGGCTCATGCTTATAGCCCAATTTTCAGCAACTCCCTTTGTGTTTGATTTCTCAGCTGTGTTGTGACAAACGTACTCACTCTCAAATGATTCCCCACAAAATTTACTAAGCCAGTGACTGAAGGTAGTTGGTCTGCCTGTTAATATTATGCACCTAAAACAATGATAGTAAATCTCTGCCTAAGCACCTAATCTTCAGGCTTCTAGTCTACTGTCCTTATGGTCCTACATTCCAAAGGGATGAGATGTAAGCATGGTTCACTAAAGGAGGACACAGTTAATGTGCTGTAACACCCACATCAGAGAAATGGCACAGACAGCAGCCATGTGTAGTAATCAAAAGCAATGCACTGAGGCTTGAGACCTTCTGGTCATGGGATCCGCTGGAGTCGCAAAGCAGACAGGCTGTCTCGTCTTACTGCTTTAGGCTGTCCTGCGTGAAGCAGGACTTTGATAAAGCCTCAAATTTCAGACTGAACATGATCCCAAATCACAAGAAAATCCAAAGCAAAGTAAAGTGATTTCTCTACTGATTATGTTTCTGTCTATCTGAATGGGCTTCATAATTGAGTTTGGAATCTCACCGCTATTCACCATTTAAGACTTTGGTTCCAGATCTCACATAGCTTTGGGCAAAGCTGTCTTTTGAATTACTTCCTTTGATGGAAAGGCCCACAACTGAGACAGGAATAATGTAAAAATGATAATAAGCTCAGAATCATAAAGTATTTATTAACTTGTCTCCAAAATACTCAAAATTGCTTATCAGCCATTTCTAATTTTTTAGGAGACCCTACAATGTGGCACATTACAAGTAATGACACTTCGAAATAGATCATATTTTTGCAAGTATAAATGCATATTGAAATATGATGAAGACCATGAATATCTTTTTGAAAATTTGCAATGTCTAATAATTTTTTTCCTTCTGAATTTTAAACTTTTCTAAACTTAACCTTATTCACCATTCAAGTTGTATTTTCCTAAAATATCTAGATAAGATCTAAAGACTAGATTCTTTCATAAGTAAATCTGATTGTTGAAATACTTTGCAACAGGAAAAAATAGTCCTACAAAACCTGGAAAATTAATCTCCATTTCCTCCTTTAACAGAGCATATGGAGGTCAATTCTTATTACCACCATCAGTCTCCAACAATGCTCTAGTCAAATGACCATGGCTGTACTCACATATTGTCTGACAGATTATCCCCGGAAGCAGAAAACTGAGACAGATTTTCTAGGTTATTTGCTCTTTAGCCTTGGACTATATTTTATAAACTGCCATTGCTTTAAGAGTTGCTCATAGATAGAATAGGTATGAGCAGCTTGGACCTAAGGGGTTAGACTTGCCACTTTCTATTATAAGGCCTCCATTTGAACATGAGATCTATTTACCTGGTCCCTATAAACTCTTAATGTGTCCAGGCACCATTGCAGTTGCCACCAGATCTGACCTCTCCATCCTTCTACAGCTCTGTGTCTCATCTCCAGCTCCTAAATGCTATGTTTGCAACTGTATGCAACTGCAGCCTTCTTTAGGGGCTCCCCTTGAGCTACTTACAACTATCCTAACACAGCAAGGAGCTGGAAGGGACTGGAAGGACACAGTGTATCTCTGATAGTGCTGGCTTACTGTC
Organism: Acomys minous; assembly: GCF_964271855.1. Taxonomy (NCBI): domain Eukaryota; kingdom Metazoa; phylum Chordata; class Mammalia; order Rodentia; family Muridae; genus Acomys; species Acomys minous. Next base: position 14,359,480 of record NC_140485.1, read on the forward strand.
TTTTGTGGGACCCTCTTCACTTTCCATGCCCTGTGCCCACACTCCTTTGCTCCTATCTTTTATGATCCTTCCCTCGCAGGCCAACTTAGCACACTCCTCTTGGGGTCTGTGCCTGGGGATCCCAATGTAAGACAGCAGGCTAATTTAAGGGCTAATATTTACAGAGCACTTACTCTCTGCAGGCTCACGCTATACACACATTATCTCACTGGCTCCCACCCAACAGGTACACATGTGCCATTCTTACACTTGATACCCTAAAGCTAAAGTAGAGAAACACATGCTTAAGTACTTTAGTGGCCCTTTGTTATACAGTGTTTGCTCCTGATTTGACTGAAGAGGGTCATTTCCTATACTGCCCATTGTTTCCAAGAAAATTAACAAACACGCATTTACCATCTGTTACTATCATTCAGATATTGGCTACGCTTATGTGATTGTGCCTAATGAAAATAATTACACCGACTAGTTCAGTTGTCACTTAAATGCATGCTTAAATCCCTGTCTTGATAACTCCTGAATCCATGCCGTGTCATTTTAGTCACACACGATATGACCAGACACTAATAAGCAATGGTCACTAAACTCCTAATATGATGTGGTTTACAGGATGAGGACATGATCATTTCTATGAGAATGGGTCTCCTGAAGTATAGAGTGGGCATGCTAATCAACACCCCAGTTTAAGATTTCACAAGAAAAAAACAGTGATGCTCCTTATAAAATATAGAACAATCTACAAGTCAAAAGAAAACTTAATATAGGTACTATTATATGTCCTATATCAAATGAATGCATTCCTAGGCCATGGTGTAATAATGACCTGAGAAATATGTGTCCTTTTTCAGCCTAATGGATCACGTAAGGTAGGAACTCAGAGTAGAGGAAGGATGCTGAGTCTGTGGGAAGCCTCCTATCTTGAGAAGGAAGCATGCCAGTCACTACGGACAACACGCAGCTTGTTCATACCACACAACATCTGAATAGGAAGCTGCATGTATATTTGGATCACAAAAGTCCCTGGGTCTGAAGCTTTGAAAAGCCACCGTATAGTATCCTTTGGATGCCTGAAAAGTAGAGGGTTCAGTCATAGCCACAGGACTTCAAGAGCATGAGGGCAGGGTAGCTCTAGAGAAACCAGCAGGACTTCAAGAGCATGAGGAGAGGGTAGCTCCAGAGAAACCAGCAGGACTTCAAGAGCATGAGGGGAGGGTAGCTCTAGAGAAACCAGCAGGACTTCAAGAGCATGAGGGCAGGGTAGCTCTAGAGAAACCAGCAGGACTTCAAGAGCATGAGGGGAGGGTAGCTCTAGAGAAACCAGATCTGGCTTAGACCTCCAGAACAAGTGAAATGCCATCTCAGAAAGAAAATCCCTAAGAAAGGAAAGTAACTGTTTACAAACTAACCAATACCAACATCAGAACTCATTTTTAGAAAAAACCTTATTGGTTAAACTAAATAAAGTAGTGAGAGATTAATTGCCATCCCGAGTAAAATCGCAGCAGTTGTTCAATGCAGTCTCCTTTTGTGTGTGTGTGTGTGTGTGTGTGTGTGTGTGTGTGTGTGTGTGTGTGTGTGACAACTTGGTAGTGGTTTCCTTCAAGTGGTTAAACGCAGATCAGCCTTGTGACTTGTTTTGATGTAGAGAAACTCGCAGAGGCCACACTAGTTGCAATGGAATAACTGTTTGTTTCTCCTCTTTCCCTTGAAACCACTCCACAAACTCTTACCTGAAAGGACTTATGGAGACTTGAACCAGCGATCAATGCTCTCTCATTCCGGCTAACAAGGGCCAATCTGCTCATCGGCACTGTCCTGATGACTCAGCAGCCAGTCGGGGGAAAAAAAAATGCTGGACTGATCCCTGAGCAGACAGAAGAACCCAGCTGTGCACAGAGCAGACTGCTGATGCACAGAATCACAGCCTAAATACAGACTACCATTTAGAGCTACTGTAATTTAAGATGGTTTCTTATACATATAAAAATAGTTATCTGGTACAGATCTCATTTTATTTTCATATTTTACTATTGCTTGTGATTGACAATGTAAGTACTTTACTTTCCTGAGAACACTCAGGAAACCAATGGACACTCACCTTTTTAAAAAAGTAGAGAGAACATCACAGTTAAGAGGTATTATTACCTGGCATATAAAATAAGGCACCACCCACCCTTGGAAGAGTGAGCTAGTACTCTGAAGTGCAGCCCTGTTGGTCCTTCTGCCTTTCTTGACTGTGGCATTAGAAATTAATTTATACTTTGTGTTGGACTTCTTTCATTCAGTATGGTATTGTGGAATTTCATCCATACAGCAACAAGAATTACTAGTCCACTCTGTTTCGTTGCTGAGTGGTACTTGCACTGTGAATGTACTGCAGTTTTGTTCTCCTCTCTTTGTCGATGGACAATGGAGTCTTGTTGGGGATTATAACTATGACGCTGTGTGATCATTATTGAAACTGTCTTTTGATGGTCATACATGTACACTTCTATTAGGTTTATTTAATATTTTATAGTATGGTATGATATACCATGATACAATATGACATATTGTATAGCATGGTATGGTATGATATGATTTACTCTATGATACAGTGTGATAAAATACACATAACTTTAACAGTTTATCAAAGCACTCCTCACCCCAGCAATGGACTGGAGTTCCAGTTGGCTTTTCTCAGACTTGTTACTGCCAGCTTTTTTATGGCCGCAGTAAGTACATCTTTTAAGTACATAAAGTGTATGTCCTTAGAAATATGCTGTTTTACTATAAAATTCTCTGATACAAAAGAATATAACTCTTTTAATTAGTAACTGTGGTTTGATTAGTAAAAACCCAGTCCTCTCAATTCTTTGAAAATAGAAAATTACATTTTTGATTGCCTTCAGTCTCTAGAAGCAAGGCATCACTGTGGGTATGATGCTGGACCCTGCTCTGAAGCCACTGTTCAGGCGATGGCCAGTGATGCCCCTGTGTGCTCTACATCACAAATGAAAATACGGAAAGGTTAAGTTTCCAAACACAGCATAGAATAGTTATTTCTTCCTGTTTCACTCACTGACAGAACCAAAACATCTTCTAATGCAGGCAACATGGGTCAGAAATAATAGTCATGTTTTGGCCAAACTACGAGCTTCTTCTTGAGTCCCTGCCAGTTCCTGGTGGAAGCCAGGAAATATATTTTTAGGTTTCTACAATTCCGGTTAAGGAGACTATGTACCTCCTAATGGTGGTCATCCAGTGGGTATAAATAGAACATTTAAAGAGGCAGGACATGTGTTTCCCAGTGGATACTTTACTTAATGTCAGATCTTATTTACAAGTGTTTGAATTTGTGAAAACATCTTTGTTTATTGCTTTAGTATATGCGGTGAACACATGAGTGATTTGGAATTCAGCTACTGAACAGAAACTAATGATACATGTTTTCCAAAGCTTGTTATGGGTTTAAATGGTAAAAGGCAATAGTGGTTGTTCTTTGTTGTTCTCCTAGAGCTAAAAACAAATGCTAGGTGACACTTTGAATATTGCATGCAATTACTAATGTATTTACATGAAGACATTTCAGTGTGCTAATCATATTTATGTATTCTCATATTTATGTATGGAGTCTGGTGTTGGGCTCAATGAGGTTAGTGCACCCCTGCTGTGGTTGGGGTAGCCGCACACCAGACTCTTCTTTCAAGATGTAAAACATATGGATAAGGAAGAAGAGGCTGTTAGAGGAGCCTACCGAGTGCCCAGAGACACAGGGGCCATCTGAGGTCCGTTTCCCTGAGTCTGCTATTCTTCATGGTGTTTTATTGAATTTCTTGCTAAAATCCTTTATTTGCCGTAACTATGCCATTCAAAGCCAGTTCAACATGGTCATAAATAAGGCTACCGGTTTGTTCCTCGCAGGAAAATCTGATTATATCACATGTGACTACATGGCTGTCTTCATCTAAATGGCTTTATACACAGACTCTTCCCCTCTATAAACGCTGGTCCCTCTTCTCTCTCCATCTCAATCGTTATCTTTTTAGGACTTGACTTAAACTCTGTTCTTCCAAAATGTGCTGCTTGCTACAGCTTCCCCAAGATTGGAGACAGAAGGTAGCAAGAAAGCCTTGAAGTTCTGTGAACATCGTCTGTGTTCCCACACTTCACTTCCATCTACTGATAGAGAAATGAAAGTTACCATATATACCATAACTGAAGTTTTAAGTAGCATATGAAAATTTCCATCTCAGCTCCATGCCTGCATGGAGGACATAGTGATATGTCATTGCATTTCCTGTCCTTTTTGTTCCCATAGAACTTTGTTTCGACAGCAAACAGACTCAGGAAAACAACAAAGATCTGCTACTTATCTAAAACATACATGTAATTGGGTCTCATTCTCCTCAAACCAGCAAGTCTAAATGGCATCTTCTTCCAGGTCATGAGCTTTCAAGTCCCCTTGCATCAAGCTAGCAAAAAGTTATCTATATGTTATGCTAGATCATCAACTAAAGAGCAATCTGCCTCCCAAGATATGGAGCTTATAGAAGGGAAGCAAATGTAATTAAAATTCCTTTTTCTAGAAAGCAAAGGGATTAATTTTTCAAATACATTGCTCTTCTTGTTCTAGTAAAACCACTATGTATATTTTTTACATTTGGAAAAATATCAAATGAAGAAGTAAAGACGATCCCATTGATAAGTTTATTAATGAGAAATTTTTCAAGCAAGAAAATTTAAATTTTATTTAAAAACACACAATCATGAACATTTCAGCAGATGTGAGATAACAAGATCACAAAACTGAGAAAAATAACTGAAACCAGACTATCTAGTATTCACAATAGTCTCTTTTAACTCCTTTCAATTCTGTTCTGTAGGGCTCGTGTACCTAGATGGGCTTTTTTTTTTAATTAAATTTTTATTTTTACATATACATTTATATTATTACACATATATACAATAAACTACCAACAGCAAGAAGAACCATGACACAATCAGGAATTATATAAATGTTACATTATTAGTGTGTGGGCTATTTGTATTTAACAGCCTTGAAGAAAACATCTTTCCTATCTTGAAGCATCTAAAATTCTGAATGTAGATCACATCTTGTCTTTATCGACTTAAAACATCTGTCTAGACCTATAAGCATCTTAACCTCTAGACAACTAAGCTTCATTGTAAAACGAAGCTACCTAGTCTTCAACTTCAGGACTATTTGTTTGTTTGTTTGGAAAAGTTTAACCTATTATTCTATTGATAGTCTCTTTGAAATTCTATTGATAATAGTCTCTATGTTTTCACTTTGGTTTTGCCATAGTCTAAAAGTTGGGTCTTCGCATGGTATCCCAGAGCTCTCCCACCTTCTGTTCTTCTTATATTTACCATTGGCCTTTACTGCATCATACACGTTCTCTATCTTGTCTTTCCATCCATGATTGTGTTTTCTATATTTCTATATGTCCATTCTATTGCTGAGATTTTCCACTGAGTTTTTTATTTCCAGCATTATTTCTGCTTTGGGTTTTCTTCAGCAATTCTGTCTCTATATTCTATTGGATTGGCTTCCCTAAAAAGCACAGTTCCTGTATGGGTTACCTCTTGTCAGTTCTTGGCCATAGGGTCCCCTATAAAGACCTCTAAATATTGTTCTTTGTTATTCTCCAAAACTTGATAGTAAGACCTCATTGCTGAAAACACCACATACCTGAGTCACAGCACATAATGTGGTAACCATCTGGAAGTTTCACCCTATTGGTTAGATTGCATAGTTCTAGAAGGTAATATACACATTAACAGAGGTGGGGTGATGTCATCACCAGTCTTACCTAGCTGTGAACTCTGCAGTCTATAATAACACCTGGCCTGGACAGATATGTGCATTAGTACTATAGTGGCACAAATGTTACAGAAGTAACAAATCACCTTTCTAAAATGGAATTTAAAGCATGATCTGCATGATAAAAATCCATCCCCGGTACCATTAACTGATCTAAACACACACAGCTGGCTAAGTCATATGCCCTAGGGGACAATCTATTATTCTGCTAAATGGACATAAAAAACTGACTCCCTTACATCCTTATCTTCATACCCATAGACTAGTGTACCCCTCAACGCTCATCAGAGAAGCTTGCTTTTTCAGTAGATGGTGATTAACATGGAAAGACACAATCAATGATGACTGAGATGAAGAGTCAGTCTGGGAGATGACCTATGCTCCAGTAGATGATCCCATGATGTGCAGATGTAGACACTGCTACTAAATGGAGCCTGTGGCCATTGTTTTTGAAAAGATAGAAAGAAAGCATATACATTTAGTAGAGAGCAGTGGGAGAGTGGATAGGAGAGGAATTGGAGAAGAGGATGTGGATTTGATTCAAACATACTATATGAGTGCATGAATATTAAATAAAACATTTCTAAAATGGTAAAAATATAAAGCAAATTTATGGAGTGTCTAGGATGATATGTGCTCTTTTTTCTTTTCTAAACTTTGAGGAGTAATAATATAGACTTCTTGAAATATATAAAGAAAACCAAAATGTTGGATTTTATTATTTTTACCAAAGGGCATGTCTGATTTCACCTTTCTTATTCCTAAAACTTAATTAAATTGTTAGGCTGAGAAATGACTGGTACAGTCATGTTGCCAAAAAAAAAAAATGGAAAATGACCATTAAAAATGTAAAATGCAAATACTTTCACTATGGATGTAAACCAAAACCAGTATTTCAGCACAGGCAAGTATGGGCATTCTGGTATCATTTGTAACAGTTCCTTCTCCAGATGATGCTTCAATAAGGCTTCCAACCATTACTGCTGAAAACTCCACTTTCATTAAGAGCCCTGGAGCACGCTATGTTGATCTTCTACTAAAACCACCTTTGCATATGGTTCTCTTTCTGTGGTCCTGCACTGAACCTCTTACAGGGTAATGAGCACTAGGTACAGCCCATACTCAGCTTCAAAAGGCCATGGAAGAAGAGATTTCCTGTCAACTTCCCAGGTCTGGGATTGTTGGTGAAGGTGTGGGATATGGGGAGCATAAAGAAAAGGGAAAGACTGGGAGAAAAGACAGGGAATGGTTCCTTAGCAGGGAATTTCACAATAAGGCCTCATCCAGAAGCGTTCCCCAACACCCCAAACTGGAAACGACACCAAACAATCAACATTAGCCATAACCCTGTGCCATAGACAAGCCTTCCTACATGATTGGCCCTTGCCCACAACCAACCCCAGATCAATCAGAACTGTCAGTATTTGCGTAATGAGAATGAATGATGGGGAATTTGCTGCTTAGTTGCTCCTCCTAACTAAATTAGGTCTGATGTACAATGTGGACACCCACAGCCCATATCTTACATAGGCTTTCTGTTGTTACCACAGCTACTGATGTCTATAAAGTACAATAAATAAACCCTTCTTTCCACTATGGTCTACAGGGCAATTCTTTTACATAATGTTCTACTGCCTATCAGATCTGTAACCAGACTGCATTCGAAAAATTTTGTGTAGTCTTCAATCCATTTCATTTAAAATCAAAACAATACAAATCTTTAAGAGAACATTCAATAATTTAATTCCAGTGTATCTTTCAAAGTTTCATTGTACCTTTCATGTATCTTTCCTTTTGATATTACATAATCTTTTTACATTTCCAGATTGTTTTTTAAATATATTCTATTGTTTTTATGAATAAAAAACCATTTTCAAAGGGTTGGGTGGTTAAAACTGAGATCTGATTTATATAATTGGTTAGCTAATTAATGCCATGGCTGGTGTCTGATTATATTACGGGTTCTATTTGTGTCTCCATCAGATCAAGGGCAGAACTTGATTATCTAATTTACTAGCAATAAAGAAGCCACTAAACAGAGATGCCTCCTTCAAACTCTGAGTTAGCAAATAGTCCTGATCAACACATTTCTATTCTTAGAGAACAAAGTATGTCTCAGGTAAGATAAAATAAAATGTGACTTTATAATGATGTGATAAGTGGTTACTTATTGTTGTTCTGGAAAACTGCAAGAGTGAACAATTACAAATGAGTAAATTTAAATTGATCATAATCTCCTACCCTGAAGAAGTCACTATCATTTGGATACCTAACCATATAGCATCTAGGAATCTAATCTTGTAACAAAGAATCTAGGTCATTTTCATCTCCAGTCTGAATAGTTCCCTTAACAACGGGAGTAGGCACATTGTATGTACTATTCACTTAGGGAACACTTATTTAATGCCAGCAAAATATCATAATTTAACTGATTTGCTATTTTTGAAAATTTTTATAGAATACTGCTATTTCTAATCAATATTTTATCACATTTTATTTATTGTGTGTATATATGTGTCTGCAGGCACACATATGCAACACACGCCATGTATGAAAGCCAGCGTACATCTTGCAAGGGTCAGCTCTCTCTTGTCTTCATGTGCATGCCAGGGATCTGGCTTAGACTGGCCGACTTCATAGCAGAAACCTTTGATCTCAGAGCCATTCATTGGCCCCCAATATCTTATAATAGTGATGAGTGGTACAACGAACTTCATTGAAATATTTGACCAATTTCACAACCAGATACTTCAAATAAAATATTAATAGTAAAACTTGATTTGAAGGGTATGAAGGCTTTTATATTTTGATAAACTTGTCAAAGACTATTTGTCAATGAAACTTTGTCAATAAAAACTCAACAAATCTAATCGATCTGCAAAATACCAAACAAACCTAGAGTGGTCTCAGCACCTGGGTTCTTAGAGTGGACTCCCCACCCTGGCTCTTAGTTTTCAAAAGAAGAAAATGTGTGTGAAGATTGTTTTTGTATATATTTTGTTTGGATATGTATATCTTTGGTTAATTTTAATGCTAATAATGCTTACTTTTATTTTTTTCTTCTTTATAAACTGCTCATTGTAATCCTATCCATTTTCTTATTTTTCATATATATTAACCTTATAATAAATAGTTTCAGAATGAGGATTTAAACCTTTTAAATGTCACTAAGTTTGGTTTGCCAGATAGATAGTCAGACAGACAGAAAGATAATAAATCCTATTTTGTTCTCCTTTGCCTTCTAAACTATAAATTATTCTCTGTAGAAGCATTTTAAGTAATGCTACCAATTGTACCAGATTCTCCCTTTGTACATTCTGCCTCTTGAATATTCTGCTGCTCAAATGATTTAACACTATTTTGATCACCTGAAAATATTTCAGAACTTTATCAATAGTCGGAGCTTATACATTTGGTCTTATTTTAATGTGCATTTTTATATTAGGAGTTGAGGTTGGAAATTTTTTTCTACCTTTTTTTCCTACCTGTTTTCTACCTTTTCAGGTTTGTACTAATTATTACTGGTGCTTTCATTATACATGTTTATAGGGTACAATATAGGAATTGAGACAGGAGCGCAATGTAATCAAACCACAGGAACTATCCAATAAATTTAGTTTTGTCATAATTTCCATCTCCTTAGAGAAGTTCATATGAGAATTTATAATTGTTTTGTTTTCTCAAGAGAGATAATTTTTCCCACAGCAAATGTTAACACAGTCTTCTTTTTCCTAGTATTTACAGTGTTCACCATGGTGTTCTGCCACAGATTTGTCAGCAGAACACTCTGGTTCTGTCTCCATTTATCAGAATGACCTAAGTGGAACTACCACATGGGACATTGACTGTTGCTTTGAGATAGTCTCTAATATTCCTGACTTTATGAGATCTTCTAAAAATCATTAATAGAACATTATCATCTCTGTCACTTTATGAGAATGATCATGTGATTTGCCTCCTTTTACCTGCTGAGATAATAGCTGTAACGATATGTTTTCTAATATTAAAATACATTTAAGGATTGTCTCCGTTATGTTGGATTTTTAATATACTAGATTGTATCTGGTGTTGACTTCAAACTTAACCACCTGGCAGAAAAATTCTGAAGCACAGTCTAGAAACAGAACACATAAGACAAAGTACCTGCAGCAGCAAATGCTGCAAGGCTGTCCAGTGTTACATTCATTTCTATATGGTTGGAACCACGTTGTCTGCTTTCAAGACATGGTCTTTCAAAAAAAATGTGATGGCTGTAATCCCAGTACTCAGGAAACAGAGGCAGACAGATTGCTGTGAGTTCGAGGCCAGCCTGGTCTACAAAGTGAACCTAGGACCCCAAAGGCTACACAGAAAAACCCTATCTTGAAAAAATACCAAACCAAAACAAAACAAAAACATGGAAAATATATTTAAAAACTTAAATAAGCCAGGCAGTGGTTGCACACGCCTTTAATCCCAGTCCAGGTAAAGGAGAGGCAGGCTTATCTCTGAGTTCAAGAGAAGCCTGGTCTACAGGTGGAATTCCAGGATTTCCAGGGATACCCAGAGAGACCCTGTCTTGAAAAACTAAAACCAAAGAAATGGAAAACAATCTTAAATAAATAACACCCTAACCCAAAGAAGAATATGCAAATTAGTCTGACAGAATATTGCTTTTGTTTGTTTGTTTGTTCATTTACCTTTTGGGGGAAACGGCATTTTTAAAGAATTACATCACTATACACAGGACACATTACATGATTCTGAAAACACACACACACACACGCTAAGCTTCTCCCATAGGAAGAACAAAGTCTCAGCATAAAAGCATAAACAAAAAGGTTGCAGTGTGTGGTACTTAATATAACCACCTAAAAAACTAAAGAGCAGTGAGCAGGCTTTTCCCTCACATTGTTTCTTTGGCACTGATAAGCAACCCTGAGGTCTATTTTTAGTAAAATGCTGCTTTTAATCTAGAAAGCTTCTACTCCTCAACAATTTATCAACTGCTGCCAGATCTACAAAGTCAAGACAATGGAGGAAATAAGTCTGGATTCAAACAAAGCATTCCCTGTACACATCCTTCCGAGACAACGCTTAGGCCCGTGATCACATCTTCAAGAATTCTATACAGCTTTAGGGATGGTATTTAGCAGAAACTGGAATTTTACAGCTAACATTAATGTGGTACTGTGCTGAGCAAGAAAGTGTTCAGAAAGGGTAGACCATTGTTATGTTCCGACAGTGGCTGGAAAATTCAAGCAGAAACAAGTACAGTGAGGATATGACAGGCTTTCAAACCCATGCCTACAAGAAACCATAATGGCCAATTCTGATGGCCATTCAGCGTGCATTTGGGGACCCCACTCTCTATTTTCTCATTGTCATCATTATCGTTGTGATTATTAGCAATATCACTATTATTATTTCCACCATCTGGATAATTCTTGCATATTTCACAAAACTTCGGCCTGGATAAAACCACTTTGGGAAACTGCTTCATGGCTAAAAGCTGAACACACGTACTCTTTTTACCAGAAGTGTGCTGAGTCAGCTCTCCTTGAATTGTAAGCTGACTACGCATAGTCCTTTCCGACTTTAGATTCCAGTGTGGAGAGCCTGCCTCTCAGCCTTTGCACTCCACAGCGGACGTGTTTACAGACGCACACAAAAAACTGTGCCTGGCATATGTGTTGCAATGATGCTAATAATCATCTTAATTGAGAAGCTGTCTGAGCACCCACTGTAAGATCATAAATGAATAATGTGGGAGAAGCAATGCAGAACAGTATACAATAACAAGAGTTACAAAGTATGGGGCATTGTGAATAAAACTTACCAATGCTATCATAAGTGAGAGACAGAAAATAAAAGCAGGCACACCCAAACAGAGTAAGGTATGAATTTCCATTGAAATGGGGTGCCCAATTGTCAGCTGACCTGTGTGGTTGGAATGAGAAGGTTAGTCTCAGGAGGAGCAGCAACATCTGCAAGGAAGGAAGTGGGTGCTGTTGGAGAGCTGTGAAGTTTTCTATTTCTCAGTCTGTGTGTGCTGCTTGCATGGCTGTACTTCTATAATAATAATAATAATAATAATAATAATAATAATAATAATAATAATAGCTATCATCATCATCATCATCATCATCATCATCATCATCATCATCCTGATGTAATATTACTTGGAATTGCCTATATATTTTTTAAAAGAAATATAAAGAATCAGCTGAGCTTAGCACCAATTTAGAAAGGTCATAAGAGCCTATCTTGGTTATCTGTCCCCCTCACCTAGCTGTGGAAAGACAAAATGATCAGTATTTCACCGGTCATGAAGACTCAACATTATTGAAATAATCACTCTCGTAACCATTCAGACTCCTCGTGTATTGTCTGTCTGGCCCACCCTATCGTTCTACGCATCCTCCTGCAATGCACTAGGGTGATGGCTCTCCTTAATCATTCCTTTTGTTAAATGGTCCCTCTTCAAGACTATAGGATCATGTCTGCATCCACAGAGCTATCGCTAAGGCGGCATTTGGTAAATATTTGGTGATGGTGAACAAGTGACCTTAAAAGGTGATATGACTCTATAATCGTTCACAGGCCAGGTGATTTGGCTCTATAATCGTTCACAGGCCAGGTGATTTGACTCTATAATCGTTCACAGGCCAGGTGGTTTGGTGGTCCCTCTCCCATCTATATAATAAGCCATGTGGTTGGTTGAATTATAAAGGAAACTGAAGGCAGAATCCCAGTGCTACAAGCACTGGCATGCACTTCCTAAAGTAGGATACCAAGCTGAGCCTTTTACGAGGAGATGCACCGTAGTCTCGTTTATTCATAGTTTCTCTTTCCATGGTCGCAGTTACCATAGTCACCTGTCTTTAAAAAATATTAAGACAAAAATCCAAGAAAGAAATTCACAAGATGGATATAGTAATACACACCTGTAATCCTAGCACTGTGGCTAGAGGCTGGTAGATCAGTAGTTCAAGACCATGGTCAGCTACATAGCAATTTGAAGCCTATCTATGCTACATGAGTCCCTGGCTAAAACTAAAAATAAATAAATTAATTAAATTTAAAAAATTCTCAGGATACAATGAAATCTTTGACTATGTATTGTCAAAGATGATAACTGTTCCTTTGCCCATCGTACCTAACAGCATATATTCCCTCACCAATAGGTGGGAGTTGTCTCACTTATCAAGTCAACTGATCAGTAGAGCTGTGTCTGTGTTCAAATGATCCTACTTTTACTAGGTAGTGGAGTCAAAGTACTCGCACGGTATTACTATTGAAGCAGGTGGTTCAAATATTAGAAGAGAATTGCTACAAGATTTCACTTAAGCTGCAAAAATATTGCATTCTAATGTTGCTAAAGTTTATCGTACAAATAAAACATATCATATACAGGCTTCGGTTTATTTATTATTTGAGTTTTGGAATATATCTCTAAAGGATAAGCAAGACTAGCTTCCGTGTGGTCCATAAAGATGCCAGACTAAAACACAGTGTTCGAATTACTCGTTAATATCAGTATCCACTATTTAAATGGTATCAGATCATGTCTGTGGGATCAAGGAGTGCAGCAGACATTAACAGGGCTTTTTTAAAAACCTAATTAAAACAGGATTGATGACTTAACAATTTGCTTTCATTTGAAAACAAAAGCATAGGAATGTCCTGGTGATGAAAACAAGGCATGCGAACACATCTCAGGAACTTGGGCAGAAATGGTGGCAAACATGAAAGAAAATAGATTAAGTATGAGGAATCTGCTTTCTGACACCATCCTAAAAAGAGATATGTGACAACTTGACACAAGCTAGAATTGTTTGCAAGGAGAAACATCTCAACTGGGAAAATGTTCCCACTGGTCTGGCCTGTAGGGCATTTTCTTTTTTCTTTTTTTTTAGATTTATTTATTTATTGTATATGAGTGCTTTATCTGCAGAAGAGGGCATCAGATCACATTATAGATGGTTGTGAGCCACCATGTGGTTGCTGGGAATTGAACTCAGGACCTCTGGAACATCAGATGGCGCTCTTAACCACTGAGCCATCTCTCCAGCCATGTGGGGCATTTTCTTGATTGATGATTGATGTGGAGTAGATTAGCTCACTGTGTGACCTGCCACCCATGGACAGGAGATCCTGAGTGCTATAAGAAGGCAGGCTGGGCAAACCATAGAGAACAAAACAGGAATCCACATTCAGTGAAAGCCAACTTGTTATCCATCCTACATATGCCCCAAACTGAGGAATGGATAAAAAAAAATAAGATCTACATACCCAGTGATAACTTTAGTCATAAAAAAAAATATTGCTACCTGCCCACCACCACAGAATGCAGGGCTGGCCAAAGACACCCAGAAGCTTGTTCACCATGTGGCCTCCCAGTAGCTGGAGCCACTAAAATGTGCAAATATGGACCTGTTTGGGCACTATCAAGAGAGGCATAACTGGAGACGTTAGGGTGAAGAAGAACAGCCTAATATGAGTAGCCTGCCCTTCCACCTGAGGCCTTAGTGAAGTCCTGTGCTGCCAAGGAAGGCTACTGTAGGTCTGTGACTATGCAGCGGAAAGGGTATGTGTCAATGTTCATGGCCTATATTACCATCAAATTCCATGTGGAAGTCCCGGGTTTGGGCTGCTACCTGGGACTATGTTAATATCCAAGGGCTGTGCGAAGCTTGGCCCATCCCCCTCACCAGCTATAGCACTCAGGAGAGCTGGCCCCGTCCTTCACAGGTGCAGCATTCGCGAGAGTAGTCTCTGTACTTCTGGGCAGCACAGTAGAGCTGGCCGTGGTGGCAAAGGCACTGGTGAGCTGGCCCTGCCCCTTGCCAGTTGCCAAAATGAGTAGGATAGCCAGCAGTGCTAGCGAGTTCACCTTGGTGGTGTGTGCATGAGAGCTGGCGGGTTGAACAATTCACCTAGCGCCCAGGCCCAGATCACAAGATTTGAGTTGCCTCACCATCTATAACATTTATGAGCTGCTAGAACACATGAAGAAGCCAATTCTGCAGATCCAAAATTGCAGGATCTCCACGACACAGGACAACAACAATATATCCTAGAGGAGTCCCAGTGAGGATCTAGTATTAATAGCGTAGTGGACCAATGGCTCATTGCAAAGAACACTTCCAAGTGAAGATGTTTGGATAAAAGGTTATACTGTGGGACACACTGTGACAAACGCCATAGCTTCCATGACGAATTTTTTTGGTTTGTTTGTTTTTCTGGTTTTTGTTTTGTTTTGTTTTGTTTTAGTGGAAGAGCTTGCAAGAGCAAAGGGCAAATACAAAGAGATGGGGAGATGAGTAGCATTGTGGTGCATGGCACAAAGTTTACAAAGAACCAACAAAAGTTTTAAATATAATTTTGGAGGTTAAGGATGTGAAGAATATTGAAGGGTGAGTTGGATATGTTCAAAGCACATTATACACATGCATGAAAATCATCTTACGTAACTTTCCGTGATAATGGTAATAATAAAATGAAACAATTGTTAGATATAACAATATATTAAAAAGTTTATATGTATACAAACATATATATATACATATATGTAACATGTGTGTGTGTATATATATAACTGTAGTTATAGTACTTATAGGTCAATGACAGAACACATCCCTGGTGTGATGGTTTGAATAGAAAAGGCTCCCACAGGCTCATACACAGGAATGTTTGATCATTAAAGAGTGGTGCTATGATGCTGATAATGGACTAAACTCCTGAAATTTTAAGTAAGCGCCAATTAAATACTTTCCTTTATAAGATTTGTTGTGTCCACGGTGTCTCTTCATAGCAACAGGACACTGACTAAGACATCTGGTATACCTGACTTCAGTGGCTTCATGGTTTCATTGGTTCACGGCTTTAATCTCTAGTACAAGCATGGGGAGGCACTATTTCAATGAAAATCAACTCGATATCCATTTTAATGAAGCTGAACATCAGAAATCTGAAATGAATAAAATGCTAAGACAGGACCCAAAACTAGAGATAACACTTTGCTAGTAGTTTGCCTTTCTTTTGAATTACCTATAGGCTTCCTCATTTCTGACTTTGGATTCCTATGACAGCTCTGATCAGGATTATAGCCACCGAGGCTAAATGAAGCTATTCAAAGAGAAAATGGTATCAGCATAAACACAATACTAGTAATGGGATTTAAAAGTCTGAAATGACTCACACCAAAAGAGAGAAAGCAGAGTCAGAGACAGAGACAAAGAATGTTGTCCTAGTTAGTTTTTATTGTTAACTTGGGACAGTGAAGAGTGAACCTTAATGGAAGAATATCCTTGGTCCAGATCAGCCTGTGTCTGTCTGTGAGGGATTGATGGCTTGACTGATAATTAATATGGGAGGGCCCGGCCCACTATGAGCAGTACAATCCTTAGGCTTGTTTGGGCTGTATAAGAAAGCTGGCTGAGAATGAGCTAGTGAGCCAGTCAGTAAGCAGTGCTCACCCATGGCTCTGCTTCAGCCTCAATTCTTGCTTGACTTCTTGCTCTGGCTGCCCTCAACAGTGGACTGTGATTTAGAAATGTGAGCCAAATAAATCCTTTTCTCCTCAAGTTGTTTGTGATCAAAGTGCTTTATCGGATCAACAGAAAAGCAACTAAAACAGAGAGTACAAAACATTTAACAATAACATCATCAACAACAACAATAATAACAATGTGCATGTTGAAAAAATATACTTGAAATGTTGGACTGCATGAAAATATTTTAATTAAGTTTCAATGGCTCTTATATTTCCTTAATTTGACTGGTAGTTAATTTAGCATTATTATGTATGTAATGAAAAAAGAAATCACAAAATTATCCTGGAAGGTTAAAATAACCCATGGAGAAGAACGCAGGTTATAATGCAATGTAGACAAAAGAGATGGAGAACAAAGGGTCATGGTATCCTCAAACGGAAAAACCCAGAAGATGTAGGGAAAGCATCTACATGATTCTGAGTCTGGATTGTCTTTTCTCCTGGTGCCTGTTTCTCCCTGTGTGTATGCGAATATGTAGTAGTATAATTTTAGCCTTCCCCACTACAGTGCTCAAGCACAAAAGAACAGCCAAGGTGAGGAAGGACCAGACTGAGGTCAAACAGTTCAGCACACTACAGGCAGTATAGAGCAAGATGTCAGGGAAGCATGCAAACCAAGGGAATCTATGGGAGTAGTGGTCCAAAGTTCTGGGTCACAGGCATCACTCCACAGTAAGAAGAGAGTGTGTGACAAGAGACTACAGTGACATCATCCATAAGGTTCCACAATGACCTCCAAAACACACACCTCAATGATCTCAGAAGACGTGGCTTTAGTGTCAGTGGAAAAGAAGTCCATCAATTAGCCGGTGACCAGGACAAGAACAGTAATGGAAATCATCATGTACCAGGGACCACTTTGCGATAAGAGGGATGGAGAGGAAGGCCCTAGCGCAGGTGACAGGTAAAGAAATGGAAGCATTAAGCTTAAAAAGACTAAGAGATAAACTTGCATTGGAAACCTCAAACCCCGTGTCATCAGCAATGACACTGCTCAAAAGTGAGAAAAGGTGTAAGAGAAAATCACTTAAGCAAGCACCTCGTGTGTCATCCTGACTGTCCTATCTTTCAGGATCCTCCCTCTGAGTCATAGAGCCGGAAGTGAGACCCAAGGATGGTAACGCTGCCTTTCTTGATATAGCTTTCTTTAAGGAACCTTCTGAGGTCTCAGCGGTGACTGTGTTCAGTCAAGCTGAGGTAAGATAGCCCACTGTGCTTGTCGCTTTGCACAGAAATCAAAGGAGCCAAGTCACAAAAAAAGAAAGTGAAATAAAATTGAGCAAGCTACAAGTGCATCCCCGGAGCAAGGAAAGGATTTGAAGTATGCAAGACATGAGATGTGAAGTAATTAAAAGCTATCAAGTTGTTTAATATCTGAAGATATCATGAACCCCAATAGCAGCTGTAATTTGTTTTTTTTGGGGGGGTTGATAGTATTTTTATTTATTAATCCAAAAGCAGGATACATAAATTACATATACTTTAATTTAATCCTTATATTAATTCTGCAAATTTTATGTTCTTTTTTTTTTCATTTTAGTGATCAGGGCAATTTATAAATAATACAACACTTTATTCCTCAAGTTGATATTGAATTACTGAGTATTGTAAGGAAAAATGAATACCCCAGCAGCTGTAATTTGAAAAACTACAAATGTACTGTGTTCATAAGAGCCATAAGGAACATTTAAACCTATCAATTATACATTTTGTGTAAAGGAGAACACAGTACCCAACTTTACAAATGAGAGTTTAAAAGAAAGTATGCAAGGCAGGCATGGTGTTGCATTTCTCTCATAAGGTTGAAACAGGAGGATCATGAGTTCAAATCCACTCTGGGATAACTATAAATTCTAAGCAAGCTGGGCCACAAAGCAAGACTCTCCCTCAAACAGCATCCCTATCCATAAAATATGAGTGCTCTTTTCAAGCCCTATGGTGAAAACAACTAAAATTAGGGCACATCCATTCCCAGTGCAAAGTTGTTAGCCAGTATTTGTCATTAAGTATGTAGGTGTGACAGAGGGACCCTGTTCATATGGAAACACATGCTGTCGTATCCGTGATGTAATGCCAGTTTGCTTACAGACAATTTGAGATTAGGAATTAGGTAAGTGTTCTTTTTTTTTTCTTTTTAAAGATTTACTTATTATGTATACACTGTGCATCAGATCACATTATAGATGGTTGTGAGCCATCACGTCATTGTTGGGAATTGAACTCAGGACCTCTGGAAGAGCAGTCAGTGCTCTTAACTGCTGAGCCATCTCTCCAGCCCTGGTAAGTGTTCTAATAAAACAAAGTACTGCTGAGCTAAGGGTGGTTTTTCAGGGTTATAGACGGGACTATTTATCATGTTTGTTCTCCATGCACATATCTCTATAATAAATTAGGTTATGAAAATAGATCACAAATAGAATATGAAGCAGAGGCCAGACACCACCCCCCCCCCAAAAAAAAGCCTATACTACTTATTGTTCCAAGCATGTAAAATTCAAAGCCAGGCAGAACAAACACAATGCATGAAAATGAGAAGAGTAGTGGTCTATCTTGGCAAAGGCTGGTGACCAGAAGTGGCGCATTCCTTAGTCTGAAAACTGTGTGTGGATTGCTGAGAACATGAATATATTTTGAATTGTACAGCAGTGAATCTTCTATTTTTAAGTGTGTACACTAAAGGCAAATAACCAGACTTTGTTACAAGTACCAAGGTATTGGTTACAACTGAATTCATTAAGTAACATATTTGTGGCGGCAGTAAGAAGAGCACGGTGTGTGTTTCATAACACACACATTTTAAAGTAGAGTCTGGATCTCAACAGCAATGTGAAATACATACCTTAGAAGTTATGGACACAAACAAAATACTTCCTTGCCTTGGTCACATCTAGTTTCAAGATCAAAGTATATATTTTTGAAGACTTGAGGAGCAGACAGCATTTGGTAACACTGTATCTCACATGTAGAAATAGCACTTAGTCATAATTCATGGAAAATGACCCTGTCACTCAGAGGAGTTTTGTCACTTACCAAATGCCACCATGATGATCAGAGAGGATAAGGTCTACACCCACGTGGCACAAAGGCTATGTAGCTATTTCCATTTCACTACAATGACTTGCAAAGCATCCATCAAATGTGCAAATTAAGTTACATGTTTATTGTACATTAAGCAGCCTGTTTTCTTTAAATTTTGGTGTTTGTTTCTAACCAAAATAGCTCAAAATGAAAACAATCTGAAACTGTAAGCAACGACTACTTTAAAAAATAAAATCCATTTATCTCCCATGTGCTGATTCTCACTAGAATTCATCTGCTGAATCTTTCCTTTTTGTGTTTTCTAGAATACAACTACTCCCTCCAAAGCAAGGACGTCAAGGGTCATTCTGATTCCCACCTGGAAGGGAAATCATATCGCATGATGGAAGGAAAGCTCATTGTAGCAAGTTAGGAGTATCCAATCCATTTCAAAACTATTTGCACAACATACCTTCCTAAAGAATAGGCTTCATCTGCATGCACACATCTGGACCGAGTCACTACTAAGAATACACGCACTTTCTGAATTCTACAAGTATTTGGCTAGATGTTTATATACTCAGAACACAAGCCTTTCCCATGGAATTTAACCAAGATTTTGTGCCCTGGGAAATGAAGATGCCTGGACTTCATTCAACAAAAGCAAATGTGCATATTAAAGCAAGTTTAATGCTCAATTGCCAAATTTCAAAAGTTTATAGACATTACAATCAATATAAAAGGCATTCTTTTGTTTTCTAAAAGAAAAAGAAAAAGAAAAAGAAAAAGGAAAAGGAGCAAAAAGAAAAGAAAGTCCAAAAGGTCAATGCTGAGCCTCTACCAAGCCTTCAGACAGGACTGTTCACGGGTGTTCCTCCAGATGGCAGACTTCCAGGGAGCTTGCCAACTTGCTGGCCTTGCTTGGGACACAGAGGTCTTACAGCATGTCCTAATGGAACTGTGAGACAATGTCAATGTTTGAAGAAAGCCTAGCATTTGGAAACGTACTGGGTGAACCACTTTAGAAGCACTGTACTACAATCTCTGCTGTAGAAATGCTACCAAGTCCTAGCAAGAACGCAGGCAGAAGCACCGCATGATGCCAGGGCAGAGCTAGGATTCCATTTACCAGAGGCACTGCCACGTGCTCCAGGAAGGGAGCAGTGTTTGCCAATAGCTGGATCAAGCTATTTGATTTAGGATACCCAACATATAAATGGAGGCATGTCTACCACTCATGGATACAATGGTAATTTAATAAAAATGCTACAGTCACAGCATGTTTACATAAACATTACACACATATATGTGTTGTCTTGTTGAGCAGTATTCATTACCAAGAGGGGGAAATGGAAAATAAGGAAAGATTGGAATTATCAAAAAGACTGCTAAAATGGAGAGCACCATCTACTTGTAACTGGCAGCAGCATTTCAGATGTGTGCCGAATAAAAATTGTTTTATTTAAATGAAAACATAGAACATCTTATATGTGTACAACTGCAATCTCAACATACAAGAGACAGAGTGACAGAAGATGCCTGAATAAATGGCCACAATTTTGTCAAATCATTTAAAGACATCAACTTTCACATAGAAATTTTGCAAACTTGAGTACAATAAACTATAATCGTGTCTAGACCTATCACAGTTTATGTGCAGGACAGTAAAGACCAAAAGAAAGTCTTGAAAGTTAGTTGGAAAAACTTAGTTACGTCCACTAAAAATGAGGGTATGGAGGAGGCAGATTTCCTTAGAATTGAAAGAAAGGACATTTGTCACCCAAGATTTCTAAATCAAGGAACAGAGAAAGTTGAGTAACGAAAATAAAATCACACCTGGGCAACAGCAGAAGTTGCAGGAAAATACACTAGCTGAAGACAAAATAAATATTCAGGATAAGTTGTCAATGCATGGGGTAGTATGTTCTGAAAACATGACTTTCCTATTAAGTTTATTTTTATAATACACAGCACTATCTAAAGCAAAATTACATCAAATATCTTATTGGGCTGAGATATAATTAGCAAGAACCAGGCAAATGATTTTGATACGACTTGGCTCATTATTAATGCTCTTTTTGAAAATCTTAGTAAACTGGAGGGAGATTATGAAAAAGTTGAACCAATATTTTCACAATTTTTTAATCTTTAATGAATTAATTAATTCATTCATTCATTAAAGGTCCCTTTAAGTATTGAAACTGCTGAATTTGCCACTAACCCAGAACTTCTCTTACAATGCCATTTTCATGAGTGCATCTAGGCTGCGGTTGCCATTTTAATCCCAAGAAAGAACTATTCAGTGACACATGGCAGGAGAGCCCAGCCCGTGATCACATGGCCGGTGTCAGACTAGCAAGAGAGCCAGGATGGAGCCTTCTCATGATGGGAGGCATGTAAAAGCTTGCCTTTATTTCGAAAATATACGGGATTATAAACCACAGATCGAGGATTGTTTCAAGCTTTTCCTAACTTTCCACCTTTTGTATTCTTACTAAGAGCTGACAAGTGACCCTTAAGTGGAAAGAAGAGGAGGACGAAGAGGTGACAGGGTAAGAAGAGGAGGAAGAAGGAGAGGAGCAGGAGGAGGACGAAGCAGTAGTGATGACACACCATAAGAATATCAGAAAGCCAAGAACGCTTCACTCAAGAGCTCTGGCTACCCTCATCATGACAGGTGCGCATTCCTATACTCTGACGGTGATGCTCAAGAGTCCTGAGTCAAAATGGAAAACAGTACATTTTCCATAGTCTTGTCAAGCTGGGCTGTCTGGAATCAGACTGTGGTCCCAAGGGACTCAGTTTATAGCAATCATCAGTGACTTCTGGAAGGTATCATCCCAAGCTATTCATGCAAACATACTCCAGCCATGCAAATGAACTCATTTAACTTTGGCTACAAACAGCTTTTATCACCTCCAGTTTACAGATAGGAAGTGGAATGTGGTCAAGGGTGGAAACAGATCCTAGCTGTGTCTTCCCTAACGCTGGTTGGTGGTGCTCTTAAATCTTAAGACAGCTATTTCCCTGCACAAAGAAAGTTCAGCATCTGCTCGTGATGCCGGGGCAGCAGGCATCATTTCACCTCAGCCTGTCTGCGGCAAAAATGACACCGTTTAAGATTCCTAGGACTGATTACAAAGGGCTACACACCAGGGGGTAGCAGTACTGCATTTACTCACACTTCTGTATGATAGAAGTCTCCACTGAAAGACACGGAACAGCCTCATTGCCCGTGCCAGGATCTGGGAGGAAATCCTGCTTTGTCTCTT
Source organism: Acomys minous (assembly GCF_964271855.1). Taxonomy (NCBI): domain Eukaryota; kingdom Metazoa; phylum Chordata; class Mammalia; order Rodentia; family Muridae; genus Acomys; species Acomys minous. The sequence continues at coordinate 14,382,134 of NC_140485.1, forward strand.
TGTAATTCTTCATGTTCCCTGGTAGGTATCCATGCCACACAACCTTCAAGACCATTTGCACATGCTATATTCTGTGCCTCTCTATTTGTCCCCTTCTTTTCTTGTCAAAATATCAGCCATGACACTTAAAGCCCAGCTAAATTCAGTAATGTTGCATCCTAACCAACAGCATCCACAAAAAAATCAGTATTTCTGAATAAGGTTACATTCTAAGTTCTAGAAATATACAAAATTTGGGGAAAGCATTATTCAAACCATTATATCCTTAAAGGATGCCTCATTCATACTTGGATATGCCCAAACCTGATTATACACTTTTTATAAAGCTATTTATCTTGTATTTGGGTAGCACTTGTGGATTTCAAATCTAGATTCCATTATTTGAGAAACATTATACATAATCTCAGTTTTTAGTGATAGAACCCAAGACTTTATGAAAATCACTTATCTAACTTTTATTCTTAGCATCTGGAATCAGAGACCAGAATGTATGGCTTTGGCTCAGCATACGTATCCACATCTACCACCCATGAACAGAAAGACCTTACATTCATCAGGATGCAGATTTTAGGTGCTGTTTAAAGTGTAGAGAATGCTTACGTCAGTATCATAACCCCATAAGCCAGAGTTTAGCAAGTTAATGTGTACTATTTAAGGACTACCTTCCTGGTAAAGAACAGCCAAAGAACAACTCAAGATTGCCCAAGCTCCTCCCCTGTGACTGAAACCTGTCCCAGGGCCTTTGCTTGTGCCAACTGTTCCCCTCTATATGAGCCACAACTCTAATAACTAACACTTACTATAAAAAATAACATTCACGGATACAATAACCTATCCAGGCACTCACATACTCTTACAAACCAACAAGGTACCATTCTTGTAAAGAAACAAAAGGGCAGAAAATTATTCCGACAATATCTGCACCTCAATGTGTCTAGCCTTAAATTTCCCTAGAAGAAGTCTTCACATCTAGAAAGAAAACTGACGGAGGTGATGCAAAACCCCATTGGTGCGTACCTGGCACTCTGGCATGATAATTAGTATTCAGTGACTTTCAGGGTCAAACTAAATAGAAGCTTCCCGTCCTTAACAAGGCAACTGTACTGTTAGAGTCCAGTGCATAAGAAAACTCAGAGATGCCTAAATAGATGGAAGACAGATAAAGTGAGAGTGATGCGAAGCTCTGGGTCATTTTAAATGTCTCCTCTTCTACGTGAAAGCCTGCTAAGAAATTTGAGACATGATGGGAATGTGATTCCCCAACTAATGGTACAACCCCCAGCTCAGTGAAACCTAGATGACTCAATGGCTTAGATCTGACCCCGCCTGGAAGTGGCCATCCATCATCCCTGCCCCATATGGCAGTCTGGATTGGGTCTAACTGACTGACTATCACTATTACTGATACTTAGAGACTATTTGCTATGGACCAAGATAGTCTATACATATTTAACCTTAAAAATAACTCTGTGAAGTAGGTGCCATTATTTTTTATTCCCAGTTCATGTAAGAAGAAACTGAGAGCATAAAGATTTGTCCCAAAGCTACAGAGCTAAATGGCAAAAACTGGAGAATGCAGCCTAGTTGCAGAATCGACACTCGACTATGCATCCTTTAACACACACAGACATAACATGCTCCCAGAAGATGTGGATGGTGCACATCCATGCTCCAGACTTGGACTAGCAAGGGCTTATGCTCTGCTTCTTGCAAATGAAAACAGAGCTGTGGATCTGTTTGCATGTGCCACTAAAAACACTCTGGGGTATTTAATGGATTAAAATGCCCTTCGGTAGTGAGTGCTTCCACTTCTAACTCTCCTCAGGATCCTCGACTCTGAATTATGCTATTGACAGATCTCTTCATTTCTTTGGTGAGACGTTTTAGGTCACAGGTACAAATCTCAGCCATTTCTTCCAGCCATTCTTGCATGAAGCCTCCTTCGCTCCATGTTCCTCATCTCACTGCAGAAGCCTCTTTCTCTTCTATTCCCTCAGTGGTGTTTTACCTCAACCCACAGTACAACCAGGGTCCTCATCTCAGCCCATTTCTCCTTCTTGGATCAGTCCCTTCATTCTCTCTCAAGTTTTCTTTCCTGTCTGTCAATTCTGTCATATTTCTTCAACTCTGCCATCTCCTGTGACTCTCTAACTGGGCTTGGCATATACTTACTGAAAGATGACATCCTACAATAATTTTATATACAGCATACACATACTTCACTCGGAACTGTTACACACGATGGCTTACGTGGCAATATTCCAACTGTTTTAAAAAGGAGATGTGAGAATTAGGAAAATGGCTCAGTCACTAAACTTCTTCTTATACAAGCATGAGGACCTGAGTTTTATCCCCAATATCCATGTATAAAATCAGGCATGTATTATATTCCTACAATTCTAGGCCTTTGGGGACAGAGATGGAGGATCCTGGGAGCTTACTGGCTAACTAATCTCTGAATTAATGAGCTGCACCTTCAGTGAGTGACCCTGTGTAAAAAAAAGTAAGGTTCAAAGTAAAGAGGAAAGATATGTGATGTCGATCTTGGCCTCCAGGGTCACAAACATGCACATTCACCCTCACATGTGGGCAAACACATGAACACATACAAACACAGATGTACATATGAGATGTGTTCTATGAATGAGTTGCAGTAATGTCACCTTCAGCAAGGACTGCACACATTCCTTAAATGTGTGCAGGGGGATTAGAGCCAGGGCCTCTGCACAAGGTGGGCAAGTTCTCTGAACCTGGGCCACACTCACAGTTTGGATACTTGGGTTTCTACACAGGCACAGATGGCAGCAAACTCTTCTTATAATCATGTGCAGTGAGGGAAACACTCTGCACTTTTAGCTTTTCTTGTACACCATGGTCTGTGTGGCTCAGTAATTTATCTTTAAACAGTCATGAGGCCCTTTCTCTGACCTCTTAGAAAATGAGGATCTTTTACTTACCAGGAAATGACCTTTTCTGAGTGGTCCTATAAATTATGATCAGCTTCCTAGAGCTCCACAAATATCACCCACTTTGTAGCTTTACTTAGACTTATATGTTTAGAGACATCCTCTCCACTGAACTCCTGTCTGTCTTGGAAGACCCTCCCAGTGAACATCCAAACAGAAGACAACAAACAAAGATCCCTTGGGAATCCTGGAACATTTCTAGATTCTTTTGAGCTTTAGGCATGGACCATAAACCCTGAGATTCAGTCTGAGACCCAAAATGGCCTTTGATCCAATTTAAGCTCTCATTTCTTTCTTCATATTGCTTTTATTCAAACTCCATATTGCTCAAAGGCTTTGCTTAATTCATTCTGTAAATACAAGTCCATGTAAAAAGTATGGTGGGTGTTCATAATTCTGCTATAAAGATTTTCTAAATACAAAACAAAGTTTACATCAAACTTTGCCAAAGACTCCCAAATATGGCATTTCTTCAACTGTGAGAGCCTTCCAGTTTTCCTGAACTTATGTCCCCATGTCCTATAATCATGTAAAATGTCAAAAGGATCTTAAAATATCTCATTTTAACAAACTCCTCAGAAATCACATGAACAGCCTTTTTAAATGAAAGAAATGAAAAGAAGGAAGTTTTCAAATGCACTCTGTGTAAAGTTTGTCTCAAGGTGTACACCCTGCCCCTTCCTGTGAATGTTAACAGAGATGCACACAAGATATTCAAATATAGTGGATTATCTGATATTGCTCAGATTTGAGCATTTTCTAAAGCTTTTCAGCCAATTTTTGGAGATTGATATGCTCATGCACGTTTCGTATAGACTCTCAACTCCTATTCTATTAAAAAATGCTGAGTCATGAGTTTCTATTGAGTTCAAGTCTGTCAAGACAGAACCCAGACTCTCAATGGACACATCCACCTTTCCCTTGAACTAGGGCTGTTAATGGAGAATTCCAAGCAAATTCCGAATGAATTGCACAACACCTGGCTGTCTTATTCCAAGAAGTGCAGGCATAATGAACTCCAAGCTTTTGCAAGGGAAAATTCCTGACCTCAGCACCTTACCTAAGCTTACCATAGCTCCCCGCCAGTTGGTAGCTCAGTGCAACAGTAAACAAAGGTGGCCCTCAAGCATCTTCACCTACAAGTCATTCTTCTCTTCCCTGGACTTTCAACATGCTCAAAGCGATTCAGAAGGGATGATAAATTATAGTGGGAGCCTGTGACTTGCCTCCTGGTGACAGTTGTAGAAGAAGGGAGGGAGACAGATGATGGGATCCCCCAGAAGGTCAAAAGATCAAAAAAACAAAGTAATTTTCCAAGTGGCCTCCAATTCAGAGAGTAAACACAGCATTTTGGCACTGCCCAGCTATGGAAAACAGCCTTGAGAAGCTGCTGTGGTGCTGAGAAGGCAAAAATATTTTGAAGCCAATAGCACACAAAGGAACAGGATGATAGGCATTGTAGTTGGGCAGTCTCTGCACCATTTTCTGGGTAGCTTGGGCCTATTGGTTACCGTGGGCACCCTACAGACAACGTTCTTTGAGCAGAAAAGCACAATCTCCCGAAGGATGATCCATCATTTCTCTACCAGAGAGTGGAAAAAAAAAAGTTAACTAGCCCACCAGCCCAAATCACCTTCCTAAACACATGGTTGTTTAGAGGGCAACTCAAAGGCTGCATCAGAGAGCATCATCACACAGAAAAGGAATGAGCTAACAGGAGTCCCTGACGTAAGACACCAGTCTTACATGGGAAGAAAGCAAGGGGGAGATGAAGAGTGAAAGGGAGCCAGGCATAATGAACACACTGTAGCAGCCTTCGGATGAATGAAGACATAGCCGGCACCATCAAAGAGTGAAGCATTTCCACACTGACGCTGTTGTTCAATAGTGGCAAACACTAAAGCTGCTCTTTGACACACACTCCCATAGTTGACCTTTTCTTTCTTAGCCCACTTATCAGAGGATTTAAAAATACTTTTTACTACTGCCCCTGCTTTGGTCAAGCAGTCAAGAATACATTATATGGAAACTGGTAGGTGTGAATGCTAAATTGGCTGGGGACTCTCAGCTCAATTGGAAAACAGCTTCATTAGTGTTTCCTTGTTCAGTTCTGAAAATGCCTTTGTTCTTAAAGAGAATTGCCTCCAAAAGAACTATAAACAATTATCTGTCCCCATGCATATCAAGTGTTAGGTGAGATCAGAGCTTTCTAAAGGCAAAGTTTTTTTTTTAATTTGTGTTAATGGAAATCCAGTATACACATACACACACACGCACTCACCACATTACTTTCCCTCCTGTTATTTTTTCTTAAATTCTTCTCTGGCTTCTATAGCATCTCAGACAACATCAAATCTGTCCAACAGAACAAACTGTTGTTAGTTTTATCCAGACTTCATTCTGTGCTACAGATGGCCTTCTGGACTTTCCTTAGCAGCTGGCTTTGCTGCCTCCTGCCTTGGGGCCTCGGTGTCTTCAAATTCCTCTGATTGCAAAGGTTGATATGCCACAAATGATCACTTGTTGGGTGCCTTCTCAAAAATCCCACCCCAACACCCTCAGGGCACTTTGGTTCCTTCTCTGTACACAGGCAGGAATCATTCATAATAGCCAGAATATGGAAACAGCCTAAGTGTCCCTCAGTAGAAGAATGGATAAAGAAACTGTGGTCCATATACACTATGGAATACTACTCAGCTATTAAAAACAAGGAATTCCTGATGTGGACAAAGGGATTGAACTAGAAATGACCATATTGAGTGAGTTCACCCAGAAGCAGAAAGAGTCAAATGGTATATATTCACTTATATCCGGACACTAGCCCAAGGGACATGTCCCATGAACATCTTCACTTACCAGGAAAGTGGGTCAGAGGGGCAGACATCCTATTGGGACGCTAGGTGAGAGACTCATGGAAGAATGGGGAAATAGAAGGATCCAGAGGGTCCTAGAAACCTACAAGGCTACAAGGAGAACAATATGATGGGCAGATCTGGGCCCAGGAGTTCTGCTCAAACTATGGCACCAGCCAAGGACAATACGTGCAGTAAACTTTGAACCCCTACCCGGATCTACCTAATGGACAGGACATTCTCCACAGTTCAGTGGAGAGTGGGGACTGGCTTTCACATGAACTCTGGTGCCCCATATTTAACCACGTCCTCTTGATAGGGAGGCCTGGTGGCACTCAGATGAAAGATAGCAGGCTACCAAGAAGAGACTTGATACCCTATGAGCATATACAGGGGGAGGAGGTCCTCCTCAGTCACAGACATAGGGGAGGAGAGTGTGGGGAAAGCGGGAGGGAGAGAGAAATGGGAGGATACAAGGGATGGGATAACAATTGAGATTTAATATGAATAAATTAATAAAATATTTTTTAAAAAGAACACCATGCTTACTGGCCATTGTCTAATGAGAGTTTTGTCTCTGACCAACTAAGCCCTAAGCTCCATTAAATATTGCTTTTTTACACCACTCTAGCCTATGGCTCAGTGTAATACCAGCTTACAAAACAACTCTTGCATGAATTAGTAATATATAAATGCACTTCTGAGACAATGAATCCATGAATCCCAGCAGGAAACAGGAGGTGCAATCCCAAAGGCACCTGGAGAGGCTTTAGAGAAGTGGCAGTCCATAGCATGCGTGTAATAAGGGACCCAAGAATATCAAAATTTTGTTTTTAACACTAAATGTACATATACATCCTCATACAGCTTTTATTTTATCAAGGACAAAATATGCTAAAGCTCTTATACTCTGATGGAATGTTTCCTGCTATGAATCTTAAAGTGTGTACACAGAGGTCTTTGATAGCCTCTATATGCAGTAGCAACAAAAACTTCAAGGTACCCCAAATATCTTTCAAAGGATACACAGAAAAAGGTATATCTCTGCATGGGTGGCTCTTTTGGCCACTGGTAAACAATAAACAGAGATTTTGTCCCGAGTTCGAAATTGCAGGTGTGAGTTTCATTTACGAAAATATATATATATACAGGATCCTTACATGCTATTTGTTTATAAATCACAGAAAGATGTTTTTTAGTATACACATAATTGTATGGATTAAAAACAAGCACATCTGCATGCTAATAAAGTGGACGTGTTTATATTTTATGTAAATATTTATGTCTTATTAACATTTATTTATTATTAATTTTTGTTAGCTTACAAAGAATTGGGTTTCATTGTGGCATTTTTCAGTCAAAAATTTGTTCTCGGTTTTTCTCTCTCCTTCCCTTCTTTTCCATCACCTCTCTCCCACTCCTGTAGCTGCCTCTCTACTTCCAACTCATATGTGACAAGTAGCGTCCCCTTCTTCTCAATACCATTTGTTCCCCTATCCTGGGCACCCATCTCACTCCATAGTTGGACTCTCTCACAACTCCTTATTTGTAAGTATTTAAACATGAAAAGTCAGGCTACCACATGAAAGAGATATCTGGTTTTTGTCTCTCTGAGACTCGGTCACTTTACCCAGTACAACCTTTACAATGCCATTCATTCTACTTCAGTTTTGATAATTCATTTTTCTCAATCGCTGAGTAAAATCCCATTGCCTGAATGTTGTTTTTGAAAAAGAAAATATATACGTATCAATTAATACAAAAAATCAAAAGTTTGGGTGCTCCTTTTATATTTATAAATTACATTATAGCCCATCAATGCTGAAGACGTTTTTTGTTTCTTAAAATAATAATAAAACAATCCAGGCGCTTTAAAGTCTTCTACTCACTGAGTGTCCTTGTGAGGGCTCTTCAATGTTACTGCAGTTGAAAAGCAATCACAGAAAATAGGTAAGTCTATCACTGGACCCAAAGTAAGAAATCTAAATATGGGTTTAGTAGATATGCCTAGAATTCCTTGTGTGCAAAGGTGCTGCAAGGAAGGGACTAATGCTGGGATTCAAGCATCAGTGTTTCAAACAAGGGAAATCACATACTTCAGCAACTTGCCACTGCTAATAAAGAAAAGAAAATGTCCTACCGTGTGGACAGGATATTAATAGCTTAATGAAGATTGACCTAGAAAGCAGGCTTTTCTTTTTTACCAAGGATGTCATGATAGGTAATAAATGGCTTTGAATGGTGTATTTTAGAAAAAATTGATAACTCAAGAAGTTTGGGTATCTGTTCTGTTCTTGCCTCACTAAACACTTGGTTTAGATTCTTTAGGAAACTGAATGTATGCAACTTCTGCTCTGACATACAAAGCTAAGATTCAAAGCATCTTAGCAACTCCACACAAGGTAATCTCTCTGGTGTGACGTGATGTGATGTGAGGGATCCTACAATTAACCATTTGCCCTCTTGTGAAGACATTTAGAGGCTGAGCCACACCTGCTACAGTTTCCCTTGAACACCAGTGACTCTGAAATGGCTCAACTTGGAGTTGTTTTCTTTCTGCAATAGACAGGGAGTATGGCACAATCACTAAAACAGTGCTTCAGACGTTGATCCCTCTCCCTGGACTGCCCGTATGCCATGGTACCCATTCTCCTCTTTCTTAACTCTGGGAAGAGAAGATAGCCCACACCGCACAGTGTGCTGTGTTGCCAAGCCAGGGTGGGAAGTACGGTGAGTTTATTTAATGCACTACTAAGTTGTGATGTTTTCAGTTTGCAATACACTTATCACCGTGTCACCCAAAGGCAAATCGAGGAGTGCCCTCACTGTTTCAATGATTGCACATAAGGACCTTAAAGGTTCAAATTTCCAAACCTGTACATGTTCATCACTGGGATTTCTCCTTCTTCTGCTTAAATCATCTAGAACAATGCTTTGAGAAGAAAGAACACATGTCAACATTTCCCAAGAGAAGCAGGGAAATGGGGAGTTTAAGGGGCATAGTTTCAGCTGTCCTATTTGAAGGACATGAAAGGTGCTTCTTTTATTGCTAGCTGTGTTTCATTTCATGGGTGCCAGCCTCATCTTTCCAGGAAAACAAAAAACAATTCCCATTGCTCCAATAGCATTTTGCTAAGGGGTTTCTCAGAAGGCAAAGGCTTTCTAAGCGTGAAATGAAGAATATACAAAGCCTCCTTCCTGCAAGACATCATGAGCTTGTAGTAACATACTAAGTTCCCCTGCCTCACGCACGTGCTCTGAAGTCAGGCATGCTGTAGTGAGAAAGCTAATAGTGTTCATTTATCAAATGTCCTCTTTCATCTTCCACCTTCAAAATTACATGCCTCCTTCTGGAGGAGCAGTCCCATGAGATCAAATGGAGCAAGCAGAAAGACACGGTGAGCAGAGCATGGCTCCACAGAAGCCAAATCACAGGGTGAGCCTTGGACCTCTTCTTTCCGATATACAGGATTTAAAGCTGGGAAGGGTATGGTAGCATTCTATCGTGACATTTGTCTAATGGAAAAATGAGATTGGACTTCCTTTGGCAGTGAGGACAAGGCTTTGGTTTTCCAATTAGATTATACCCAGAACATTTCCCATAAATTAAATGACTTAACATTACAGCAGCGAGGCTTGGACAGACATCAGCTTATGATAAAATCATATCGTATTTGGTCGCAGTGAAGACCTGTAGGTGAGTCAGGGACAGGAGCCCTCATTTTTCATTCTATACCTTCTTGCATTGTTTCATTGTTCTTTCCCAACAGAGATGACAGCACTAAAATAGAAAATCATCAAATACTTTCAGCGAGCAAAGAGCCACTTTTATAATTGAAGAACATAGAGGAAAAAAATGTAAGTGTAGTAGAATAAAATAACCTTTTAAAACAATATAACATACCACAGGAAAATTAGCATAAGATTACACTTTCCTTTGCTTTTCCTTAATTGCACTGTACATGTGCCCATTGTTTGAAGACAATAGCTAGCTCCTTGGAGAACAAATTCTACATTTGCCAAGAAACACTGTTTCCCACTTTCACTTACAATGGAAAAGTCACTGAGGGAATGAACTGAAAAGGGCACATTGGTTTGTTCCCAACTGTTGACAATTCCTAACCTTAAACACATTGTGTCTCCTCAATATTTATTTGAAAGGGGGTAGGGTAGGGGGGCCCTTTCTCTTCCCCTCCAAGTTTAATTGGAGGAGCAGCCAGTGTTCCGGTGGTCCCGGGAGCTGCCTCTCACAGCCCAGCGTTTTCCTCTGCCGTTATCTCGGGCACAATTAATCATCCTCTGAAAAGAGAACTGCCAGTGAAGCGTTTCTCATTAGTACCATCTCAAGCGCCTGGTCAAAATTGCTACTGTGAGGACCTAGACAAAAGCTGAGCAAAACTTTAGTATCACTCAATAAAAATACCCTTCATTCTCTATTTCATTTACCTAAGCAGCCTCGACTTTTGGTTCTGAAAACTAAATTCATGAGCACAATGTATATTTTGCATAGCAATCTTAAGGAATTGAATCATCTTTATTAAATGATTTTCAATAACCTTCCTATAATAAGTGGAACCGCTAATTCTATCTTGATTTAATAGTTTGATTCACAAAATTCCTTTTCTCTATCTGTGTGAGTAGATCAAAAAGTACACATATTAGCTCCTTGGGACTGAACTCCTATTGTAGTCAGGAGCTAGCCACATGTCATCTATGAACTAGATACAATGATATTAAACAGCTTGGCTTTTTATTAGACTTCTGTTTGTTTAGTGTGACGACGCTTGCTAAACCCTTTAATTAACTTTGGAAAGGACATTACATAAACAAAGAATTTCTTCTCTAAGGGCAACATCCTAGTGCTGGAATGAAGTAATGCTTTCTCTGCCTTATTACTATAAAGAAAAATAACTGTCCCCTCCCTTCTCTTCAATGCTTGCATCTATTATCTCCTTCTTTAAAAGATCCTTAAGGAGTCTAATCTAGCTTAGTTATAAATAAAAGAGAGCAAGGAAATACTCTATTAGAAAAAATAATAAATCAAATGAAACATTCCACTTGCTAGCCAAGTGCAATATGACAGCACATGGCTATGACTCTAGCACTTGGGAGACTGAGGCAGGAGGATGGAGGCAAAGAACATAGCCTGGGCTGTGCTACAAGACTATCTCAGAAAATAGATGAGCAAATTGTCTTGTTACACGCTTCCAGCTCTCCACATCCCAAGAAAACATTTAAGTCTGAATCCTAGCACGTCTAGAGCAGGGTCTCATGTCTCTGATAAAAAGAGGAGAGGAGAAAAGCCAAACAAAGCGACATCCAATTGCTAATGGCCCAGTCCAAATGCCCTTGCCTCTTCAGCACTGACCACTTCCTTCTGCCACACTGCAAATACCCCCATGACATTGTATAGAGAGCTAAGACTCCATGTCCTGCCTGGGATCATTTCAGTTTAAAAGCTGTAATACAGGTGAAGACGGGTGATAATCATTGAAAAAAAAAAACCAGAGAGAACTTGATTTTATATAGAAATAAAATGTGTCACTATGAAATAAAATGTGCGGAGACCAAGTGTGAATATATAATAAAGGGTTGACTCACAGGAAGTGCAGACATGGAACTGGCATTGTCCTGCATAGAGAATGAAGCCTGTTCTCTCACCAACGCTATAGAGGGGGTAGGTTGACGGCACTGCGGACCTTTTAAGTTTAAGAAGGACAGATCCATGGCGTGAAGTGCACTATCTGTCACAACAGAAACTAGGCAGGCTGCTGCAACATAACCACTGTACTTATTAGAGTTAATGTAACACCCATCTTTCCATTTATAACCTCATTTTCAATATAATTACAGTTTTCCATGAAAGAACCAATTTTATCTTCTCCGTGTTTTTGAAGATGTTATGTAAATATTATTATAAGAGCAGAAGGGAACTTAAAACTAAGTATAATGAAACAGCTGACATTCTGGTTCTATATAAACTAACAGTTACGCTGTACATGTTTATGATCTTCCTATTGCCCATAATTTAATACATAAATATTTACATATTGCTTCATTTTTTAATTTTATGCCCATGGCACTGAACCATTTCATGCTGTTGGGGCATCAGGACTTTCTTCCCTTCCTTCCTTCCTGCTTTCTTTCTTTTTTTTTTAAATCATTCATGTCTATCTGTTTTTACTCTAAAACATGATCATCTAAATACAACTCTAAAAATTAGTTTTGTTTTATTCAGAATCATGATGCTTTCCCCTTCACCTTGAGGACACTTCAAGCTTCGGAGACGTTGCAATGAGGATGCCGCCACAGTTCTCTGTTTAGCTCCCTCTGCAGCTCTGACGCTAAGAACATGACCGAGAGCACCAGGCGCAGTGCAGATGCCTTCCTAAAATGTGACTCATGTCCCCTGAAGACTGCAATCTGAGCACACTGAGTGGATGACCGAATGATGAATACTGACAGGAGAGTCCTCCCCTAAGAAAATACAAACAGCAGAACCGTGTGCACCCAGACACAAGTCATGGCTGGGAAAAGCAAGACGCACAGGTGTGTACCTCTCCCAACCTCTTCTCGGCGCAAACACCCAACCTGCATTGGCAATGGAGTTTGTTCTAAAATGGCTTTTAATTTTTTTTATTAACATTTAACATTATTTCTGTAAAATATACAAGTGCAAGAGAGTTTTGCCTCTAACAAAAACTGTTAGTAGAGAATGCAACCATCCTTACGCAGCAATCTTGGAAACACAAACATTAACTTTCTCGTTTTGATCACATGCCCAGAAATGAACTGCAGCATCCAACTGCAGTGTCAAGGTTGTGTGTGACATGACCCATATCCATCCCTGCTGGCCCTATACCATTCTAATCCTCCCACAGTAGTTTAAATAAGTCCCAGATACTTCGCAAATATATGTCAATTATTTAGAGTGCATCTCTGAAAATGTCATAACATAACCAAAATACCTAAATAGCTCACAGTAAATTCTCAACCTAATTAAGTGCCCAGTTGCTAGAACCTGTTTAGTAAGTGTCAAGATTAACTTTTAAATGCTCATCTGCCAAAAAGCTGCATGTTGCACTCAGTTCATAGAAACTGTGTGTATTCGCAATTGTGGCTCTTCTATGATTTTTTCCAGTTTACTTGTCAACTAAACTAGGTTTACTTCCTGAAGGTTTCTGTTTTTAAGGTGGACTAGAGTGATCACATCTTCTACCACTTAGCATGTGGTTCTCATCTTGGTCTTTTTAAATAAGTCAGTAGCAAGATCTTGCAGCTTGTAAATATCGAGAGTAATTTTCCTTTCTTCTCCTTCATATATTGCATAGCAAGACCTATAATTAAGTTAATATATGCACCATAATAAAGTTAGAAGCAAAGCAAGATGAAAAAAACTAAGGGAAAAAAAACACCACCTTTTGTTCTATGTCATCAAATCTTAAAATGTAAATTACTTGGTAAGAGCTCTGCCATCTTTCATAGCAACCCTATCAAACTGGCAGTTTTAAAACTGATTTTTTTGTACTTTATTTTTCCTCATTATTTCCCTAAATGAATTTCTGATGCATGGAATTTAAAGAATCTGCAAGATGGGATTGAGTTCAATTCAGAACTTATTTTTGGTCTGTCATTTATTTTTTATGGGTGGTAAACAAACTCAGAATAAAATTAACGAAGTTTAATGTCAGAAAAATAGACGTGACCAACTCCGGCTGCCAGTTCTGTGGCAAGAGCAATGACAGAAGGGGACTGTTATTAAGGGTGTAGCGTGAACTTTATATGCATTAGGAGGACTGGACGACATGGAGATGCATATGAAGGTTCAGTAAAAAAAAAAAAAAAAACCTCACTCCCCATAGAAATGGCAGATAACACTGATATCATGATATCACTGATAACGTGAGTATGGCCATCTGTTGCACTCTCCGCATTTGTGGCTCAGGCAATAAACAGTTCCTAATCCCCCAGTTCCAGCTCTTTAGGTTCTTCAGCACTCACTCCATTATTTCTCTGTCTCCTCAATTTTACGTTCTCTTTCTCCGCATGTCATCTTCTCGCTAATTCATTGTACTTAGAATTTTTAGGCAGAAGAAAACAAACCTCCATTTTGCCTTGGTGGTTATGTCTGGCTCGGGGTATTTTTGCTGTTGTTGTGTTTTGTTTGTCAAGGCTTTGACTGCATGTAATTATTCTGAAGTGATGCTAGGAAGAACTCAGTGGGGTGTTGAGACATAAAACATAAAGAAAGGCAGGGAGTAAGATACACAGAAAGAAAAAAATTACTGCTCATTTTGAGCAACCGGAGCTGAAGGTTCTTGAGAAATCCTGTAAAACTTTGTGCACTCTGACTCTAGGTCATGTCAACTGAATGATGAAGCAGTTGGCGTATTTATTAAATTATTCCCATCATACCTCACTGTCTATTCTTCCCCCCAAGAACAGATGCCCCTCAGTTTTTAAACAAATACTGCCCAAGCAATTTCCCTGCCCCTCATTGATCACTCTTCTGCAAGAAGCTGGCCCTTCCCCCAGAAGCTCTCTCTTTACGTATCAGCATCTTCTGCTAGACACACTTACCCTCTTCCTATCTGTGGCCATCACACTGTCCTAGCCACACGTGATGATGTGCACCTTTTAACTGTCAGAGGTCGAAACTCATTTCTCCATATACTCTGGCATCTCCATCCAAATAGTTCTGTGAGTTATGCAAACATCGTATGTTCAAAACCAAACTCACTACCCCTCCTTACCGCAATGGAAATATTTTTGTCAAGGAAACAAAGGATGAACCCATCCTTGCTCTCCATTCTATGCCAGAGTTGCCTTCTCTCTGGTCAGCCACACGAGACCAGCTCCCACTATTTTTATTTCTTCTTCCTTCTTCACTACAGTGATTGTCAACGCTTCCATTTCTTTGTGCTGTTCCTTTTGCTACTACTTTGTTCAGCTTCTAAACCAAACATTAGTACAGAAGCAGAGCATGTGGCACACGCTAGAGCAGACACTGTACCCCATGACGCACACAATGGCTGATGTTCTGAACAGTAGGCCATTGACATAAACAAGAATAAAAACATAGGTAAGTGAGTGCTAGGAAGAACAACCCCCTGATTATATTGTCTACAGAATAGAATTAATAGTAAGATTAAACCCCACTGACAACTTCAGTCTTGACATATGCATTGAAAGTGGACAGAAATCAAGAAGGAATTACACATTTCACACTGGCAAAGGCTGTGTGCTCCTTCATGCAGGTTGTTGGTAAACCACTCACTTTAAGAGATGAACACTTTTTTTTAAATGTGTTCAATATTAAAATAAAATGCTGCCATAAGTAGAACCATTGATTACAGAGCTGAAAGAGCAAATTTCATTCCGAAGTTGGACGCTTTAAAATTCATCTTTAATATCTAGCTGACTAGCCCAGCCTCTGCATGCTTGGGAGTCCCAAATGTTGGCTGCAATAAACCTAAGCTCCAGGCTTAACAATGTGCTTGAGTTGCAAGTCTTTGAAAATTAAATTTTATTCTTTAGTTATATTTTTAATAATATATTCTTTAGTTATATTATAATAATAATGTGTTTAATCTGTATTAAAGATAGAATGACACTGCTGAATTAGATAGAAAAGTGGGTTTACTTTAATATAGAAAACTTTAGGAACTTTCTGGAGCATCCCAGATGGTTTCATGAAAAATATAATGTGACCACTGCCAAAAACAGATCAGATTTTTTTCTGGCTTTAAAAAAAAAATCATGAACTGATCTTGATTTGTCTGTAGAGGAGCTAAGCATAACTTATTTATAAGAAATGTAAAAATTAAAATAATAAAATAAAATGTTTAAAATATCAGAAAAATCAGGTATTTGGAAAAATATGGAGAGTAAACCTTCTCTTGTGAAGCACAATAAACAAGAAAGAAACTCCAAGTAAATATTTGAGGATAATCATGAATATGAGAAATGGCAAAGACCGTATTAAAAAAGAAATATGAACATTGTCCTGATATTGAACAAGGAAAGCACAAGGTGGATGAATCTCACCCTATCTCAGCAATAGCAACCATGACTTATCCTAGTTCATAGTTGGAGAACAGCTCACTTTGGTTATGCATAAAGTAGTCATTTGAATGGCACATTATCAGCATCATCAACACATGATCATCTTGGGGCATGTAGAACATCAAAGATGAAGGGATCCTTGTTAGCCTGTTCAGGAACACCGCCCAAAAGCCTACAGCAAACACTGTGTAAAAATAAAACATGAGATGCATTTTCATCTTCTCTAAGGTCAGGAAAACCACAGGCCCAGACAGCTCCTCTTTATTTAACATTATCCCAGAGATCCTAGATAACTTGAGAAGAAAATTATTCATTTATAGCTGTGATATAAACAGCAAATTGTGGGGATGGAGAGATGGCTCAGTAGTTAAGAGCAGTGTCTGCTCTTCCAGAGGTCCTGAGTTCAAATCCCAACAACCACATGGTGGTTCACAACCATTTATGCTTGGATCTGATGCCTTCTTCTGGTGTGCAGGTAGACATGCAGATAGAGAACTCATAGACATTAAAAATAAATAAATAAATAAATCTTTTTTTAAACTCATTTTAAAATGCATTTTGCAATCTTGCAAGTGGAATGGCAGCCAGGAGGAGCACTTTCCTTGCTGTATCTTTAGTGACAGGCCAGCAGACTTCAGTCTCCTCTCAGGAAAATATTAGGTCTGGAGAGGCTGTCTGCAAAACAAACCAGCCAATGGATACTCTTCCAATGTGTCAAGTACATGAGTGACACAGGAAGGCAAGGACTGTCACAGCTTTCAAGAGACTTGGCAACTAAATGCCAGGAGGCGTACTGGACTGGATTCTGGACAAAAGAGAAGTAAGCTAAAAGGTGATAGCATTCATGCTAGCTGGGTCAGTACTTAATTCATATTACTTAGAGTCATATCATGATCATGCAAGACATTAAGATTGTAGGAGCAAGATGAAGACAAGACAGGCATACTCCATTTTCACAATTTACACCAATGGTTTCAAAATCAAGGGTTAAAAAAATAAATGGCTGAGAAGTGGTGCTTGCAAACAATTAATGTTATACAGCCATGAAAAAAATTAAATTGTCACATTTTGCAGGAAAATAAAAATAATTAGAAATTATTACATTAAGCAAAATAAGTTGGATAAATACTGAATGTTTTATCTTATTTAGGAACTAAATTTAAATATGCATATAAAATACTGTTTTCTGGTCATTGTTACATGAATACACAAAACATATTTAACCATGTCAAACATCATCCATCTCTATTAGAATGTGTTCGTTTGCTCTTTGTTTTCGTCAACTTGGGCAGGCGATTTTTCAATTCCTACTGTCTGACTTCTTGGTATCTGGCATTCTGGCTGTCAGATTCTTGTTTCTCCCACTCAACTTGCTGTTTCTCCAACATCTTTTCCAGAGCATTCTCTTGACTGGGGGAAGAAGAAGGAAATCCTCAATCCTCGGAGCTCTTGCTGTGCTTTTCTTTCCCTCCTGCCTCACCATCCCTACCTGCCACTCTCTGAGCTCTGGTTTCACTGCCTTCACACTGCGAGTCTTCTCAGGAGAAACTCCCTCGTGGTGCAAAGCTCACAGGATTCACGTATTGAAGAATCAGTGTACTTCACATCTGTACCAACACTATCTGAAATATCAGATCCTACAGGCTCTGGGTTTGCTGAACCCACAGCCCGGATGGGATTCCTTTAACATGCAGCCTCCCAGGGGGTAGTCTACCTTCTCCCTAACTCCACAGAATCCCCTTCAGTACTTCTTCAGGACTCATTTGTTAAGTTCCACTTACAGAATTCTATGTCACTGGGGACCAACCTTATCTCCAGTGGCATGGTCCTAGCATGAAAAGATGCTCAGTGAACAATTACCAAATGATGTATGTATAAACGAATAGATGGTTTAAGACATATTAAATAGAAAAGGCGTATCAGTTCTGTGTCCCATTTTGTGCTGCAGTTACTATAGTTACATATATGACCAGGAAAAGAAGCCTCTCTCGTTCCATTTGTGCTGCTGTAGGCAGAATGGCTCATAAACAGAAATCCTATCTTTATTTCTCTCAGTTCTGAAAATGGTTACATATAAAATCAAGGTACCTGGCCAATCCAGTGCCGGGCCTTTTCTTCCTAGAAGGTCGCTGTATCTTGTGTGGCGAAGGAGGCAAAAAGCATCCCGTGGACTCTTTTCTAAAGGTGCTAACTACATCTTCAAGGGGCCGCCCAGAACACCACTCCTCATAACCTTCCAAAGGCCCTAAGTCCACACACCATTACAGTGGGGATCGGGTTCAAGGAAGTGACTTGGAGGACACAGAAGCACTCACCTATGGCTTTATTCCCAGCAACACAATGATAAATTATTGCTTTGTCTGTTAAGCTTCTTTTATGTTTTTTCTCCTTTAGAATGCTTTCTTCTTTATTTTCCAGAAAGGTTTTCTACTAATAGCATGTTGGAAAAGCCCATCTTTGTAATGTCGAATAATTATGCAAATTTTTTCAGTGGAATATTATTTCTACTTAAAGCAGAGAAAAGGTGCTAAATTGGGTATGTAAATTAGAGTTAGTATAAGTGGGGGCGGGGAAGGAAGCCATCCTAGGCCGCAAAGAATTTAGATGTTATGAAACATGACTCAACTTTGTCTCTTGGTTGCTATTGTACTGTTGTTCAGTGAGCAAGCCTAGTCTAGACAGATGTGGACATTGAGGCAGGCAACGCCATGGACACAGGTGGAATGTCCCTTTGCTTCTAGCATGAAAACTGAGAGTCTTTCAGCAAAGGGAAAATTAATCTCTTTATTACTAAGTCAATCTGAGTAAAGTAGTAACATTTGTTTACTCTAGTCTATTATAGCCACATTAATAGATGTCCTAGCTGAAAATACATTGGCCCTCCTCACCGGGACCACAGATGACCTTCTACCAATCTAAAACAAAGTCCATCAATGTTGTCATCTTACTTTCCCCTGCATTCATCACACTTACTTTTGCCTAAGTTCTAAGTGTTACAGTACTGTTGACATGTACCCATCCTGAAATCAGTGGAATTCTGTATCTTTAAATTCAATTGAGAGATAGAGTATTTATTCTGACACATGAATATGGTTAAGTGCTAAGGGAAATGAAACATTTAGCTGTTTACTTGTAAACATTTACTTGTAAAGGAAAAATGACACGACACCCTAGTGAGCATGTTTCCAACTTTGGCACTTTGAATGGTGAAATAGTCGTAGCTTGTGATTCTACAGCAATATTTAATCATAGGCTCTAACTACTTCAACCCAAAGACATGAGAAGTAACAGAAAAAAATCTAAGTCCCAACAAAGTCTACAAAAGAAAAAAAGAAAAAAAAATCACAAATGACAACAAGAATTCAAATTAAGGGCCAATGCTAGGTTGGGTTCTACTATCTAATCAATACTATAAATTATATTAAATAAGAGTGCTGCATTGATGACCCCTTTCATGTAAGAGGACACAGACAACAGATACTGTGGTAGCAGCATGGTTTCACTAGAACTCATGTTTCCACCTTTCTGCTCTGTACTCGTAGCCTGTTGATTTCTCATGGCCCACAGAATCTTCTGAGCCTCTGGACTTCAAGTCCATTTTAGGAAGAATAAAGCAAAGCAAAAAGACCTTGTGGTTGATCATATCTATGAGAAAACAATATCAAGGAATACCACACGCCACTTACATGCCATTGGTCTTGGAGCTGCTCATAGCTGCAAGGGAAGCTGGAAAAATATTATTTCCATGTCTAAAGAAAAACGTTTTCATTTAAATGAAAAAGCAGTAGGGATAATGTATTTGGGGTAGAAAAAACAGCAGTCCTTGTCATCCCTATAAGAACATTAACAGTTCTCTTTTCCACATTTTTCATTAACTAGTACATGAGCATACTTTAAAAAGTATAAAGTTAAAAAGGTTTATTTAGCCAGGGAGGATTTTCACACCCACCCATCTCCATCTGCCAGTTTCCACCCACCACAAAACACTTTTATTCATGTTTTCTATTTCCTTCTAGTTTCTTTAAGGCAAAAATGTGCAAAAGAAGATTATTCTTGCCTCTTCCCCCTCCCCCAGGGGCTATTTCCACATTGGTACAGGCAGCCATCACCCTTCTCCTTTGATGCTGCTTCCTTTGAATTGTCTTCTGTAGCTGCATAGTACTCCATGGCTCTGTCTATCAAAGCTTATCTAATTTGTTCCCCTGTTGAATATCTTGTTTGAGTTCCAGTCCTCTATCTAACCCATCCGTGTGTAGGTGAGTCTTTGGGATAAGCAGCAGAAGTTGCACTTGCAGTGCAAAGGTCATATTTATAATTCTGATAGGCATCACCGCTTCCTGCGTATACTGGGTCATGACTTAAATTTCTCTCAGCAGCACATAAATTGTATCTGTTTCCCACAGGCCCTGCTAAACAATAAGTATTAAAATACCAGTTATCTCTACTTTGAATACTGTCTTTCAGCCTTTAATTATATCAAAAACAATTATAAGTACAACATACAAAGGCAGAACTCATGGGCTGGACTTCAGCATCATAAAGTGTGCACAGCAGATGTCTTAGCAATGCTGTGGACACACTGGAGTGTCAGTAGGGAGTTATTTTTCCATTAAGGTCTGCTGGTTTTATGTATATGTTAGACTACTTCCCCCAAAACAAGCCCCATTCTTATAAGATCTCGCAGCAAACTAACAATCTTTAATACCGACCCTCACCTTCTGCCCTGAGCACCTGCACTGCTGAGCAGCTGCGTTCTGCGCCTGAGCACCTGCAATGATGAGCAGCTGTCTTCTGCTCTCAGCAGCTGCACTGCATCTTCCACAATTCCTCTCAACATTCTGTCTCGCCTACATTTCTAACTCCTGAGGCTTCTCTATCCGCAAGGCACTATCTCTATCTGCTGAGTCCTCTGGTATCTACACTGCTGTCACTCAGGTGGCACTTGCTCCCTGTAGCTGACACAAGTGCAACACTGTCTCTAAGGTAGAGTAGGAGAGATGCGCTCCCAACTTCTGACTCTGACCTGAGGGGACAGGCAATGCTGCATTCTTTGTCACAGGAGCCTCCAGGTCAAAATGCTCACGATGGCGAAGGGCTCTCTTTCTATATGTTGCTTTTCCCCGGGTGGGTGATGCCACTACTCGCCTGCCTTTTATGTCGCGTTTAGTTATATTAACTCCCCACTTAGCAGTGAAGAGTTCCTTGTTTTGCTCTTATAGGTTTTTCTCTTAAATCTGAAAGTCCATCAAAATAAAAAGTTATCCCCAAACCCACAAATGTATTTGGCTGAAAGACTTTATGCATATGCTCTTACGTCATTAACTTGTTTCATCCAGAGTTCTCCCACAAACTCCCATCACATCTGTCAGTTTGCTTTCCTTGCCAGAACGCAACTACTATGAACTGGCTTAGCGTGCTAGGCACTAGGCGCCTATGAATAACAAGCTGGCCAGCTTCCTCACTGGCCTGGGGCCACTCTCTTAGGAAAGGACAATAAATATTTGAAACCACTGAGTGACCTTCGGTGAACTGCACCTGCAAAATAGTCAGTGCATTTAGAAAAATACAGATCACCTCCAGGTCTCTGGTTACTTATTAAATGACCCCCACTGACCCTAAAGAGTTAATGCTCACCCTCGAGAGGCCAGCTTTGAGTTGGTAAATAATCTAGATGCTCTGGACAGAAAACAATCAGGACCACTCTGCACTCACAGGTTGTGTGTAGACGTCTCAGCCTAAAAGCCCAGTAGCCAACCAATCTGGAAGACCAGAGGCCAAGACAACTGATTGACCTCCCACCTCATCCTGCCATCGTAAACAACATTCTGTGTGGGTATGAAGTTCACATGCCACAAAGCATAACTTGTCTCGGCTGGGGAAGGCAAGTTTTTAAAAGGGAGAACTGACATGTGGGAGCAGTTAGGATTTTCCTAAGTGTAAAACTACACAGTTTCACATAATCAAGGGAAAAGTACACTAATCTTAAAGTACTTTCAACAGCAAGTATAAAAAGAGATATCAAGAAACTACTTATCTGAGAATTTCAGGTGGATCATACACTGGCCTGATTAATGATTAACCAGGCTTCTCAGAAAAGGCATTGGGGTGTATACAACTAGTAAAATTGGGTGGAGGAGAGATGCTTCAACAACATGGGATCACCTGCCATCTGATTGGAAGAACTGTGATTCTAAACATTGATACAGAATCTGTGGTTCTGAGTGTCTGTGTCTTAATGCATCAATATGTGAGAAAGGGCAGTGTCAGTTCATGACCAATTCAGGGTACCCTAGCAACAAGCCAGCTAGTCTCAAGTCACACCCTTGTGACTTAACAGAGCATGGACAAATACTCTGCTGAAACCACCTTTTCTGCAATCCCTTCTCCCAGACACTTGTGCAGCTTGTTTTTTGAGCAAAGCGTCCCCAAAGTATTCAGGTTCCTCTGTGGCTCTGCAGGTGACAAATAGCAAAGAAGTGGGGAGTTGTCAGCTCTTACATTCTCCCAAGGTGAAACAGATTGAGTTCTTAGAGAAATCTTACTGGAAATAGTACAGTGGACAAGATATGGGAAATGGAGAATCAAATACACTGTCATAACCCTGCTTCTTAAGAGTATACAGATGATAAAAAATATGGCAAACCTTATAACATGATTGAAAATTCATTGATCCCCAAGGTCACTTTATTTCCTATGACAAGATCAAATTTTGTCTACCAGCATCTTGGTTGAAAAATAAAAGGAATCCATTTCCCTTGGATCGTGTCTCTGATTCCAATAAAATGCCTGTGTTTACTTGTACAAGTTGACTATCTCATAATAGGAATGAAATAAACATGATGCATATTTTCAATAAACTGTATAGATTTAAGTACACTTTCATATAAACATGATGTTCAACCATACCTTTATAGTAAAATGGTTACTAACATGCTAAATCAGCATGCCTCTTACTTCACAAAACTCACTGTCCTTTGTGTCAAGAGATATAATTTACTCATTCAGCAAAAAATAAATCAAAGATAGGAAATCTGCTGGTTATTGAATCTAAAACTACAAAACTCTTTCTCATGTTTCGTTCCAATGTGCCTATAAGGCATAGGCAAACCACTACCATCATCAACCCAGCACACTTGAGACAGTAGCCATATTTGTTTATTGTTGCTCTATCAACTTTATCTCTTTCTCTACCTATACATACAGTAGTCATTGTTGAAGTCTGAAATTTGACCAATATATTAAAATTATCATTCATAGTGTCTATGTAAAAACACAGAAATGGGAAAACTGCCACTAACACTCTCATTGTCCACTGCAGACTTTGATATTTATTTCAAGAGGCATAAATGCCAAGGAACTATGGAGAAATATAAATTATGAGAACTCTATGAAGTAAACAGAGTCTTGCCAGCTATCACCATCAGCAAAACAGAATGGACTGAGAATGTCTTGTTCCACTATAAAATATGTGATTATAGAGAGAAACCTGTGAACCAAATTAGAATTGTCACTGAAGAAATGGGGGAGGGGCAGAACTACAGATATACCCGGAGGACATGATAGCTTCACTGGAGGTGAAGAAGAGAAAGGGACATCAGCAATTCCGTGGTTTTTAGCACGGGAAAGGCAAGGAAGAGGACATGAGAAGCTAAGACAAAAATGAGTGGTCGGGATAGGAGAAGAAAGATGATGATGATCATGGTGAGGTACTGTTGGGAGGTCTGGAACAGTAAAAGGTGCACGAAACTGGGAACTAGGCTTGCCATGGCAGAGAAGAGATCAAGACCGCAGACTAAACGGGAGAGATTGTGTATGTCATAGGTGTGGGGGAGGCCATTTGAGGACAAATAGAAAGTAGGAAGAGGCCCAGAATGAGCACTGGGAGAAAGAATTATCATGGCGCCATGCAGAAATGCAGACTCACCAAGAGCTCAGACTATTAAGGTCAGAATACCATGAGCACATTTGTGCTGAGGTCAAGACCTACACTGGTACTCAGAGCCAGTGAGGGATCCCAGCAGGAAAGTGCATACTGGTCTCTGCCTAGGAGAGAAGAGACTCTCTGACAGCTGATTAGAGTTTTCTAATCAGCTGACTTTCACTCCCTCCAAATCATATCTCAAATTGAGAGAGCTTCCGGTCTCTCTGCCCACTGTACAGTTGTTTTCTTCACCACACAAGTACTTCCAATAATAAAATCTTTGCATATCTAACGCCATCTTAGCTTCCATTTCTCAGAGGTTTTGGACAGTCACAGGTGCATAGAGAAACTCATGACATCCCTCAATGTCCATCACCAGATTCTTTTCAGCTTTGTGCTTGGTAGCAAACTCACAGATATGCAAATGGTGTATACCTCTGGCACACAGATGTTATACATAAAGATTATGTCACAATTAGCATCAAATAATGACATTAAATAGCCTACATCTCTAGTAAAGAAAAAGAATTCAAATAACAGAAAGTATGGTAAATGGATAAAAAATTGACACCAAATTCATGCATGGTATATGTGACTAAAAGAAGCATACAATGTCATATCATTTATATATTTACTTATTCTATGTATATAAAATAAACATTTCCATTTCTAGTAATTTTGTAAGGTAAATCTTTAAACCAAATCTTTCAGGAGTCAAAACATATCTCTAGATATATTCCACAAGGAAAAGATGGAGATAACTTTATTACCAAGCAAATAATATAAAGTTTAAAGGTACCTTAAAAAGCAACCCAACATATAAGATTAGGTAGTATGAGCTATTTTTGGTGAGCTCTTCCACGAAAGCTGCAGACAAAATGTAGAAACAAATAACATTAAAGCATTTTTAAAGATTTTTCAAGTGAGAATCACCTACTGATGTGTGATATTATCCCTCATGCAGTTTAGGAAACAGAACATTCACGAATCCTTCCAAACGAACTTAGACGACAAAATCCTGCTGACTACAAATTGAATTAAATGTCAATAGTCATTGAGTGAAAATTGCAGAACTAAACCCACGAGTGTTTTTAACTACTTCTCTTGTAAGAAATGGCCACCGGTAAATGAATGGAAAGCGTTTGGAGGTCAAGCGGCTTTACCTTCCTTGCCCCTGGCCACACAGGGTAAATGCCCTGAAGGCCATATATGTCCTTTACGTAAACACGTGGCGCTATTCCTTTTCATTCCTCTTATTATCCACTTTGGGGACGACAACACCATGCTAGTGACTGTCATAGCACGCGGGTCTTCGTTCAGCACTCCAGAGAGAGAAGTCCTTTTGTCCTTTTTGTCTCTTCACTCAGCTCTGAGAAATCTTCAAAACCTTTCATTGTATGAGCAGCACACAGCTTATTTAACTGGTTACCTACTGATGTGCACTCACATCATCTCTAAGATAGGAGAGTACAGCAGCCCTGAGACTTGTCTAATGTGTACATCATTTTATACATGTGCAAATACATAAAAGAGATGGCGTTCCAAAGAGAAGCTGCTGTGTAAACCTACATGTATTTCTAGTTCTTGTAGATATTCCTAAATCACCCTCAATAATAGACAACTAATCGCACTCTCCCCAGAGATGCATGCATCATGAGGTCTGTTTACTCAGCTTTATCATTAGAAGGTGTGGTCAAACTATTAGATTGTTGATACTGGTGTGTTAAAAATGAAAGTTCAGTGTAGTTAACAATTTGTGCTCAACTGTTATGAATGGGTCTGGGTTTGTACTTTTTTTCATATCTAAGAGCTTTCTGCAGTTTCCACTCTAATTGGATTGCTGGAATTCTGACAATTAATTTTAATCCACTTCAAGAATTATTACACAGAGCACCATGGCGTGGTAGATGCTTTACAAATGTAAAACTATTAAAGCTAATACCTTCAGGGGAAGACAGCGTGATTTGAGTAAGAAAGAAATCTCTCCAATGTAGCTTCTTCATCTTCCAAAGCACAAATTAGATATGGGCACATGCTAAATTTTAGTTATATAAATTGCTACTGAAAAATCCAAGCTCTTCAGAATCATTCTAAGATCACCAGTGCAGCAATTCTCACCCTGTGGGTTGTGTTTGGGGTCACACGAGCCTTTCATGAGGATTGAATATTAGATATTCTGCATAAGACATTTACATTACAATTCTTCTAAAAAATAGCAAAATTACAGTTATGAAGTAAAAACAAAGTAATTTTATGATTAGGGTCATCACAATGTGAGGAATTGCATTAAAGGGTTGCAGCATTACGAAGGTTAGGGACAATTGCTCTGACGGGGTCTTTTGGAAACTCCCAAGTAGAAAGCATGTTACCTGGAATTCAGACACTTAGGTTAAATGTAATGGTTTTTATGCTTTACTCCAAGGTAAGTTAGATCTCCCAGCATTGGTCAGATCCCTTCCTGGCACACACTGCAGTCATTCTAAAAGTGTCGTTCCTCCTAGATTCTCTTCCTGCATGCATACACAAGAGGTGAGCAAGTGAAATCGTAGTCTGTACAATTTTCAGTGTGGGCTCCTGGGTAAAAAATGTCAGAAGTACATTTAAATCACTTGTAATTTCTTTATTAAAAATTTTTACAACTCCGTATCCTTGTTAGAAAAATAGCCATTATTGTAAAGTAGAGCCGTTCGTGATTGCCGAGGTGATCTATGTAAGGAACGGGAGATACAGCCAACCAAGAGAAGCACTGTTCCTTTAAACTAGCTAAGGGTCCAATTATAAGTGAGTATACACCATGTGAGTCTTTCTGCTTCTGGGTTAACTCACTCAGTATGATCATTTCTAGTTCCATCCATTTGTCCACAAATTTGAGGATTTCCTTCTTTTTAATAGCTGAGTAGTATTCCATGGTGTAAACGTACCCCAGGAGGGTCTGCTCAAACTACTGCACCAACCAAGGACAATACAAGCAGTAAACATCGAACGCCTCTCTGATCTAGCCAGTGGACAGGACATTCTCCACAGTTGTGTGGAGAGCGGGTAGGGACTGACTCTGACATGAACTCTGGTGCCCCATATTTGACCACCTCCCCCTTGGTGAGGAGGCCCGATGGCACAGAATAAGCAGGCTACCAAGATGAGACTTGATAGCCTATGACCATATAGTGGGGGAGGAGGTCCCCCTCGGTCACAGACATAGGGCAGGGGAATTGGCTGAAAGCGAGAGGGAGGGAGGAATTGGATACAAGTGATGGGATAACAATTGAGATGTAATCTGAATACATTAATTTTTTTTAAAAAAAAGAAAGAAAATCAGAAGCTCGTGGCTCAAAGAATGGAAATAAAATAGCTAAGGGAAAAAGTCATTTTTCAGTTTCTCTAACAGTAAAAAACTTGGTATCCGAAACCAACTTTCATCTTCATAGCTGCTAACGTGGTAATCCTGAACACAAGTTTAAGCCAAGAAACATCTCTTTCAGAACCGTACAGGTATCAGCACACTGACACGGAAAGGCGAAGATCGGTGAGCAGAGATGACTCATAATTCACCACCTCTCTGCTTACTCCTATCCCAATTACAGCTGGCAAGCTTTACTCTGGGTGGATATCTGGTTCACACTCTGATAAGCCTAAAGACGGAAATTTATATTTGGCATTCTGGAATTCATCCTTTCTTTTTTTTTTTTTAATTGAGAATATCCTACACGTATATAATTTTTTATGAGATATAACCTCTGTTCCCTCTACCCTCTCTTACTCGCCATCAACACTGTCCCCTCTCAAGTTCATTTTTTTTTTTTTAAAAACCCACTGAGTGCACTTAGCACTAACGGTATGTGCAATGGTGTAGGGCCACCTGCTGGAGCATGGCTAGCTTCTCAGGGGCCCCAAACTTAAAAGAAAAGAGAATCGCCCCTCTCCCAGCAGCCATCAGTCACAAACAGCTCCTAGGTGGGACTTCATGTCTCCCCACGCACTCCATGCTGGGGGTGTTGTTTGATTTGATCTTGTGCAAGCCTTGTGCAGGCTATCACAAGGGATGTAAGTTCATACAGGCAACTGTCCTGTTGTGTTCAGAAAACAGTGCTTTTGGAGCCATCCAATACCTCTAGCTCTTACCGTCTTCTGGCCGCTCTTCCATAGTGATCCTTGAGTTTTTAGAGGAGTGGTCTTATTATATAGGTGCCTCATTTGGGGCTGAGCATCCTTTTGTCTCACACCTTGACGCTTTCTGGATCTCTGCATTAGCTGGCAACAAGTGCAAAATTAAGCTTCTCTGGTGAGGGCTGAACTGTGAACTAATCTCTGGGTATAATGACAAACTATTAAGAGTAATTTTACCACTGTGTCCATTTAGTAAAACAGTAGTAATAGGTATTCGCCCAGGACCTATGACCTTCCAAGATACAAATTCTTAGCCCTGTTAATGGTAGCAAGCTTGAGTTCTTCCTTGTGGATCAGGCTTTAAAGACAACTAGAAAGTAATTGGTCACTTCTATGATATCTGAACTACTGCTGTATCGATGTGCATATCTGGCCAGGCCACTTGTTATTGTACCACATAGGCATCACAGCTGGCTAAGAGTGATAGTTACGTTTCTTCTCAGGAGTGAACACAGGACCTTCCAGCACTGTGAAAACCAGCAGTAGGGGTGATGCTTCTTGGTCAATACCAGTTTGATTTTTCCATCTCCTAAGAATTAAGTACATGATGTCTTCAGCAATAGGGTATTTCCATACAGTTCTGGACAGTAACTAAGACCAATAGCCTGTAACATTTGGGGTTCAGAGGGATACTATGGACAAGCATCCCACTGAATACTGACCTTGCCAGCAGCATGAGGGAGGAAATGAGGTGTCATATCGAAGCCTACACTTTATGCACTCTTTTGTGCTCTGTTTTATTCTATAAACCCTACCTCTGTTCAAAGAACCAATCAAGGCTGGCTACGTAGAAGAGGACAGACCATACATAGTAGCACAGGTCATCCTGTGTCATCCAGATCCTATTCCAAAAGAATTAGCAGCCCATTGCTGCCACTGGACTTCTTATTTGAGAGTGTATGGTATCTAGGCAAGGCACTGCACCCCCTCCTCCACTATATAATAAATTCCTTTAAAACCTGTTCGTGTGTGTGTGTACTTTAAGAAGCTTCTGTGGTACCAAACAACCTAGATACTTTCAATTCACTATAAGCCAATCAGGAGTTCCAATTTCATGTTTCAATTGGTTTAACAACCTGAATAGTGTGACATTAAAATACTCCAGGTATTTGTTTTACTTGCTATTAATGGAAAGATTAAGCGAATTGAAAAATCTTACACATAGAGTTTTATTGAAAGGTGTTAGGTTTGACATTAAGCAAACTTGCAATGTACTTAACAGCTAAGAAATAAATTCGCAAATATTCAATTCACCCAATGTTGTGATTTGGACAAACGTTTTGGTTTCTGTTTTGCCAATGGTGCTCTGTGAGCATTAAGTGAAAGTCACATAGTTACATGACAAAGAAGGACCAAAACCCAGAAGAACACGGGGATCACCACTGGCTTTGCAGTACATGAAACAGAAGAGTTGTTTCATGCCTGTAGCCGTGACACACAGCAAGTTCAAAGCCCGTGTGCTAAGTGATACACCCTCTTCTTCCCTCATGTACACATGGTAAGCTAATGGCCCTGTGCTCTGGGCCACACACAGCAGAATGACATGAAATAATACATCCTCACCCACAGGATGGGTTTTCAGTCCTATCAGGGTTAGACAAACAATGCTTTCCACTTAATCCCATAGCTTGTGAATTGTGCATGTGTATATGCATGTATGTATTCATCTGTACATGTACTTGCAGGGATATTTCCAGGTACATGTCTACGTCTCTCGGTGAGTTAAATCTGTCACTTTCACACTCATGTGAAATTATTTAATTACAACTCACAGGAATGTGACAGCATGGCATGGGCTTCCTATAAATACAATACTACTGATACGGAGACGGTGGTAATGCTACAGGTAACTTTGAGTTTCTTTTATGAATTATCATTTGCAGGTTTCGGTATTCACCAACATACTTTAGACATGGAACACCATCTTCCTACAGGTCCCTCACACGGCTGTTTTGTCCCCACTTCAGCATCCCTCCTTATCCACACCTAGGCGTAATGACTGACAGCCACACATTGGTTGGCCATGTCTAAAGAGTTTATTTTCAAACTCTTACATAAATGGAATCAGAGAATTCTCAACACAGGAATATCAAATGGCTGAGAAACACTTAAAGAAATGCTCAACCTCCTTAATCATCAGGGAAATGCAAATCAAAACAATGCTGAGATTCCATCTTACACCCATCAGGATGGCTAAGATCAAAAATTCAAGCGACACCACATGCTGGCGAGGATGTGGAGAGAGAGGAACACTCCTTCATTGCTGGTGGGAATGCAAACCAGTACAGCCACTTTGGAAATCTGTCTGGTGCTATCTCAGAAAAATGGGAATAGGGCTTCCTCAAGACCCAGCTATTCCACTCCTTGGAATATACCCAGAAGATGCTCCAGCACACAGCAAGAAAATTTGCTCAACCATGTTCATAGCAGCCTTATTCATAATAGCCAGAACATGGAAACAGCCTAAGTGTCCCTCAATAGAAGAATGGATAAAGAAACTGTGGTACATATACACTATGGAATACTACTCAGCTATTAAAAACAAGGAATTCCCGAAATTTGTGCATAAATGGAATCAGAAAGAATTGTTTTGGACATGAATTGTTTTATTTCACATGCTATGTCTCTACACAGTATATGTGTGTCTGTGTGTACTAACAGTTCATTATTTTTAATCACTGGGTTAAATTTCATGTACCATCTTAGTGAAACTATTTACAATGAAAGACATGAGAGCAGTTTTCAGTGAGGCTTTTCCAAAAAAAAATCTATTATGACTACATTGGTATAAAAATGCTTTTCATATATGGGGCGGTGGTACTCAGAGGAAGGATAGCAGGGTACCAAGAAGAGACTTGATACCCTAGGATCATATACAAAGAGGAGGAGGTCCCCCCTCAGTCACAGTCATAGGGGAGAGGAATACAGTGAAAGCGGGAGGGAGAGAGGAATGGAAGGATACAAGGATGGGATAACAATTGAGATGTAATATGAATATTATCAATAAAAAAAAGAAAAAAAGCTTTTCACTTTTTGACGTATGCTTTCTGAGTAGAATTGTAATATTGTGTAGTACAGCAGTGCATAATTAGTTTAATAGGAAGCTGCCCAGCTGCTTCCCAGCATTCCACACTGTCTCACATTCTCACCAGCAGTGATCTGATCTCTCCGCTCCCTTGCTAGTCACTCTTTCAATTGTAGCTCTTGC
The DNA here is from genome assembly GCF_964271855.1 of Acomys minous. NCBI lineage: Eukaryota > Metazoa > Chordata > Mammalia > Rodentia > Muridae > Acomys > Acomys minous. The sequence continues at coordinate 14,413,310 of NC_140485.1, forward strand.
CTGGTAGGTGTCCCGTGGCATCTCACCGGGTTTCAGTCTCTATTTCCCTAAGAGAGTTGATGATGTCTTACAAAGCACTTCCTAAGAGGTGAGCTATCTGTGCCTACCTTTGATCAGTTTCCTTGCTTTCTTGGGGTTCCCTGGTGACGTTTTTAGTGTTCTGCCTTGATGAATTTAGAGTATATGAGACAGCACCCTACAATGACTCTTAAGCTGGCCTTGAATTCATTGCTTAGCTATAGGCTTTAATGAAATATGCCTTTACATGCTTTTGATTTTAAATAGTTTTTAAGATTACTAAGCTTTGCTATGAAGAACGTACAATTAAAACACAGCACACAGTGAAATTAATTGGACACACAGTCTTTACACCTCAGTGAATTCCACACAGACAGAACAGCCTGTCTGAAGCCATGGCACTTCACACTGGATTTTTCACTTTCACTATCAAATGTATTTATGTACTTACCCACCACAAACCCCCACCCCCAAATTCAGGTCAATGTTAAGACGAAAACACACACACACACACACACACACACACACACACACACACACACACACAACTATTAGCTTTCTACCTTTTCTCATGACTCAAATGTCAAATTCAGTCCTTCCTCACCACCAAATATTTACTTTTTCTTGTTCTCTTTCTACATGTTACACTGTGCCCACATGAACATTTATTTGTATGTACACACATATGCATGCACATACACACACACACACCATTATAGCTTAGATTCTGTTTATGAGGGTGAGTATATAATTTTTAGCTGAGACTGTGTACCTCAATAATATACATTTTAATTTCATCCATCTTCCTGAAACTTTTGTGATTTCCTGTCTTTAGAACTGAATAGAGGCCTATTTTACACATGTTCGAGATGATCCATCCATCAGTTGGTAGACACCAAGGTAGTTCCAATTCCTTGCTACAGCGAATTAAGCAATAAATCACCAATAAAATAAGTAAATAATCTGAACACATAGTCATCTCTATACATTTTTATACCAGTTGTTGCTCTATGCACTGGTCATATAATAACATGTGTGAGTTGCCATAGTCTATACATAACAACGTTTTGCCAATTTACTTGAAATCAGCAAGATGATTTCAAAGCCACATAGGTTTCCTATCTCCCTGGCTATACACAGAATTTTCTTAAATATCACATCCTAACAGAATTTAGTTTCAGCTAAAAAATATGACTTGTAAAGCTTACAGGATTCTATTTATGTTCTTCCCATTGCTTATTTCCTAAGTTCCCTTGCAGCAGGAACAGTGAGCTGCTGTCTCCAGCCTTCCCACTCTGACCTGGAAGTCAGTCATTGGATGGCCTTTCCGCAGAGGAATTGCTAATTCTTTGGGTGCTTCCAAGTCCCCCCCCCCCCCCCGCCCCCTTCGGCTTAGCTTACAGAAGCTGAAGTACAGCACACTTTGAATGAGGGTTTTCAATACTGATTCTGATTCAGGTTAGCTCAGATTCTTGGACCTGTCTTGCACCAAATTTGAAAAGTTTCAGTCATTATTCCGTCTCTTTCTCTTGTGAATTTCTGGGAGTCCAGTGACACAAATCTTAGGTGTTTTGTTAACTGTGCCACAAAGACCCCCTTTTCAATGAATTTTATTTCTATTGTTCAGACTGGGTGACCCCTATAAATCTGTCCTCAGCTCCCAATCATCATTTGCAATCTCCACACTATGACTGAGCATTCAGTGGGTGATTTTCTTTTGACTATTTTTGTTGTTGTTGTTTTATTTGGTTCTTTTTTGAGGCTTTTCTTTCTTTCCTTGGATTTCTATTTTTGCTTTAATTTATAATAATTTGTAGCTATTGATGTGTTATTATGATGGCTGCTTTAAAGTTCTTGTCAGATAACTCCAGCGCGTGATGGGTGCTTAGTCTTTTCTCTCTCAAGCTGTAGCATTTCTGGCTTTGGGTCTGATGGGTAATTTTCATTTGCTTCCTCTATTCTTCACATATTTCTCTAAATGATATGGCATTCTCCTTAAGCCTTTTGTTTCAATAGATCATTGTCCAGGCTCAAGTTTGTCAGTTGGCTCTTAGTCTATTTTGTGGGTTGACATTCCAAGAAATTTTCGCTTTCAGAGCTTTTGTTTTGCCTTCTTGGATCTCTTGGATTACATGAACCAGCTAGGACACTCCCACAAGAGACTGTGCCCTCTCTGGGATGCAGGGGTGTCTTTAGTGTGACCACCTCAGACATAGGGAGCCTCTGGCCTGTAGAGACACAGTGGCTTCTGGGTCAAGTGTTATTTGAAGTAGAATGTTTCTTACTAGTTCCACACACAGGCTCTGTGTCTCCAGGAAAAACGTAGGGAGGTTGGGCCTGAGGGACCAGAGAGCTCTCATGTTTGGCTGCTTCTTGTAGTAGGTGGGTGTTCTACAGGGAGTGACACCCAGTTATCATCTCCTCACTCTGTGTGATTTTATGCATACATACTGGCCATGCTACTGTCAGATAGGCTCCCGAAAGACCCATGCCAGTTGTGCTAGCCTATTCTGATGACACTAGATGGATTACTTCTCAGTTCACATGAGGCAAGAGGCTCTCTGTGCCCCATGGTACAGCTGGCCAAGGTGTGTGGGACCCCGGGGGCTTGAGGAGCAGGACACTTCTGCTCACAGGGGACATACAAGAGGACACTGGGTTGTTTCTCTAGCCTCACTGTTACACTGTGCTTCCTCCTTGGTATCACCCAAGGGTCCTCCTGCCACCTTTCTTTTCATTCTTTTTACATTTTTACTTTATTTTTAAAAGTCTTTTCACTTTTAATTAGCATATAAAGACAGGTATTGTTACGGAATCTTCAAGCAAGGCTTAAAGTGAATATTTCCCTCCCTACCTCATCTGCACCCTCCCCTGCCACCTTGTATCCCCCCCCCCACCACTTAGTCTGTCTTTTACTTTCGTGCCACCTAGTGTCCTTTTGCCTAGATCCTTTCCTTAGCAACTAGTTTTCCCTTCCATTCTTTTCTCTCTCTCTCTCTCTCTCTCTCTCTCTCTCTCTCTCTCTCTCTCTCTCTCTCTCTCACACACACACACACACACACACACACACACCGAGTTATGATGCAAACACGAGAGTACATTATGTAATTTTTGTCTGAGTCTTCAATTTTCATCATTTCATTTTAGTTTACCACAGAGTAAAATTCCATTGTGTTGTGGAAATATACCATATTTTCTCTGTCCCCTACTGATGAGCATCTAGGTTGGTTCCATTTCCTTGGTGCTGTAAATAGAGAAGCACTAACGTGGGTATGCAAGCCCTCAGGAGATCTCTGTGGTGGAACACGGAATTCTTCTGAGTCTATCCCCAGAACCCACGAGGACTTCTTGCATCATTTCTAGTCTGATCACTGAACTCAGCCCAGAACAGAGCGATGGATCTATGACATCCCCCCCAAACGATTCTGCCTTTAAAACACAAGCTTCTTCTGCTGTGCCTTTAGCTAAAATCTTATAACGGCTTCAAATTTAATCCAGTGAAAACTCACCCCTTAAACTGGTTAAACTTAATAAACCCAATGTAAATTGCCCTTACGTTCCAGTGTACTCTCTAACCTTGGCTCCTACTACGGCTTCCGGTCCCCATTTGCTTTGGCCCGCACAACTGGGCTCTGCTGTTCACCAAACCCTCTCAGGTGCTGGAGTTAGGGTTTGACAGTGGTGCAGTCTTTGTCTAGGGCACATGAGGAACTGGGCTTTTGAAAGGAAAAAAAAAAACACAAATGAAATAGGGCTTCACATGGACCAATGCTCTAGTTTGAAGGAATCTTCTAGATAAGCATGTACTTCTCCACCGTGTTCTCTAAACCTCTCTTCAGAGGTCAGCTTATCAGAAATGTCGTCCCCGACCACACATAAGATCGGCCTGCTGACTCATTCTTAGCTCTTCTCAAACTCTCATCACACCCCGTAGTAGTAGGCTGTCGCATTTGTTATGTCTGCATTTTATCTGTGACGGCTCTGAGACAGCAGAGCACTGCCATTCAGTGGATGCTCAGAAGCTGTGAGGGACCTATATCCTGCACCTGCCTTCTATAAAGCCAGCCCTGGCTTATCAAGGTTAGAGTGGCTATGCCAAACTGCTTCTTGGGAAAAAACACACCTGAAAAGACACTGCCCTAGAACGTTAAAAAGGTACCAACAGGTGGGATAGTTCCCAGCCAAGTAAATGCTCAAGGGTGATTTGGCCGCTTTAGCCAATCCTTACAAGGTATTTCAGGATGCAGAAAGGTCCACCTTGCAGTTCACTACAACTTTCCAGTGGCACTGGGACATATCCTCAGGTGAACATCTAGTAGTACAGAAAAATCAAGACAGTTTCTCTCATTTTAAAAGATAAGAGTCATTCTCTACATGGCCTGTGCCTTCAGGTTTCAAAACTATATGAACTATGATGAAAAACAAATTGGAAGAAACCCAAAGTGCATGCAATATGACTAAACACATATACCGTATAATCCATTCAGTTTTACCCACAGCCTTTTAAAAACCACAATAACTATCCTGTTTTTCTATATGTGAAGTATGAGGCAAGGAGAGGTTAAGCCATATGCCTCAAATGACATATCTCACTGACTATCTTAGCTACAACCTTCAGCCTAAAGTTGACCATAAGGAAAAGTCCCAGTTGCGCTCACATAGGAGGATAGAGTTAAGATGAGACTGACTCTTGGAAACTGCATGTCCTTTTTTGTCTATGAACTCACACAATACACACAGGCATTTCAGAGTGCAACCACTGCCATGAATAACAGGAAGTGAACTCCTGTTGGCCATACCTGTATGGACCGGCTCCTCCTCAGTGGCCAACATGGGATGGCCAACCTAGCAAAAGTAACAATGCTGCTCTTTCAGGATGACAGTATTTTGGACTCCACAGAATAGCCTGTGTTTGATTATTTTTGACCTGTAAATATGGCAATCCCATCTGTCTTAACCTAACAAATTCAGGATTTCCTTATTAACTCCCTACATCCAGTCTTTTTGATTCAGAGTTTTCATGTTTGGGTAAACCTAGAAACCAAAGGTCAGCTGGATTTTCTGTACACTGTGTGCTTTTTAAAATATAATGTTCTCCTCCAGGTTGAAAGGCAACATATAAATAAGGGCTACTCCACAGTCTATTGCCTTTGGACTAAGTTTTTCCCACCATAGCCATGTAAATCTAAAACTTTAAATTTGATTTAAAATAAATCATAAGATGATTTTCCTATCCCAATGCACCCACTTAGACCTCGAAAGAAAGTGATTTACGCCAAACAATTCATTCAACTGTTTCCTTATTTTACCTGTGTTTTGAATTTTATTACATATGTTTTCTAAAATCCAAATATAACTTTCATAGACCTGCAATCATCTATGAAAAGCACACAACCAGAACCATTATATATTTCTCCTGACAACACATAGATCTTGCTTAATTTGGGCAGACATGTCTACCTATATATCTCATATATAACAGAAATAAGCACAAGGCAGGCACTTAAAAAAAAACAGAAACAAAAACAGGTTCTGGGGTGGTGGTGGTGAGAGGACCCAGGAGGAATGGGTAGTGAATGTGATCAGGGTAAATTGTGTAAAATTCCCAAAGAATTAATAAGAATATTATGTTGGGGGAAAGAAGAAACTGTATTATAGAAAAACTACATATTGTACATATGGTAAAATAATACAACAAAAATTTCATTCAACTTTTCATGTATCTTAAATATAATAAAATACAATTCAAAAGAAAATTCCACAGAGGTTTTAGAGCACACTGACAAGCAATTAGTAACCCAGAAGTTAATTCCTCTTTGTTACATCAACTTCAATGCAGAGCCCATAGAACCCAAATAGAATGCTGACCCTGGCCAGCAGACGAACAAATCAGTGTCCCTCAAAACTGCACATGATCAGTGCATAGATACCCACAGAACCAAGGCTGAACACTGAAATTGACCAGTAGAGGTACAAGGTCAGTGTCCCCTAATTAATTGTCTCAAGCCGTCTTCATTGACACCATAATGGCATAAAAGAGACTCAGGTTAGATCAAATTATGATGCCTTTCTCAGCCTTCCATTCCTGAGGCTCAGTGGACTAAGATCAACAGCTGAGTGAAGATTCAGCCAGGTGATCTGAGTCCTCCCTTAGTCTGGGATCCATGATGGGTACTCCTGAGTGGACGCAGGAGTTCCTATCATAGAATGGATCATCTCAGAGCTGTTAGTATACCCACAGACTAAGGCACTCACATTCCTTCAAAGTTCCAATTTTTCAATCAGATTAGGAACAAAATTATGTCAACTATGAGCCAAAAATATCTGGTCACCTGTCAGAATTCAATTTCACATTTAGTTAAAAAAAAAAAAATCTACTGAAATTAGCGAGCAGCCAGCTGATGGAGCACTTACTGCGTGTGCCATGCCAAGAGTTTCACCAGATTCCTGGGAGGCACCTGTATCACTCCCATCTTATAGGATAGAAAACCAAAGCACAGACTGCCTAAGAGCTTTCTGCCGAGACACATACAGTGTTCGATCTGGGTCTGAACCAGGGTGCGGGGGCCATGATTCTCAGATGGGGCATTGTACAAAAGCTTCAGGGGCCATGACCTAATTCTATAGAGCACAAAGAGAAGAGATGGAGATAAAGTGAACTTTTCATGCTCCGGAGCTCCTTCCCCAACATCCATCCTTAGATAAGGGCCTTCCTTTGCTTTCACTGCATGCTCTGTTGGCTCGGTTAGATATAAACACGCTGATGTCTGCATCTTCCCAGAGCACACTCAGCTTTAAAAAAGGATGAGCTCAGAGCAAGGACTGATCCTTTCGCACGCTTCATTGACAAAGCCTACTGCCCTCACCCCCAGTCAAGTGTGTATGTTTCTCATCTCAGAGAAATGCTTGTGTGGCCCAGGCTCCACGGGGTGTGGGATGGTCTCTACCACCACTGTGGAAATTTTCCCATGATCATTTTCTAGCAGTGGAGAGTCCTGAAGTTTAATTCCCATTTCCCTCCACTTATTTTTTTTTTTAACAATTTTAGGTTATTTTCTCATTCTTAAGAACAGACTTTAAAGAAAGAAGAGTATTAGGCACTGAAAATAAATCACTTTAAAATCTTCAGGAGTCTAATTTGTTTACTCATCTCCTTTTAAGCTCTGACAAAGGCAAACCTCAAATTCACCATCCTCCTGCCTCCACCTCCTGAGA